>NC_058132.1:617449509-617509961 GCF_016433145.1 Gracilinanus agilis | reverse complement strand
AAAGAAAGAAAGAAAGAAAGAAAGAAAGAAAGAAAGAAAGAAAGAAAGAAAGAAAGAAAGAAAGAAAGAAAGAAAGAAAGAAAGAAAGAAATGAAGGAAGGAACCAAGGAAGGAAGGAAAGTAGGTGATGGGGACCAGTTTCCCTTGTCAGTTTGTAGCTCTGAGGGCCCCAGTATAAATTCAATAGTCTCTGCTTGATTCTCAAGACTGTGACTCTCCAAGTTATACCCTTAAAGTCTTCTCTCAGAGGTATTTTCAGCCAATCAAGAGTTCTATATCTGTGGCTCTTTTTGCAAGCCAACCATCTAACTCAAACTAGTGCACAGGTGAAATATTTTTATTTCCAGTTAGATTTAAAGACTATAGAATTATATGATTAAATGTTTTTATTTAATTTGCAGATAATTACTCTACACGTGTCTCTCTCTGTGTGTAGATGTGTGTGCTCTTTCTGCCAATAGAATATAATCTCCTCAAGAGCAGAGAATGTCTTATTTTTTATCTTTCTATTACCAGAGATAAGTACAGCTCATGTTGTATGGTAGATACCAAATAAATGTTCCTGGAATGAATGAATAAATGAAAGAATAATTGCTAATGATAAAATGTGTAGGGACTATGCCAAATTGTTGAGAAACTTATAGTTTGATGGAGACACTCTTTAGTGATGCCTCCAAATTACAGCCCATAGTACTGTTCTGCTTAAACACAAAGCCAGTTCTCATTTCTGGAAACTATCTACATCTGATGATTCATGTAGAAGAAACAAGCATTTATCAAGTGCTTACAATGAGCCAGACACTGTACTACAAACTGAGAATATAAATATAGGAAAAAAGAAAGCCAGTCCCTGACATCAGAGAGCTTATATTCTAATGGGAGAAGACAACAACCAAAAAAGAAGGAACCAAAAAGTGGAGAGAGAAAGGCACTGAGGCAGGGTTTGGGATTGGCATGTTGTCTTTGAGGGCTAAAAAGTCAGGGACAGAGCCAGTGGGAGAATATGGCAATAAATAATCAGCAGTGTGGGCTGATGGAGAGTTGTATTTTGAGTTAATGGATCTCAAAGAGAGGTCAAATTCTGGTTCTACACCTTAGTTTTTGTGTAAAGTGGGAAGTCATTTCACCTATTTGGAGTTTCCTTATCTGGAAAATGAAGGTGTAGAGCTAAAGAGGATCTATGATGTCTTTCGGCTCTAAATCTATGTTACCCTGAGCCTATGAAGTGATCCAGCCAGAAGGAATTCAGAAAGCTTAATTGGCAAGGATTATGAAGTGCTGGGAAAGAAACTGAAAACCCTAGTGGCAGAGGCATTGTTTTCATCACTGATAATGACTGAAGGCAGGGACTCAGAAGAGAAAGGCAAATTTAGGAAGTGAAAAAGATGGTGTCTGAGAACTGGATTTGGAACTCCAGACCACAGCTTAAAAATATAGGAATAATGGGCTCTTGGCCAGGGAAGGAATGTAACTAACAAGGGCTTTAAAATATATTTTCCTGAAGTCTTGAACACCTGATTTAGGGAGCTTTAAACTAAAAGGACAGATGAGAGAGATATTGAAAACAGCTTATGTGTATCTGTCAAGCTAGATATTATAGGCTATAATATTGGAAGGAGAATACCAATAGAGATTTCCCCTAGTTCAAGGAAGACAAAAACACAAGAAAAGAGCCAACGATAAAAACTGTTACTGTTGGAATCTGTTAACAAATGCAAAAAAAAAAGAATTGAATAATAAACTAGAAATATCAATGAAAGGAATAAAAATTTGATGTTTTAGGCAACTCTGTGACTTGGTAAAATGGGACTCTAGACTGCTGTTTGGTTCTGGATGAGCACACTTTTCAAAAGGAAAATTATAGACTGGGGGTAGAGAAGTAGGATTGTACAAAATGAAACTACACTCACTTAAGGAGACCCAGAAATCAGAGAAGGAAAATGCAACAGAGATCCATTGAAAGGAAGCTCAACCAAGACAAAGAAACAGTGATGCTGTGGAAGTATACAAGGAGTCATATGGACTGAAGAAGGAAATGGATGATGCTTGGGAATTTCACAAGTCTGTCAGGGAAGTAATACAGCACATTGGACAAAAGTGTTACTTTGGGGATCGGAGGACCCAGGTTCAACTCTTGACTCTGACACTTACCAGCTATGTGACCTTGGACAGATCTATCTCTCTGGACTTTAAGATCCTTAGAGAGTTGCACTGGATGGATTCTGAGCATCCTTAAAGCTCTATATCTATGATTCTGGGATACAAGATAATAGTGACTTGAGACTTCATCTCTTAAGTATCTGATAAAGTTGTTTCTCTCTCAAAAACCAGAAAGCTAGTAATTTCATTGCTTGCCTTAATGACAATTCTATTCTTCAAAAAAGTGAGGAAAGTGACAAGGGTAACCACTATCCTTGACCTAATTCTGAATAGTAAGGTTTCTCGGCTAGAGCAGAAATTATTGGAACCATGTAGCAGAAGTGAACATTTCAAATTAGAATTCTTGAGAGAGAAGAAAAGTTTGGGTGGGGAGTTTAAACTAGCCTCTCAATGAAAAAAATATTTCCTTCTGTCTTAGAATCAGTACTAAGGGGGCATCGAAGTGACTTGGTGGTTGAGATCCAGGCCTAGAGAAGGGAGGTCCTCAGTTCAAACATGACCTCAGATATTTCCTATCTATGTGACCCTGGGCAAGCCACTTAACCCCCATTGCCTATCTGTTACCCCTCTTCTGTATTAGGACCAATAAACAGCACTGATTCTAAGATGGAGGTAAAAGATTTTTTTATTTTGATAGCAATAATTTCAAAAGTAATTTTGATAGCAATTTTGGTAGTATTACTTTCAAAAGGATCAAAGAAATTATAGGAAGGGTCTTCACCTATACATAGAGAATATCCAATAGACCTGGAGAGTTTTCAAGAATGAAATTTTGAAGACAAGAAAAAAGAAACAATTTCAATGGAGAAAAGGTGGCATGGTCTAAAAAGAGTGATTTAAATGCATGGAGAATTAATTAAGCAACTCAGATTTGTAAATGTCATAGAGAGATGATAGATTCTAGGACAAAATAATGAATGGTGATTGAAAAAATCAGAGGGTGGTCTTGTGAAAACAGTGGAAGTGGGAGCTCAGAATGAGTTTGAGCTGCCAATGGATATCCAAGGAGAGGAAGGAGTTCTTATGAGAGTTCTTATGAAGATACAATCCTTAGGTCTTGGCAAATCCACTCATTCTTGGGACTTCACCCTGGAACTGAGTTGTTCTGATTGGTTGATGGATGAGACTAAACTGATCTCACCCATTATATCTATATATATAGCCCCACACCTAGAAAATGAAAATCTGGCCTCAGAATGAGCTTGTGCTGCCAATGGATCCAAGGAAGACAATAGCAACAAAAATTTAATTATTTGAAAGAAAAGAAGATAGGATTGCTGTTTTTGAATGATTATGGACAATGGAGAGTCAATCAATAATTAACAACATGTATCTTATTAAATATCTACTATGTACCAGGCACTGTTCTAGGTGCTGGGATACAAATACAATAGGGGAAACAATCACCATTTGTAAGGGGTTTCTATCCTAATAGTAGAGATAACTTGTATACACATGGGCTCTGGGCAATCCATAGGGCAGTATATAATGGGAAAACCTTCTTATAGGAAGATGATGATGCCAAGGCTTTATGGTACTGTTATTCCTTTTGTGTTTCCCCTAAATTATTGACAATGGATAGCAACGTGTTTGGGTTTGTCTTATATTGTGCTCTGTCCAAATAAATTGAGAGATATTTGTCCTGCCTGTGCCCAGTCAAATGCTGGTTATTTAAAGTGTATTTATGGGGCAGCTGGGTTGCTCAGTGGATTGAGAGCCAGACCTAGAGATGGGAGGTCCTAGGTTCAAATCTGGCCTCAGATACTTCCCAGCTATGTGACCCTGGGCAAGTCACTTGACCCCCATTGCCTAGCCCTTACCACTCTTCTGCCTTGGAACCAATACAAAGTATTGACTCCAAGGTGGAAGGTAAGGGTTTTTTAAAAAAATAATAATAAAGAAAGAAATCATTATAAAATACAGATAAGAATTAGCACAAATCTATAGCTAATCCCTTCAGTCTTCTAGGATACAGGCCTAAAAATACCAGATTACTTTCAATCTACTATGGAACATTTGTATTATTATATCATAGGCAAATTTAATTAAGACTAACCTATAACCAGAAGAGCTGACAATAAAAATTAAAGACCATCTTAGAACAATAGAATATCAGAATAGGAAAGAATCTTAGAGCTTATTTTGGGCAAAAAAAATGTTATAAAATTGGGCCCATTACAATATTAGGCCTGGTGGTGTTGAGTCTATCATGAAAGTCTCTTCTGTAAGCTTTTAGGACATAGAAAACATACTGACAATAATATTTTTCAAAGATTAATACATTGATATTCTCCAAATAATATTTTGTGTACCACCAGCTTGTTTTTCTCCTTGAAAACAACCCCCCAGATAATATTTTGGCTTTATCTCTAATACATAACATGAATAGCTCAAAGGTGGTCATCTAAAATCAGAATGTTAGAATCCCACTCTCAGAAGGGTACTTTGGAGCATACCTACCCCTCCAATGGAGCATCCCTTCCCACTGGAGTATCTCCTTTCTGTTGAAGGGATCCATATTACTGTGCTTCCCCCAAAAAATATTTCCCTTACATGAGTGAGTTATATGCTATGTCAGTGTGTGTGCCTGAGCTGTATGTCAGATTTCTTTCTGTTCTCTTCCCTCCTTTCCCCTTGCTTGAAATAAAGTTTTACATTGAAATAACAGCTATTATTTTACATGTTATTCTCAGTTTCCTAATTTATTAAGGAGTTGTTTCCCCTCACATCTCTAGCTGACACATGGGCCTTTTCTTAGGTGTGAACTGGGTACCCAGATAAGGACTTAACCCATAGTACCCTAAAGTTAGGGAAAAAAACCAGAAAGATCTCCACAAAAGGAATCACCGTGATGGAGTTCCAAGTCCCTCAAAGTATCAAAGCACAGCATAAAAATGAAAAAAAAACAAAACAAAACAAAACACTGAAATTAAAACATGTACAGCAAAATGCAGGCAATATGGCATAGGGGTATAGAGGATATCCAGGACTGGCTTAATAGTTAAGAAGGTCTAAGTTCAAGTTCTACCTCTGATATACTGACCTTGTGACAATAGACAATAGACCTGTCAGAGCCCCAAACACTATAAATTTCACTAATCTGGAGTTTTTTAACCTCACTGAAATCACAGGGCCAGACCAGAATTTAAAAACAGCAGGTTGTAAAGTAAAAAAAAAAAAGGTTATTTAAATCTGATTTGGCTGGGCTCTCTACCATCATCCTTCTTATTTTCTCTGAGAAGGCAACAGAGAGAGTCTTCCCAAAGATTTTCTCTATAGTTAGTAATTTCTCAGGAACACAACACCTGAGAAAACAGATTTCAAAGCATCTTTCCTTGAGCATAATTCGTATTATGTCACTAGCTATATCAAAATACCCCAGTGGCTCCCTGTCTCCCCTAAAATAAAATATAATATGTAATACAATAAATAAAAATATAAAATAAAATATAGATGTATTTGTATGTGTGTATTGTATATACATATACGTATATTTCTCTCCATCAAAAAATGTAAGCTCCTTGAGGGCAGAACAATCCTTGCAGTTGTATTCTTGTCTTTGTACCTCCATTGGCCAGCAGAATTCTTTAAACACAGAAAACACTTAAAGGATGTTTGTTGTTTGACCGACTATCAATTCTAGGCAAATCAAAAAATAGACAATGGAAACATCCATTGGATCATACCCCATATCTCATCAAGCCACTTCAATGTATGCCCTGTTACTCTTCCTATTGTCCCCACTGGGAAGAGTGACCCTCTAGATCAGTGATTCCCAAAATGGGCTCCACCGCCCCCTGGTGGGTGCTGCATTGATCCAGGTAGCAGTGATGGCCACAGGTGCATTTATCTTTCCTATTAATTGCTATTAAAATTAATAAAATTAATTTCCAGGGGCACTAAGTAATATTTTTTCTGGAAAGGGGGCAGTAGGCCAAAAAAGTTTGGGAACCACTGGATTAGATGGTGAGCCCAGAGACAAACTCCACTCCTCAGTTAGTTGGTCAAGGCACATTTATTAAACTTAGCACTCCTACTACATGGCAGGTACATGCTGTGAGAGAACGGAGGCAATCTAATGGAGATGGTAACATGAAAACAAATAGATTCAAGCACAGTATTTAGGTAATAAATTGGAAACACTAGGCTTAAAGGAACCAGGAAAGAGTTCTTGTTAAAGCTGGGATTTTAGTACCTTGAAGGAAGTCAGGAAAGCCAGGAGGTAGAGATGAGGAAGAAGAGAAATCTGGGCATAGGAAAGAGCCAGTGAAAATGCCCCATTGATAGATGGAGCACCTCGTGCAAGAAATAGCAAAGATGGCGGCCGTGAAGTGGCTCAGTAGATTGAGAGTTGGAGCTAGAGATAGGAGGTCTGAGGTTCAAATCTAGTCTCTGATATTCCCTAAGCTATCTGACCCTGGACAAATCACCTTATTTCTGCTCTTCCTTCTTCCTCTCACCCCCAAAAAGAAGCTTCTCCCTCCCCACCAACCCCAAACTCTTATTTTTGCTCTGGGAACAGTAACCAAATAATGTTACCATTACTACTGGGCAATTAGCAGCCCTTTGGTTCTGCTCACAAATCTGCTGAATCCCCAGACCTGAATTCCCATTGCTGTCCTCTTATTTCCATATAAATAGTATATCCATTATAAGAATGTACATTGCTTAGGCATCTGTATCCCTGTTACTTAGCCCAGTGCTTTATCCATAGCAAGTCTTTAGTAAATGCTTATTCATTTATTTAAATTCAAACAAATTACTAAAGAGAGAGTTTTTGGTAAGAATAAATTCAAGTATAGATTGAAACAGTAAACCTGCCAGAAGCATGTGAAATTCTGAAACCCAGCCAACTGCCTCTCTGAGGGATCAGCAGCATCAAAGGGGGAAGGAGAGGAAATGAGCATTTATTAAGCACCTGCTATGTGTGACGCAAAGTACTTTACAAAGATTATCTCAATTTTAAGATCCAGGCCAGATTTTTTCAGGTACTTAGCTGAAGGATATGGAAAACATCTAAGTAGGCCTGTTAAACAATTCAAAAACAAAATGTTAAAACAGATTTGGAATAAAAAAAGGCAAATTTAAAAGGCAAATTCAAAAATTTTTTAAAGCAATGCAAAAGATAATAGAAGTCAAAGGAAAAGATGTTCAGTGGCAGGTAAGGTAGAGAACTATATTTTTGTTTTCTTGACATTAGTAATGCCATTTTAAAATAAGCCTCCATTTAAAGAAGCAGTCAGTTCTTATCCAAGGCCAATCAAAAGACCAGCAGAGTCTACTCTGTCTTGGATCTCCAAGGTCAATAATGAAGTAGCACCTTAGAAATCGCTTTACCCCTTCCTGAAACACACCAAACTTTTCCCAAAGAGCCAGTGACTAAACAGCTGTGCGCCTAGCATGACAATTTTCAGTGTATTCTCAGTCAGTCCCTGGGATGTGTTTGACCCATTTGACCTAGAAAAAGACACCTCCCTCTATATGCTAACTGATGCTTCTTCCTGCCTTGGTTATAACAATCCAAAGAATAAAGCCTTTTTGAGATTTCTAAATTATAATAAAATTGGTTTTCTTTCTTTAGCCAATGTTAAAAAGCCCAATTTAGGAAATAGCAGCAAGATAAACATTCTGGTGGCCAGAGGGCAATCCAAATGACATTGTGATCCAAGGCACTTTTAAAATCCTTTTATTAGTTGTAGAAAACATGCAACTAATGAGTCATTCAGTAAAAACATGTTCCAATACTCAAAAGAGGTTTCAAGGAGCTGAAGGCACATTTTAGAGGGTCTATAATCTAGGGCTATGCTTGGCACTCTCCTGGTCCATGGATTCTTCCTTCTTCCTCCAGGATACCTCCTCTAGCTGGTGGAGCCTACCCTTAAAAAAAAAGTATTTATCTTATTCCTTGCTTATGTGTGAGAATTACTTGGAACAAGCACAAATGTTGATAGAGTTTCGTTTTGTGACAACAATGAGTGTGTATGTGCCTCTAGGATGATTCAGAATATTTTATCTTGACCATATAAAACCAGATTGAGCCAGTTTCCCTCTCTTTAATTGGTTCCCTTTCAGTCAAGAGTGGGATTCCATATCATACACATATTATTTTGGTTTTTTAAAAAAATTCATGTTTTTGGGGTACAGATAATCCAAAATTAATAATAATTAATACAAAATATAATACAAAAGTTGTACAAATTCTTAAAAGAGCACACTTCAATGACTATTAGTAATTATTATAGTAAATTATATTATATTATACTATTATAGTAAATTTTGGGGTGGAAAAGTTAAGCATTTCAAGTTAAGGTTGAGTTAAGCCCACTATGATAAAAGATAAATCACTCCTAGAGGAGAATGAAATTAAAACAAAATCTAGTATCAGAAATGAGGATCATTTGCTGCAGAATAGTCTCCAATCCTCTAAGCCTTCTGAACCTCAGAAAACAAATGGACATACAAATATGATGGATGAAAAGTATCTCTCTTTGCAAAGAGCAGTGAATAGAATGCTAGATCTGGAGTTAGGAAGATCTGAGTTTTCAATTCTAGGCAGAAACACTTTTTAATTATATGATGCTGGGCATGTAAATTAATCTGTCTGCCTCAGTTTCTAACGGGAGAGACAAGAAGAATATACATAAGTATCTAGAAAAAAAAAGCAAACACTGGCAATTGCAGAAATTACTAATGGCTTCATGTAGAAGTCGAAACACCTAGCATAGGCAAGATGATTTTAAAGACTTTAGATCTAATGTTAGAAAAGGCAACTTTTACTGATCAAATTCCTTTTATTTTCAATTGAAGGCCATGCCAAATGGTCATCAGAAGATAGCCAAGTGAACCTCTAAGATCTGAGAATCCTTATCATCCTCTACAAAACTGACCTAAAGAAATATTTGAGGGTTTTTACTAATTATCTTTGTTTCACTTCCACACTGTCTTAGAAGTCTTGTGTCTATGCAGAGAATGATGATTTCTGATAATCATCAGATGTCCTGATATAGTAGATTTGTTCCTGAATTTCAGAAATTCCCAAATGGAAATGTGACACTACAACATACCCTTATACCATCCCACACATAACAAAATGTTATTTCTCAAAAAGATGAAGGGCAGATGGCACGAATTTTGTGCCACTTGGGCCACAGAAATAGTTATGGAGTATTTTGGTTTGGGTGGTTTATTTTCTATTGTTCTGTTTTTGGTGTCAGCCTGGGTAGCACTCTCTTGACCAGGCCAGAAGTAGAACAGTCACTAATAGGCATGGTCCTACTGCCAAGGACTGAACAAGATGCAGCTATGAACTCAGTGGTTAAGGGCAGTGGGCTTAAAGTAAGGAAGATCTTAGTTCAAATCCAGTCTGTGTTACAATAGATAAGTCACTAAACCTCTATGTAAGTAGGAGGCAGCTAAGTGGCCCAGGGGTTAAGAGTCCTGGGTCTGGAATCAGGAGTTCAAAGTCATCCTCAGACATTTCCTAGATGAGTGACCCTAGACATGCCACTTACCTTTTTTTTTTTCCTGACTAAAGGATCTACTGAAGAAGGAAATGGCAAATGAATATAGTATCTTTGCCAAGATAGCTATGGTCCATAGGGTCATGAAGAGTTGGACATGACTAAACCTTGCTAATGAGGAAAGTAGCTCGTTTGACTTTGCTTCACTTCAGTTCTGGGCCAGTTAACTACTTCTTTAGGCATCCTGGTGACCATCACCTCCTCTCTCAAGAGTTCACCATTTGGGGACTGGTCCTAGTGAAGATCCTTCACTTGCTTCAGCCACAGGAGCTCAGAATTCCCTAATTCAGGTAATCCACCAACCTCAGTCATCACCACCACCAGGTCAGCCAATAGAGTATTTAAAAATATAAATAGTTCAGGTCTGGTAGGTAAGCTTTCAACTGGGTAGAGTCCAAGTAATCCTCTAGAGGTCCAATGCTCTCCAACTGCCCAATATGTTCAGATCCCTGATCCACCCAGATTAAACACAAAACTGTTGTTTCTTTAATGAGATGGACTCATGGAGAGACTAAATATGACTGGGCTACTTTCTCATAATACCTCACAAAAATCAGAAAGGCACCCTGGCATGGTGGAGAGGTTCAGGAAAATCGAAGTTCAAGTCCTAACCTCTACCACAGAAGGGTTTTGTGATCCTGAGTAAATAATTTAACTCTCATTGCCTCCAGAGAACTCTGCAAAACTTTAAGTTTCAAATACCAAGATGCATTAATAGAGGGACTTCATTTTCTGGAATTCTCAGGACCAATAAATTGTGAATCCAAATTTAAAAAAAACACACAGAAATAATCTACCTCAACAACATGGCCACGTGCATATAAGAAATGAACAATTTACTCTGGACAAATACTAATTGTCTTTGAATGTCAAGACTAAGATGATTCATAGGATCATCCACCTTTGAGTTAGAAATGGAGGGCAGTCAGGTGGCTGAGTGGATTGAGAGCCAAGCCTACAGATGGTATGTCCTGGGTTCTAATTTGGTTTCAGACACTTTGTTTTTTTTTTTATTTGAAAAAATCTATTTAATTAATTAATTTAGAATATTTTCCTAATGTTCACATGATTCATGTTCATTCCCTCCTCTCCTCCCACCCTCCTCCCATAACCAATGAGTAATTCCACTGGGTTTTACATGTGTCATTGATCAAAACCTATTTCCTTATTATTAATATTTGCATTAGGGTGATCGATTAGAGTATACATCCCCAATCATATCCCCATCAGCCCATGTGATCAAACAGTTGCTTTTCTTCTGTGTTTCTACTCCCACAGTTCTTTCTCATAAGTCCCTCAGAATTGTCTCAGACACTTTCTAGACATGTAACCCTGGGCAAGTCACATAACTCCCATCTCCTAGCCCTTACCACTCTTCTGCCTTAGAACAACATTGCTTCTAAGATAGAAAGTGAGGTTTTTAAAAACCAATATATATATATATTTTTTTAATTAAAAAAAGAAATGATCTTATAGTCCATTGAATACAACCTTATTTTTTAATAGATGTGGGGAATATAGAAAGGCATGGAGAGATTAAGTGACAAGTGTCTTAAGGTAGGAGTAGATCTTTCTGAGGCTAGATCCAAAGCCTCATTCACTGGACAACACTGCCTCTCTGAATTTCATTTTTCAAAAAAAAAAACTCTTATTCTTGTAGAATGAGAAAAAAAGGGGAAGGGGGAAAAGGAAGAAAGAAGAGAATATGTAAATATATATATAGCCTCATTTGGTTGAAGAAGGCTTACATTTTTTTTTCTTTTAAGGTCAAGATCTCCATTTCTATCACTCACTCTGGTCTTTATGCCTTGTAGATAGAAAGAATAGATAGATAGATAGATAGATAGATAGATAGATAGATAGATAGATAGATACTTTTGCTTGTGGCTCTATGATAAAGAAAATTTGATTCTGGGAGATAGGTTCTTACATGCCACAAAAATTAGATCTCTTGTGATTCTTTAGTCTTAGGAATGTTTCTATTCTTGGTTATTAAGCCATAGTTTAGACTATCTGCCCTCACTGCAATGAGCATAAACTAGGCAGACAATCCAGAGAATACCCATGTAACCATATGGCATAGGTCCCTTGAAATGAATTCCCAGAACAATAGTTACAGCTGGTGACCAAAAGTGGGCAAAGAACTGAAGGATGTTAATCAAGGAATTAAGATATTATATAATCACTAAAAAATGACCAAAGAAACAAAAAATCCATAGGGATAATAGTAGATTAAAAATATCAAATTTTCCATTGCCTTTTTGACTCTGATATAGTTCTCCATAGCTTCACTTGGTGGAAGGCTTACATTTTTTTTTCTTTGAGGTCAAGATCTCCATTTTTATCACTCCCTCTGATCTCTACACCTTGTTTTTGTTTTTGTTTTTTGTTTTTTGTTTTTCCAGATGAAATTCAGTAGTATGTTTCCCTTTGATAGCAATCCCACAGGAAGGTTTAAATTGGACAAGATTTTACTGGAGGGTCTTTCTTATTTATTATTCAGTTGGTCCTAAAGAGAAGGGGAATGTGAGATATCCTTGACTGGAATAGCTGAAGGGTGGATCTGGCACCTTATGGTATGAATCCAACAGCAATAATTAAGGATCTGTCATTAGTCACCCAGAAATAGCACCTCCTGCAATAACTAACTTTGATAGAGAAAGGGCAGTGGATAAGGTCAGGGATGATATCCGAGCAAGCTGAAACTTACAGAAAATCCACTTATACTTTTACTGTCAACTCTAATCATTTGATTACATTTGATTTTTTTCATTATATTGTCATTATTCACAGATGCCTATGAATCTGAATTTTCTAAAATATCATATATATGTAAAATTGTGTTTATATTTCCTGTTAAGGATTGAGCTTCAGTCAACATTTTCTGGTAGTGATTCTTATGAGGTAAATTAACAAAGCATTTATTATACATCTGCTATATAATGCAAAGAAAGACAGAAACCATTCCTGACCTCAAGGTGTTCACAATCTGAAGTTAAAATCAAGATGAATACACAACTAAGCACACAAACACAAAAAAATCTCAAAAGAAATAAGGATTAGGAAAGGCTTCTTGTAGAAGGTGAAATTTTAGTGAAGACTTGAAGGAAGCCAAGGAAGTCAGGAGGCAGAGATGAGGAAGAAGAAGATTCTAGATAGAGAAGACATCCAGTATAAATGCAGAGAGTGGGAAGATGGAATGTCTTATATGAGGAAGAGCAAGACAGCCAATGCCACTGAATGTGGGGAAGGGAGTCAGATGTAAGAAGACTGGACAATTGGAAGAGCCAATTTATGAGGAGCTTGAAAAGTCACACACAAGACTTTATATTTTATTCTGGAGGTAATAGTGAGTCACTGGGATGTATTACATTGAAGTCAGGGAGGGGAGGGGAATCATAGAAAGATCTACATTTTAGGAAAATCACTCTGATAACTAAATGTAGGATAGACTGAATTGGGAAGATTGAAGCAGGAAGACTACTAAAAAACTGTCAGAATGTAGTTCATTTTTGAGGTGCTAAGACCTAAACAAGAAGTAGTGGAGCAATGTTAGGGGAGAGATAGGGACATATATTAGAGATTTTTAAAAGGGAGAATTGGTAGAATTTGACAATAGGTTGAACTCAAGGGAAGGTGAGCCTATGCCAATGAGAGTAGAGATTGCTCATTTTTCCCTTCTTTCTTACTTGTTGACTTGAAAGAATGAAAGAATAAATAGTCTAGGATGATACCTAAGTTTCAAGTCTGGGTAAGTGGTAGGATTATGGTACCTTTGTCAATAACAGAAAAATCAAGAAGAGGCTAGAGTTCAGAGAAAAGATAATTGCTTTAATTTGGTATGTGTTGAATAAAAGATAGCAACAGGACATCTACTTTGAGATTTCCAATAGGCTATTAGGGATGTGGGAATGGATGACCAGGAGTGGGGTTAGGACCAAATAAATAGATCTGAGTATCATATGAATAGATCATAATTGAATTGTAAGTTAGACTCAGGATCTCACTTAACCTAATAAATATCCAAAAAAATCACAAAATATCCATTTTCCAGTAGTTTGTTATATATGACATTTCAACTCCCATCTATTTGACATGCTTGCAGTCCCCCATGGCTGCAGTGTACACCCTCCTTACCTTTGCCTTTTAAAATACCTAGTTTCCTTGGAGATTCAGCTAAAGCAGAATCTTTTTAGGTTCTCTGATCACAGTCTCCAGCTGCTACAGCCTTTCCTTCTCCAAAATTAACTTGTGTCTTCTTGTTTAGGAGACATCAGTACGTATATACCTGTATGTGCCTATAGACAACCCTGATAAAATGAAAGCCACTTGAAGTCAGGGGGTTTCCTTTTTCCTTTTATGTTAAAATTCTTTGTACAATGCTTGGCACATGGTTGGCATTTAACAAAGGTTTACTGAATAACCAATTGATTGGTTATCCCACAGTGAAAAGAAGGGAATTATGAAAATGCAACTATATCTCATAAATGTTCTCATATTCCATCAGTATAGACAAATAGCCAGATAGAAACAGAACACCTTGCACCTTACTCCATTTATTAATCTCCATTTATTGTTTGAGCCACCCAAACTTCTTTCTTCCTCCATTTCTCAGTCTCTCTGTTTTGGATGAAATTGTTAGGTCACTGTCTTAGGAGGCTATCTTTATTGTTTAATAGAAGAATAGAAGAAAACCAAAAAAGAAACACCAAATGAATAACAATGACGACCTTCAAGCTGCTGAGCTTAGAGCCTCTGCCTTCTTTACCTTCATAGCAATCTCTCAGTAGCTGATTAAAGGATTAACCACCCAATTTGTTCAAAAGAACATAAGATTTATATACTTATGAGGTCCAGGAAGACACACATCATAATTAACATAACAATAACCTACAAGACAGGAGTCAGAAAGAAAAATAATTCACATTTATAGTTTGAAATATAAAATCATCAGGAGAGAGGCAGATAGTATGTTCACTCTCCTTCCACCAATAATTCTGCCTGTATGAAGGGAAGATGCACTCAGCCCATTGGGGGCAATCTGTGTGTTTTCAGCAATTAGAACTAATTAGAAATTAAATCAGTGCAACAATCGATGGCAGGTTAATGACTGGCATGTCTACACATGTTTCATCCTAGGATTTTTCAAAGATCCCATCTGATCCTCCCTGGCATGGAGTCAGGGTGAATTCCCAACTGCATCCATATAACCAGAGGATTTTAATCATCTTTTACTCTAGAAAAGGTGTAACAGACCAAAGCAGTGAGTCCACTCCTGAGAGGCAAGTGCTCTCCCCCCAAAAGAACCCCATAATCTTATGCTCTTAATTTTGAATCTGGTTCCAGCCTTTTTGATTTTAGAGCTGCATTTGCACATAAGCAAGAATTGTATTTCATGGGTCTAAAAGCCAATAATACTCCTTTTGGGGGAGGGAAGGATCCATTGGTTCAAGAATGGGAACTGCTTTGTGAGGTGCAGAACCAGTTCAATGAAGCAAAGGATTAACAATGAGTCAACTTGTTTCTATTGATGAGTCTTCACAATAAGGATGTCTTAGTATCCGTTTATATAAGTGTTATCGTGTGTGTGTGTGTGTGTGTGTGTGTGTGTGTGTGTGTGTGTGTGTGTGTGTAAGTATGAAAGCATAAAATGCAGGAGTTTCTGACTTGCTACCAAAATTCTACTAGTACCTGCCTGGAGGGCTCAGTTTGGGCAGTAGATTCTTTAGGGTGGAAGAGAAGGAAGAAGAGAGAAAAGGTAATATTTGATTACAACAAACTAAACCCAAAGGTGAGGGAAGGAACACATGAAGACAGAGCAAGAAGAAAGCACTGGAGAGAATCATACTAACAGGAATGAAAGAAACAGTGTGAATATGGGTGGATTGAGGACAGAGCAATTAATCCAGAAGACTCAGATTCAGTCATTTCCTCTGATATTTTACCTGTGTGACAAGTCTTTTCACCTCAACTGTCTCACCTATAAAATGGGAATAATATTGTTACTTCTTATCTCTACCTCATAGGATCAAAGGATCAAATATGATATCATGTAGAATCTTGCAAACTTTATAGTATTATATAAATATCAGCTATTATTGTTAGTAATTCTATTATTATGTTAATAGTATTGCTAATACTATTACATAAGAGTATTAGTAATAGTATTACTAATACTATTGCATAAGAGTATTAGTAATACTTAATAAGTATTACTAATACAATTATTATCTCATTTAGTTTTATAGAGTTCATATAGAAATAATCTGGGGACAAATCACTGTCCTATAATTATTCTTTTGTGCGTAAAGTTCAGCAGACAAATATGTAAATAAATAACAGGTTTTTAAATAGAATTTTGGCTGATTCTATGAGAGAAGATGGGAGAGGATGGCATCTAGCTTACATTTAGGGCAGTTTATCATAATCTAGAAGAAAGAGAAAGAGAATGGGAGATTCTGTCAAGTGATCAGATCATTAGAGATAGCTTGACCTGGGCTTGGAATAAGAAAGGTTTGGTTTAAATCCAACCTGATTATGTCACCTTGGACACATCCTTAAACCTTCTATGCATGAGTTTCTACATCTTAAAAATGGGAGATCTGAATTTGATGGCTTCTAAGTTCTCTTTAACACTAGATTTATGATCATATGAATAAAAGAATTGGAGAATTAGTTCATATTCTATAGACTCCCTGAAAACTTCTTTGGTTCAACTGTACCGGAAGGCAAGATGCCATAGACTTTACCCTATTCCTGCATGCTTTGAACTTATTCCATGAGGTTTCTGTATTTGGGAAGTTTTTCATTCTATCTTATTTGGGTATTACAAGTATTCACTAACATGACATCTATAAAAACATCATTCTTAAATTTAGAAAGATCATTGTTATGTTGAGGAAGCTGTGGGCAATAGTTCCATCTGTAATGAAGTTGTGGTTTCAGGGCATTACCATCATTTTCTGAAGCCTCAGATATATTACAGGGCTTTGTATTTGTAATAAGTGGATATGACAACTGCATGTTTATAAAGGATACAGAAATCCTGATATAGAATTCTAGCCACCTATCTATGACTTTCTGTAATCTGGACGATTATTGTTGCTGTTCTTTATATTATTAACATAGTTATTAGCATATCATCAATAATATTAAAATTAACGTAAACTATAAATGAACATAAATTAAGCTAACCTATTAATATTATTATTAACTAAGATAGCTAGTGTGGTGGAAAAATCATAAGCGTGAAAGTCAAAAGACCTGTTTGTGTCCTAGCTCAGGCAATTGCCACAGGTGTATTGTTTAATATCTATAAGCCTTGGTTTCTTCATTTTAAATCCAAGAGTGGTAACATTAAAATTACAAGATTATTTTTAGGTAAGCACTTTATTGTATGGGAAGGGAATTCCCCTCCCCATTATGTTGCTTTGTTTGACACTATCAGCCAGGGACCTGAAGATCCTTTACCACTGAGATGTGCAAGTATAGACAGACCCTCAGAGAAAGGAAGTTGAAACCAACAAGAGGGGAAACTGATCCCACACGCACTGTTCCTCCCCCTCTCCCCCAGGTGGTGCCAGACAAATTAAGGAACTATGATTGGTTCTTGAGATGTGACACGAGAGAGCTAGTGGAGAGCTTATTAAGACAAGACCAAGGCACTGCTCTCACTCTCTCTCTTACACTCTTCTGGCTGGAGCTCAGAACCTGAAGGAACCCCTGTCAATGGGGAGCTTCAATCCATCAAACAGCAAACAGGGTATTAAACTAAACAATTCTATACTTCTTTCCTACATTTCCCTCTCTTTACTATCACTACTTTGATGTAATAAAGCTACTAGCAGCCTTATAATTTAATTTTAACTATTATAATAGTTTATAAAGTCCTGTATAAATGGTAGCTGCTATTACTATGAAACATGCTTGAGCTTTATTCTTTTTTTTTTTTTCAGGTTCAATGTTTTGAATTACACCCATTGTCTCTCTCTTTCTCTCTTCACCTTCCTTACATCTTCTACTTGTCCATTTTCCCTTCTAGGAGAGTATTTCATTCAACTATCGTGGATTTTTTTTTTCCAGCTAAGCTAAAATATGAAGGTATTATTTAATTCCCATTTCAAAGCACTCCGTGAAATGATTTTGCTGGCTTACCTCCACCTCTTCCTAATTTCCTTCACCATGCTCAAACCTCTAATTTATGGTGGTTTTTTTCCCCTTCATTTAAGCTAAACAAAATTGGCCATCCTATGAACACTCTTCCCCATCTCATCTTAGAATCATCATGTTTGACACCCCATCCCTCTTCTAAGAAACTGGAATCAGAGGAATTCAAACTGGAAGGAACCATTTAGACTGTCGAGTCCAATACCTTCATTATACAGATGGAAAAACTAAGACTCAGGGACATCCAACAGTATGAGCTCTTTGAATGTATTAAGAACTTCATAAATGCTCCTTGAACCTTATTGAACTGAATAAAACAATTTGCCTCAGGTTACCCTGTAGAATAGTGGTAGATTTGAGATTCAAATCTAGATTTCCTTCCTCTCACTCAAAAACATGGCTTTTTAAAAATAATTATTTTTATTGATATCTTTTCCCCCACCACCTTCATTTCTAAATATATTCCTTCAAACTTCACTATCCAGAAAATCATTGCTTGTAATAAATGCTTTAAAAAGAAAGAAAAGAGAGAGAAAAAGGAAACAAAACTAATAAAATGATTGTGACAAGTTATTCAGTATTCCATAACCATAGTTCCTAATTTCTCAAAGAAAGGAGGGACATATATTGCCTCATCTCTTCCTTAAGAACAGGTCTGTCTTTTTCATACTTGGATCAATACTTGGACTTTTTATTATTTTTCATTAATACGGTTATTATCATTGTTTACATTATTTTCTAGGTCTTGCTTACTTTGGACCAATCTATATGAATTTTCCCATTCTTCTCTGAATTTTTCACATATTTCATATCTTACAGCATCACAAAATTCTTTGTTTTTAAATCCTTTATCTTCCATCTCAGAATCAATCTGTAATTTGGTTCCAAAGCAGAAGGGCGGTAAGGACTAGGCAGTGGAGGTTATGTGACTTGCCCAAGGTCATTGAACTAGGTAGTATCTGAGGCCACCCCATACTATTCCTTTACATTCATATATTACAATTTGTTTAACCATTTCCCCACTCCCTGGGTATCTGCTTTGTTATGGCTCTAACTAAGGACATTTGGAAGTTATAACTAAGTCCTGATTGATGATCACTTATCTAAATTTATGATAAAAGGAAACTACCAATAGAAGCCTTATTTTCCTACTATTAGTAGAAGACTTTTATCAGTTTCTTACAATATTTAGAGAACACAAAGATCATTAGTGGCTGTTTCCTAGATTTGGAAATACAAACATTACTAAACTATACACAACAGTCAATAAACATGGAATGTAAGGTATATTCCTAGGTCTGTCAGGAGAAAGGAATAAGGAAAAGACTTGGAAAATACAATGTTACAGAGCAATATTAGAAATCAAAATAATATAAAATTAAGAATAAATCTTCTTAATACTTACCTACTATATAAAAGCATCATATATAAAAGCTCCCTCATTCACAGAATGAAGTTTTAAAACAAAACAGACCTATTCATGCCAACTCAACATCCTCATTCTCACTATACACACTCTCCCAAGAATGGAATATACATTGCACCTAGAACAAAAAGACCTGGATTTAAGTCTTAGTCCCACCTTTTGTTACCTGTGTGACCTTGGAGAAAGCTCTAGACTTCTCTGTTTTCCATTTCTTCACCTATAAAACAAGGGTAATTATGTACTTCAAAGGCTGTAAAGATAGAATGAGATAATCTTCCCAAAGGGGTCTTATAAAGGACTCCGTGTGGGGAAATTCTTTCACTGTAGATCAGTAACTCTTCTTTTAACTTCTACAGAGTTACCCAATACACTAAAAGCTGAAATATCTTGCCCCAGGTCACCCAGCTAGTACCCATCAGACAAGGTTGAATTCAGATATTTTGGACTCCATAGTAACCCTTCTCTCTGCTATACTCTACCACAATAATATAAGATATATCCATCTATAACTGTATCTAATATATGTTATATAAATTGATATATAACCTAATGTAGAATAGAATATATAGAAATATATCTATATATTATATAAATTGATATAGAACAATAATATAGAACAGAATATATAGATAAGTTATATGTAAATATGTTATGCTTGTGTGTGTATATATACATATATATCCTTTTTAAAAAAAGAATTATTCTTACTTTGGTATTCTACAAATTTTACCACCTCATTTTTTCTCATTGCCTACTTTTCTCCCATTGGGGTCATGCATCTAGCCTTTCCCTTTTTCTAACCAATATATACCTATTCTATAAACCCAGGTCTAAAATCTGTGCTTCATAAAAGACAAATGGCTAATCATTAGAAGATGAATCAAGGACTTCCCTACCCTGCTTCTGCAGAAAACAAGTCCATAAGAGCTTTAGGATAAGGATGTCCTTCCTTTTAGTGTCTAACCCAAAGGAGAAGCTTTATGTGAGAATTTCAAATAAAGGTAGGAGGGAAGGGTAATTCCAGAGCATGTGAAGATTTGAGTGAGAGGGAGAATTATGGGCAGGTAGAACCTTGAAACAGGACCACACTCGCCATCCAGTATGTTGTAGGTAGTCAATATTCTGCTTATAGCCAGTGCCTATCCTGATTATTTATCTTCTTTACTCTTCCTCTTTTTGGGGACCTGTGGAATGATCTGCCATTATAAAGCACTGCTCCTTTGCTACACACACACACACACACACACACACACACACACACACACACACACACACACACATACACACACACACACAAACGTCCTGCACAGCCAATAAACCTCACACTGATTACCCTGAGTTCCCTTCTCTGTGTGTGGGAGAATCAGCCTCCACCAAGGTTTAGAGAGATTCATGTCGAATTTTTATTGAAAAGGGAAATCAGTCCCCTCCTTTTGTCAAGGGTGGGCCTGAATAATTCATTGAAAGCTTCATTATCTCTAATTGTGGTAATGCACACTTTAAAATAAAGTATCTCACATAGCAAAGATCCCTGGTACATTCCCTGGCAAATATGTGCAGATATGTAATCAGCTGTGGTAATCAACAGCATATCAACAAAGATTCGGAGGGTTTCAGGGGTGTAAAGATGCTGTTACAGTGAGCAATCACTTGGCAGTGTGGCTTATTTTAATAGACACATCACTTTAAAATAAGTCTTCACCATCTGCTCCAGCCTCTAATTACAAATGCAACAAGAACATAATTCACAATTGCATCATTAAAAAGTAAGACATAAGGGATTTAATGCATGTCTATGTCCCTTTTTAATGCAGTGGGCGTCTGTTACGCTTTTCTTGGGATTCGGGCACAAATCCGCAGGAAAACTTTCTTCCCTTGGTAGTGAAAAGTCCCAGAGAGTGGAGCTCTTTGTGAGGCAGCAGGAGATCTATACAAGGCTGCACAGTTACCATAAATATTCATATGCTGGGATTTTATCGATATTAGATCTTGTCAACATGGCTTTTTTTCTGAAATGCAAAATATGCATCTTCCAGTTTAACTTACAAATGATGAATAGAGAATAGTTTATTCAGCAGAAAGTGAAGTGGGAAAGAGGCAATTCCCCAGTTAATCTGATCAATGTAGACAGTTCTTTTTGACTATCTGAAATCAATTAGCCAGACCATTATCCACCCTCTGTTTCATTCTGAGCTGTGTACACCCATTTTGGTAATTCAGACTCCTAGGGTAAATAAGGTTTAGTGCCTGAAGGGACCCTAGAGATCAACCTCTTTGTTTTATAGATAAGAGAGGTTTACCTTTAAGATCACACTGGGTAAGCAATGAAGAACAGATTTGAATCCAAGTCTTCTGATCCCAATCAGATGGTCTTTGACTTGTTACTATTTTCCTAGAGGAGTAAAATAGATGGCCCTTTAAAGAAAATTTGTTATGAAAATAAATGCACTCTAACTTCTAATTTTGGCTAAATTCATTTTTTAATTCATTGATTAAATTTTTCAAATAATAATTGAGAGTCTGTATTGCATATTTCCATTAAATAGGTACAAATATTCAAGGCCAGCATTCAAAGGGCTATTTATTTTCTCTTACACAATATTTCAACATTTAGCTACATAGTGGTACTTTGGGTCTGAATTTTGGATCTCAACAGCAAGGCTTCCCCAAAGAGAAGAGAACACTTTTCCACTCAGTTATGTTTATTTATATAAACTCTTTATCAAAAAGCTAATCATGAATGTTGATACAGTGGGAATAGAACTGGTTCTGTAATTTTTCCCTAATGGATAAATAGTAAAACGATATGATCAAGTGGTTTTCAAAGGGAGAAATCCAAGCTACCAATAGCTATATGGGGAAAACAAACAAACAAACAAAAACATGCTCCAAGTCATTAATAGTCAGAGACATGCAAATTAAAGTAAATCTTAAATTCTACTTCATACTCTTCAGATTAGCAAAGTTGACTGAAAAGGAAAATGACAAATGTTGGAAGGAATATAGGAATCAACCATACTAATCTACCGTTGGTGGAGCAATGAATCCATTTGGAGTCATGCTACCAAAATTAGTAAACTCTGCTTACTCTTTGAGCCAGCAATACCACTAATAGGACAATATTCCAAAAAGATGAATGAAAAAGAATAAAAAGAAACTATATATGTACAAATATATTTATAACAATTTTAAAAAATTTTATTATGAAAAAAGAATGGAAACTATGAGAGTATCCATCAACTGAAGAATGGCTGAACAATTTTTGATGTATGAACATAATAAAATGTCATTGTACCATAAAACCAAGAGATGGTTTCAAAGAAACCTGGAAATTACTATAATAGCTAACACTTATATTCATTTTAAAGTTTGCAAAGTACTTTACACATGTTATATCAAATGATCCTCACATTAACCTGGGAAGTAGGTGACATTGTTATCCCCATTTTATAGAAAAGGAAACCAGGGTATGCAGAGGTTAAGTGATTTGGCTAGCAAGCATCTAAGACCATATTCGAACTTAAGATAAGTATAAGTGGAAATATTAGTATATATAGTATATATGATATACATAAGTGATAATAATATATATTAGGATACACATATTTGAACTTAGATAAGTATAAACAGTTTTAGACTGAAATGAGCAGGGTCAAGAGAACAATTTATACATTAACAATGTTGTAAAAATACCCAGATTTTGAAAGCTTATGATCAGTGTAATAATGATTCCTAAGGGTTGATGATTAAGAATGGTACCCTTTCTTGACAGAGTAGTGAGGGATTTAAGACATAAAATGAGACTTACATATTAAGACATGGCCAATGGGAGTATCTCATCCTCACGGTCTGGGTAGCTAAGTGGTACCATTGATAGAGCAGTGTGCCTAGAATCAGGAAGACCTGAGTTCAAATCCAGCCTCAAATACTTTATTAACTGGGTTAATATTAACTGGGTTAGCAAGTCACTTAAACTCAATTTTCCTCTGTCTCCTCATCCATAAAATGACCTGGGGAAGGAAATGGTAAACTACTTTGGTATCTTTGCTAAGAAATTCCACATGGTTCACAAAGAGTTGGGCATGACTAGAATGCCTAAACAATGAAAAAAAGAGTCATTTGTTTTGCTTGAATATGCCTATTTGTTAAAAAATAATTTTCCTTTTCTTTTTTTCCAGTGAAAAGAGGGATAGAGAGAGAAAGGGAAAAAAAAAAGCTTATTAGATGAAGAAAAAGGAAAAGTAAAGAACTGGCTCTAAAGTCAGAGAGCCCAAGTTCAAATCCCAACTTTGATATTTACTACCTGTACAACCTTGGGCAAGTCACCTGATCTTTTTTGGTTCCAATTGTCTTATCTGTTAAATGAGAGTGTTGGATATGGTGTACTTTTTACACTGCACCAGTAAGTCTCTATTAGTACAAGATTTAAAGAAATGCAAACACTTAGGGTACAATAAGATACCTTGTTCAACAATTAGTTGTGTTTCCTAACTTTGAGCCGAACACAAATTGAATCTTAATGAAAAACTAATTGGTTCTCATATCTGGGGCCATTTTTTGGCCAAAAAACTTTAAAAACAATTTCACTCATTTTTTAGGAGCTTCCTTTGAACCTAATGGACATATATGACTACCTTCGGACTAACCAAAGAGAAGGCATTAAGTTGCTATATCACACAGTCAGAAATGCAAGTTTCTACAACTTCAAAAGTCACAAGAAGAAAAAACTACATAATTCGTTTCTTAAACTGTCAGCATAAAACCAATGATTATAATTATTCTAATCAGGAGGGAATAATTCCCCCCACCCCCCCTTAACGTTAATCTTTTTGACCTTTGAAGTTAGAACTTTTATCATTTCTAATTTACACTGAATAGTCCCTTAGTAACCACAATGCCTATAGGTTTCTGTACAAGGCTATCTTCTGGAAGACTTTGCAGTTATAAAACCAAGTTTACCAGAACATTACATTTTAACACACAAATACACCTTACACATTTTTCTTTGAAAGAAAGGAGAGATGCAAAGTGTTTTTTTTTTTCCATCCAATGTTATCATCCCATTTTACAAATAGCATCCTTTCCCTTCTGTGTGGAAGAACAAAGCAGATTAGGAATGTAAGAGAATTTTAGAACTATGGAACATAAATTGAAACCAAGAAGGTTAGATATATAGTAATAGATATGTAGAGCTATAGGTATAGATATACACATATGTATATATGTATAAATATACTCACATATACATATAAAATATTTCTTATATGTATATAGTTGTATGTGTGCATATATACATGCAAGTGTATATATTCATTTTATTAATTTTTTAAAAATTTATATTAATTTAGATATTTTATTAAATATACATATTTTTATATATTTAGTTAAGCAAAGTTTCCCAGGGGAAAATGGTGTATACCCTTAAAAAAAGCAAAACAAAAATCTTTCCAGAGGGATATTCTTTAGCCTTTCTTAGTAATTCATTCCAATGTTTCATATCCCCCTTCTTCCCTAATACTTTCTACTACCATCCAGATCTTTTTTTTCCTTCTTATATACTTTCCTGAATGGCAACAGATTCACTTACCATAATATCTCTTCATATGTTTAAAAACTACATTGCATATATATTAAAAAACCTGAGGTATCTCTAGTGCTAGTTAAATAAATATAGTTCCATTAATTTTTTTTTCTATTGGGGTCTATTTTCCAAACTTCTAATGATCTTAATTATCATTTCTTCTGTCCAGGTCCACAAGACTAATATTTTAACTGGAGACTAAAAATCAGCACTATATGCCATTAAAGACCTGTGTGATCCATATTATGTGCAAAGGAAGGTCATCCTAAGGTTCTTTAAAAAAAAAAAACTTCCATCTTAGAATCAATACTGTGTACCAGTTCCAAGGCAAAAGAACAGTAAGGGCTAGGCAATGGAGGTTAAGTAACTTGTCCAGGATCACATATTAGGTAATATCAGAGGTCAGATAAAAACCCAGGACTTCCCATTTCTGGATCTGACTCTCAATCCACTGAGCCATCTATCTATACCTATTCTTAAGGTTCTTACATGAAAGACTCCAGTGTATGCAATCAAGAAATTTATTTGAACAAATTGGTATGGTATATAATGGCCTTACAATCATAGGACCTAAGGTCAAATTTCTCCTTTGCCCCTTTTTATTGGCTATATGTCCTTTAGCAAGTCCTTTCCCTTTGATGGTACTTTAATATTGGAGCAATCCACTGTGAACTCCTATTCTTGTGGACCACAAGAATTTACAACCTTCTCATGTTTAATTACTCTCCCTAAATAAACACCCCACCCTTGTCTCTATTGAGCTTCCATTCAGTTTACATACAAGTGTTCTTTAAACAGTAAGCATACAAGGCTAATTACAAGAAGATTACCCATAGTACAAAAGTACAAAAGTTTTCCTGGCAGACAGCATTTTGTAAGGCAGTGGGGCAACATGAGTTTAAAATGCTTGATTTCTTAGACTCACAGTTCCCAAATAAAGTAGATGCTACGACTTTGGTCTTTAAGGAAGGGAGCTATCCATTATTAAAAATTTGTCACCAAATTTCAAAAGTTTATTAAGAGAATGTTTGTAAACTCTTTGGTTCAGACTGGATTTGGGACACTGAGAAATCTATATCTTATCCTTCGTATTTCTTAAAGTGACATCTCTTCTACTAAAAAATATAAAACAAGGCTATATGCCCACATTGACATTTATGTCCAAATCTAAAATCTCAAGTCAAATATTAGAATACGAGTTGAAGATACAAAAATAATTAAATGATTCCATTTTTCTTTTTCCACCAATTTGGGTATTCTTGGAAACAACATTCTACATAACCATAGAAACTATTAGATTTTATATGAATAAATCTAAGAAAAACTTTTTTTTAAATCTGCTTGAAGTAGAAGTGGAGATTTACTCTTCCTATAGATTCCTGAAACTTTCTTCTCCCTAATGATTTAACTTAGTCTGCAAATCTCTAAGGAGCAAACAAAAAGGCCATCCCTCCATCTAATACAGGAAGAAAGCTAACTTCATTTCCTCCCTTTCCTTCCTGCCACAAATCTACTCTTGTATCGGAAGATAAACTGACTCCAAACACAGGTATAATTCAATATTCTATTTCAAATGCCATCAGATTTGAAATCCTGGTAATTAACAGCTCACTGGAGACTTTATGGAAATAAAACTAACTTTGATCCCATTCCCCAGCCCTTTGCCAATTTGAAAGGACAGCCATTTCCCCTTTATCTGTTCTTTAAATGAAATGAACAACTCTATCAGGAAGTTTTTAGNCATTGGAAAGTAGTGATCAACTCTCTCGTTGGGAGATCTCTAAGCAAAAGTTGGATAACTACTGGTTGGATAGGTGGTCTGAGTGGGAATTCTTTTATGTGTAGGGGTTACCAGTTGATTGCAAAGATCACTTCAAACAGGGCAATTCTTTGTTCCTGCTATCAGCCCCAAAGTTCTTTGGCAGGTCATTCAGGATTAGATATTTAATTAAGATCTTTTATCCCCAAAGTTTCCTTCTCAAACATCATAGTGGAAAAAACTTTTTTTTAGTGTTTTTGGTGGTGGTTAAAAGAATAGTAATAATTCACATTTCTATGTAGAAATGAGAATTACTGCCATTCTCATTAGGGGGCAGCTGGGGAGTGGAGGCAGAAAGACATCTCTCTATGAGTTCAAATCTACCTTCAACACTTATGTAAACTGTGTGTGACCTTGAGGCAAATTGCTTAACTCTGCTTGCCTCAGTTTCCTTGACTATTTATATTGAACTGGAGAAGGAAATGACAAACTTTTCCAGTTTTTTTTTGCCCCTGCAAAAGTCAAATGGGTTCTCTCAGAACTAGACATGATTGAAATGACTGAATAGCAGCAACTGTTCTTGTCACCATTGTCAAAAATAAAGAAGGAAAGGAAGGAAACGAGCATTTAACAAATGCCTAGAACATGACAATTATTCTGCTAAGTATTTTACAATTATTATCTCATTTAATCCTCACAAAATTGTGATCCTCACAAAAACCCTAGAAGGATTTTCAATTGAGGCAACTGAGGCAGACAATTGGTTCTCTCAGCAGGCAAATACCTAAGATTAGATGAGATTTGAAGTCAAATCTTCTTGAATCCAGGCTCAGGGCTCTATCTGCTGTGCCACCTCAGATAGCTAGAAAAATCATTCTTAAGACAAAAACCAATCTTTGTAGGTTATGGAGAAATACAGCAGCTTCGCCCAGAGGTTTTTCAGACAAGGCAATATCAGTTAGTTGTATTTTCATATTTAGAAGATGTCATATCACTAGAGATGTTTCATTCACATTGTTATTAGTGCAATTAAAATGTGTGTGGACCACATAAACAAACCTGAAAAAAAGATGAATATTAACAACCAAATACATAAACAAACCATAATCCAAGGCAAAGGGAGAAGGAAGGCATTAAATAAGCAGGTGTCCTTAAATGCTTGGTTAGAACTCAATTAAATAAATTAACCCACAACATCTGAGAAAAGGTGAGTCACAGAAGATGTTAATTTTCCTAATGTGTCAGAGTTTCAGTAGCACCTGGGTGAAATACTGTATCTGTCTTGTCATCTGCTACAGATACTTGAATACCTTTCAAAATTTCTCTGACCTCTATAGGTTAGGTGATAACTCAATTGAATCTGGGTTGTAACACCTGCCTCACTTTCTCCTTTCACCCCTGAAAAACACATTTATCATTCAGGATTTTCCAAGAGATTAAAAACTGTGTATACCCACAACACAACACTGAGATGGAAATTATTCCTATGAAATAAAAATTCCTTAGTGTAGCATTGAAAAAGCCCTGATGATATGACTCCTGCCTACCATTTCCAGGCTTATTCACAATTTTTTTTCCTTCATTTTCCTTTCAAACTGGTTACTTGCTATTATTCTCTGAAGTTGGTATTCCACCTCCTCTTCTGAACAGGCTGACCCCCATGTCTGTATTCCATTCCTTCCTCTCCTCCCCACCTCCCTGAGAAGCCCTAGATTTCTACAAGGCTCACCCAATGAGCCACCTATGAAGGGAAATCATTTCTGATTCCCCTGGTGACAATACTTATTCCTTTTTCTCAGTTGATTGAATAATAAGTTCTTCCCTTTATTTGAATCATCTCATCAGTAGAATACAAAGCTTCTTAAGGTAAGGACCACATTCCATTTTGTATCTAAAAAACTTGTACGGTGGGCAGTTAACATGATGTCCCTGGACAATCTTACGTTTAGTTTTTTAATACTTTGATAACTGCATTTGAGGATACTTTATAAACCTATGGATTTTGTGGTTAGTATTTAAAAGCATTATTCTGAGAAGGGATTTAATACATTGGCCAAGGAGTCCATGACACGTAATATACATTAAAAACCTGTTTTGTAAGATAGTCTCTTATACATCTTTGGTCCATGATCTATGCTTGTTGTTCTGTGATGAGTGTATGTGTGAATGGGTGTTTGTGTAAGAAAATAAACAAAAAGTAGAAGGGACCTCAGAATCTATCTAGTTAATTTCCCTCATTTTATAGAGGAAAAAACCCCAATGCCAAAAGAGGTTAAATGATTTGCCCAAAATCAGAGTAAAAGAGGAGGTTTTGAACTCAGACCCTCTAAATCCAGATTGGATACTCTTTCTAATATACCTTATGCATATGTACATATGCATATTATATACATAGACATAGTTATTTGAAGAGTCAAAAATGCTTCTCACAAATCATCCAGTAGTGAACCACTCAGGAGAAAAAATAATTATCCAAAATATTTAACCATCAACTAAAGCAAAAGTAGGAAAAGAATAACCCCAGAAAATATAAACCAATGAGTTTAATAAACTCCTGACAAAATTATAAAATAAAATATCGAAATAAATAAAATTATAAAATGAGGTATTAAAATAATTAAAAGTATTTAATTGGTTAACATTGAATGAAGGATACAGTGATCACGTAGAACCTTACTGGGTTCATTAAAAACAACTTCAATCGTACCAACTTTTTTTTCTTTTACAGTGCTACTAGCTGAATAAATCAGGGGGAATTTAGGCCCCCAATTTTGTGGATTTCAATAAGGAATTCAAAAAATGCTCTCATGAGATCTTTTGGGTCAAGATTGAGAAATGTGGCCTGTATGTTAATATGCATTTCTAACTAGTTAAATAACTGTATCCAAAGAGTGCTACTTATTAGAATGACACCCATCTGAATGAGGCCTCCAGGGATATGTTCCAAGGCTTTTTCTTTAACCCTGTCCCATTTAACATTTTTCTTGTGACAAAGATATATAAGACCTGCTTATAAATTTGCTAAAGAACATAAAGTTGGAGGTTTAGTGGGTGTGAAATTGGTGGCAAGTATTGAATGACTAAAATCAAATTTCCAAATGCCTCAATAGGCTAGAATAATTCATTAAAACTAACAAAATGAAATTCAATAGGGATAAAGGCAAAATCCTTTATACATTTGGGTTCAAAAGAATCAACAGCATGAGTACATTATGGGAGAGGTATGGCTTAACAACAGTTCTTATGAAAGCCTTCAAAATTTTGTTGATTTCTAAACTTAATACTGAGTCAACAGTGTTGGCAAGGTTGCCAAAAAAGCAAAATGGTGTAATATTCGGCTGAACTAGTAGAAATATAGTATCCAGAACAGACTAGTTGAGCCATTTTTCTCTTACTGGTCAGGTCACATCTGAAAAGTTGAGGTCATTTATGCCACATCTTAAAGGATGTTGACAATTAGAGCATGTCCAGGGCAACTAGAATGTCAAGTGTCTCAAAACCATGTAGCAATGGAGAGTGAAGAGAACTCTGCTGATTAGTCTGGATAAAACGAGATATGATGGTTGTCTTCAAATATGTAAAAAATGTAAATGTAAAAAAATAAAATGTAAAAATTATAATGTCTTGTCCTGTTTATTATTTTATCTATATATTCCTTTTTTTAAACCCTTAACTTCTGTGTATTGGCAACTTGGTGGAAGAGTGGTAAGGGTGGGTAATGGGGGGTCAAGTGACTTGCCCAGGGTCATACAGCTGGGAAGTGTCTGAGGCCAGATTTGAATCTGGGACCTCTTGTCTCTAGGCCTGACTCTCAATTCACTGAGCTACCCAGCTACCTCTATATATTCCTTTTAACATGGTAATCTCATCAGCCCCCATGGGTTCAATTATTATCCCTATGCAGATAACTACCAAGTCTATTTATCCAAACTTTATGTCTCTCCTGAGCTCCAATCATATACCACCAACTTCCACTGACAAACTTGATGTCCCATAAGCACTTCAAAAATCATCATGTCCAAAATAGAACTCATTATCTTTCCCTTCACATTCTCCCTGCTTCCAAATGTCCCTCCTACTGTCAAGGGGACCAACAGCTTTTGAGTGAACTAAGTTTAGAAACTTGATGTCAACCCCTTTATTTCATGCCATGCATCCAATTAGTTGCCAAATCTTGTCATTTCTCCACATTTCTTGTGCATGTCCTCTTCTCTCCATACACAGGACCAACACTCTAGTTCAGTCCATCATCTAGCCTTGGATAATTGCACTGCCTTTCTATTTTTTCTCCTCAGTTCAATTCCTCCTTCAATGTTGTCAATGTGATTTTCCTTAAGTCCTCCCCCTGCCCAAGTCCTCCCCCAGCCCAATAAACTCCACTAGCAATATGTGATACTTCTAGGATCAAATATAAAGTCCTGCTTAGCATTTAAAGCTCATCTCAACCTACTCCCTTCTTACCTGTCCATCTTCTTATATTCTCCTCCTCTCCACACATTCTATGATCCTATGATCCAGTCACTCTGCTTCACTTGCTGATACTTTGCACGCAACCCTCCATCTTCCATTTCAGAGACTATGAACTGGCTTTTTCTGTTGCCTAAAATGTTTCTTCTTCAAATTTTGACTGAAAATCCTTGACTTCTTTTACAACATAATTCAACCATTCCCTCTTCCAGAAAGTCAGAAAGTCCTTCCGGGATCCAAAAACTGCTAGTAGTATTGTCTCTAAATTTACCTTCCATTTACTCTGTATTTGTCTTGATCAGTGATTCCCAAAGTGGGTGCCGCCACCCCCTGGTGGATGCTGCAGCAATCCAGGGAAGCAGTGATGGAGACAGGTGCATTTATCTTTCCTATTAATTGCTATTAAAATTTTTAAAAAATTTATTTCCAGGGGGCTAAGTAATATTTTTTCTGGAAAGGGGGCGGTAGGCCAAAGAAGTTTGGGAACCACTGGTCTTGATGTTCTAATTTATATATGATATCTTCTCCATTGGAATATAAACTCCTTGATGGTAGGAATTTTTTTTTTTTCATCTTCTTTGTAGCCCCAGGGTTTAGCACAGCCAACTGATAGAGTAACTTGAAAGAAAAACTAAGCTGATTCTAGAGAACAACAAAAAAGATAAATGCCATTAAGCAGAAATTATAAGGAGGTAGATTTAGACTCAACATAAAGAAATTTCTAATAGTAGAGTTGTCCAGCAATGTTTAATGTAACTATCTTTGGCCCATAGACCAAAAAAGAATCATAGGATCATTCATCTTTATAGATGAAAGGGATCATCTTAAAGGACATCTCTTAAAATGAAATATTTGTATTGATATATATATATATATATACATATATATATATATATTTAGATACATATATGTGTAAACACACACTTAAGAAAGACATGGAACTGGGATACTAAAATCTAGACCTGGCTTATACTATTAATGAGCTGTACGACCCTGGTTAAATCATTTAATTGATCATAGTCTCCGTGAAGTCAGAAATTATCTGTTGCTTTCTTGTGTGTCCCCATGGCTTAACACACTGCCTGATACAAACATGTACTTAATAAGTATTTATTGATTAATTAATTGATTGGACCAGGACATCCTCTTTTTCAAATGTAGAAGCTTGTACAAGATAAACTCTAAAATGCCTTCAAGTTTTAAAACTTTTGTGAGTCTTTCCTACAAAATATGTAGGTTCTTGAAGTATTAATATTTCTTTTTGTCTCTTTGTACTCTAGATTTATGCCCACTTTAGAACTTTAAATTTCAGCACTTGTTATCTCTGTAAGTAAAAATTGTTTGAAGAAACCTTCAGAGACTTCCTATGAGCTACTGGTCACAATGAGGCATAAATATAAGCTGATGAATAGGGAGCAAATACAGATGACAGATTAACTTGTATCCAGAAATCATATAAGGTGGGTTTTCCTAGGCAAAGTCATCCAGCATATCTTGAATCAATTAAGCACCATGGACCAGGAACCATGCTCAGTACTAGAGATACAAACACAAAAATGAGTCAGTTCTTCCTTCAGGGAGTTTACATTTTTTTGAAGAGTGGGGTAAACTCATGAGTAGATACAATACTATTTACAGATATGTAAGTGATGCAAAAAATAAATACAAAATAATTAAGTGAGGGCTACTAAAATTGGGAGAATCAGCAGAAGTTTCTTGAAGTAGATTGTCCTTCAGCTCAGCCATAAAGGGACCTAAGAATACCAAGAGGAAAAGGTGATGAGAGAACATTTCAAGTATGAGAGAAAGCTTATGAAATAGCATGTACTGGGAGCAATAATCAGACTAGTTAAAGTCTTGTGGGGAAATGCATAATTAGCCATCACAGTAGGCTGCAGTAAAGATTTTGAAGGATTTTATATAATATATACATTTGTATTTTATCTCAGAATCATTGGGGAGCTAACATTTGACTCTATTCTTCATTTTTCCCCAATAGATATTTGATGTGATGTAGACATGACTAAAGAAGAAACAATGTCAACAACCAGAAAATGAGGACCTAGTGACTTCGGGGGGTTACCTAAGATGCCAACGTAGGGAATCATCTTAGACTATCTTCAGTACTCAAAAATGGGCATGCATCTAGAACCGCAACTTGTTCCTTCTCCATCTGTAACAGATTTTCTTCACTCTAACAAGCCCTTAGAAGTAGCATGGCACCACAGATAGCAACCTCACCTTAGATCCAGGAAGACCTGGCATCTAATCGTACCTTTGACACACACCAGCTGTGTGATCTTGGACAAATCTCAGAATCTCTCAGGTCTCTGAGCAACTCCCTGACACCCTGAGCTTCAGAGGAGGAGGTGACCTACATCAATAGAGCAACTTCTCTAGAACAAGTAATGCTCAGGTCTAAACTCTAGTCCTAGCAAAACCTACATTTTTTAGTATGTACATATACACAATTTTACATGTGTATATTTGTGTATACATGTAGAGTTGTTTGTGTATGGATATACGCATACATGTTGATATATACATGTATGTATGAGTATATACAATATATAGATATCTATCTCTCTATATTTGTCAATAGGTATATATGGATAGATAAATATACCATATGTATGTGTAAATATATGTGTGTATATGTGTATATATACATATATATACCCAAATTATGACCTTTAAACATGTGTGGCATATATGTATGTATCTAGAGAAACACATATATAGATAGATAGGCACAAACATATATGTGTATCTACATCTGTCTGTCTGCATATATATGTGTGTGTAGATAGATGGGTGGATGGATGAAGGTGGAGAAAGAGAGATGGATGCATAGAAGGAGATGGAGAGAGATGGATGGACAGATGGATGGATGGATGGATGGAGAAAGAGAAAGAGAGAGAGAGGGAGAAAAGGAGAATATGGATGGCACAATGGAGAGACTGCCGAACCTGGAATCAGGAAGACCTATCTTCCTGAAATTCAAATCTGGCCTCACACACTTACTAGCAGTGTGACCCTGGGCAAGTCCCCTAATCCTTGTTTGCCTCAGTTGTCTCATCTGTAAAATGAGCTGGAGAAGAAAATGGTAAGCCACTACAATAACTTTGCAAAACACACACACACACACACACACACACACACACACACAAAAAAAAAAAAAAACAAATTGGGTCTCAAAGAGCAGGGCATGACTGAAAACTATTGAGGAAAAACACAATTCCCTTATTCATCTGCATCTACCAGAAGTGTGCTAAGAACCAGCTCCTAATTGCTCTGAGCTGATGGTTAAATTGTCATTGAGAGAATGTACACTCTAGGAAATCATCCAAGGCTACAACTGAGGATTTGATTTTTTTGCTTTTTTGTTTTCAGACTTGATTGTCTAGACTTAAGAAAGAGATGGAGAAAATGTTAATGATACAGATAAAACTTAAAAGTATGAGTACATTTATTACAATCACTGTGAGATTTTCCTTTCTGGGGAGATACACAGGAAACTGTTGTTTTGGTGTGTTTTGAACATTCTCTCAGCTAAATCTCTCAAATAAATTTCAGATGGATTCCATGCTTCCAAGTCCTTAAATCCTTTCTATATCTTGAGACTGAGGCATCAAGGGAACACTAGGCTTTTAAACCAGGCTGCTCTCTCTCTCTCTCTCTCTCTCTCTCTCTCTCTCTCTCTCTCTCTCTCTCTCTCTCTCTTTGCAAAACTGAAGATCCAAGTGAAAGATGTAGCTTTAATTTGGGTCAAATATGTGGACTGTAGATTATTACTCTTCATTGTTTCTCTCTTCTCCATCTTTCTCTTATTGCATACCTTTCGTTTCCTATTGTCCTCCCTCTTTCCTTTCTTCTCATCCTCCTCCTCCTACTTCCCATTCCACTTCTCCATTTCCCACCTACTCTCTCTCATCTTTGCTTTTTCTTCTTTTTTTTCCGACTCTTTTTCTCTCCCCCAGGACTTGGCATGTTTGCTTCCTCAAGCCCAGCACTCTTAACCTACTCTTAAATCCTGAGATGACAAAATAATTTGCAGCAAAGGTGTTTGCCTTACCTGGGTTTCTTTTGTTGATCCTCTCTTTAACTGAGCTTATCTTGTCAGATTATTTATTTTGTTATTTTCTTTTCCCAAGAAATAAAAGAGGCCACTTTCCTTTCCTGTCTCAAGTTCTTTAGGAGCTGTTGTTACTTGCTTCTTTTCTTCTCTTTTCTCTTTTGGCCTACCTGGCTATTTATCTCTTTGTAAGTGCTTAAGTTTAAAGTAAGCAGTTCTATAAATTTCTCAGTAATTGGCTAGCTTGGGCTGTGCTGTGCTGACTAGAGTTTATACCCAGTCTTCATTAATTAAAACCCATTTCTCCAGTGGTAGATGGAATCTTTTGATTCACATTTAGAAACAAAAGTGATTTTTATTTTCAAAGTCTTCTGAATTCTCCTTAGGACCCAAGTTAACAGTTAAGGTGAGAAAAAGAATGACAGGGTAGGGGCAAGTCTTTTGGTTTCTGGTTTATGTGGAAACTGATCACAATAATCAAGAAATTAATTTGGTTTTCAAATTTCTTCTGTCATTATTTTATTAGCCCATTGGTCATAGAATAGTAAAAGGTAATAATTAAAAGTTGAGCAAACTCGAGTGAATTAATTTTACAAATAAAATGACTTTATAAACATCATCTGCCCAATAAGAGAAGGGACTAGAACCTAGGTCTTCTGGCTTCCACTCTAATGCTCTTTTCTACTATATCACACTTATTTTAGATTTCCTTCCCCTCACCACCATGAGGAAATAGGGGAACATAGCACTATATACAGACATTGTTTTGTTGTTGATGCCTGAAAATATTCTATGGTGAATAGCAATGGATCATCAAGAGAACATGTTTCTTTTCTTGATTACTATTTATTCACACATAACAGTCTCATTATTCACCAGCATTCCCCTGTCATTATCCTCAAGACTTAAGGAGTGTAATAATGGATCAGCCACTAGAGGAGGGTTTCCAGAAGAGAAGAGGTTGGTTTACTTGACCTACTTTTAAGCAAAGAGGCATTCTGGATTCCTCAGAGTAAATCATCTCTACGGTCTATGCATTAGGATTAGGGCTGCATGAGATGATTTGTACTTGCTCTACCATCTCTCAGGAATTACAACACTCATAGCCAAAAGTCTGACCTGTTTTAGTGCAGAGGTCTGGTGAAGAAGGTGTAAATGACCCAGCATGTGTAAGAAAGAAAGCCTGCAGGACGTCTCAACATTTCTCCAGGGGAATTTCCAACAAAGTTCCTTATAACAAAGAGAATTGCAGGTGTGTACACATGTGGGGACAATGAGTTTTCGGAGGCTGAAAATTTGAATCTGCATTTCAAACTGAGCTCTGTACAAGTATTCATATTAACATTTTAAGGTAGAGTTGTTACATCCTTACTCATAATACATGGGCTAGCTAAGCCTGTAATTTTTAAGTGTCCCTATGGTATCCATTTTGAGTTTTCATTTACAAGTTTTACTAAAACTACACAAGAAACCTATTGTCATTTCTACACCGTTAGAGAGCCTTGTGAAATATTTTCCAAATAAATGTCTTCCACTGAGAATAATTTCCTTTTCTAACATATTAAGTTCTAGCTGTGAGGGTCCCATAATCACTGGTTGCAAGAGTCCCTCCACTTCTGACTCCAGCATGTCTGAGAGATATGGAAGGGATCAAAGTTGTTTTCAAGGAAACGGTTGTTGCTGACATTGTGACGTGGAACCATCACTGGCCAATCTTTTGGTATGGGCTCACTCATCTACCACTTAACAGCTATTCAAAATGTCAGTGGAGAACTTGAGACAGAAGAAGAACCCTGAATCTTTGGCGAGATAATCAGAAGAGTGAAGCAATCCATCCAATCCATCCAAATGAAGTAAGACCCAATTCCAGTTTATTCTTTGATTCTTCCCATCAGTTATTCTAAAAATGTATCAAGTTACCAGGCAATTCAATTCAATTATATGAACATTTGCTAAAAATTTCCTACATGGAAGGCATTTGTGCTAGGTGCCAGCAATACAAAAACAACAACAAAAAAAAAATGCCACAGTAATTCTATAAAATGTTCTAAGAAAATATTGAAGAGATCAAGGAAGACTTGAAGGAAGAGATAGAATCTGATCTAGATTTTGAAGAAAGAGGAAAATTTGGACAGACAAAGAGACTCAAGAAGGGGAAAGGGAGTACAATCCAGGAATGTGAGACAGTCTATACCAGTGATTCCCAAAGTGGGTGCTACCGCCCCCTAGTGGGTGCTGCAGCAATCCAGGAAGGCAGTGATGGCCACAGGTGCATTTATCTTTCCTATTAATTGCTATTAAAATATTTTTAAAAATCAATTTCCAGGGGGCTAAGTAATATTTTTTTCTGGAAAGGGGGCGGTAGGTCAAAAAAGTTTGGGAACCATTGGTCTATACCAATATATAGAGCCAAGTAAGTGCAAAATGAGATTGAATAATAGCTAGTAGTCCTTTTTGGCTGAGATGTAAAGTAAATGAAGGGAATCATGTGGAATAGGGCTAGAATGTAGGTTGGGACCTAAAATACTGAGTCTTAAATTCCAGATTAAGAGTTTGTCCTCTTCAAATTCAAATAATTTTCATAAAGAATGAATGGATGGGGGCAGCTAAGTAGCTCAGTGAATTTAGAGTGAGCCTTACAGACAAGAGGTCCTGAGTTCAAATTTGGTCTCAGAAACTTCCTAGTTATGAGACTCTGGGAAACTCACTTTACCCCCATTGCCTAGCCCTTACCACTTTTCTGATTTAGAACCAATACACAGTATTGATTCTATGATAGAAGGTAAGGGTTTTTTAAAACAAAAAATTTTTAAAGAATGAATAGGTAATAGGAAAGATGGAGACAGGAAGACCACATGGGAGTTTATTAATTTGTTTGTTTTTAATAGTTTAAACGAAAGAAGATGAGGGTCAAAAGCAATGAGAGACAACTTATGTGTTGAAAATTATGATTGCAAGAGATATTACACAGAAGGAATTAGCAGGACTTGTCAATTTATTGAATGCAAAGAGCCTGACTTAGTACAAGAAACAATAAATTTGGAATCAGAAGACTAATATCTGGCCTTTCTACATACAATAAAAGAGAAGTGTTACATTAGACTAAGTTTCTTAATCAGAGGTGCACACATTTATTTTTAAAGACTGTATTTCAATATGCCACTTTTCTCTTATAATGCTATGTATTTTGCTGCATGAATTTAAAAACATTATCCTGAGGAATTCAAGGCTTCACCAGATTGAAAAAGAACTCTTGACACAGAAAAAAATGATGTCTAATATAATCTGTTAGATGATCTCTGAGTGTTCTTCATGACTCTAAATCCTATAATCCTGTGATCTAGGAGTAAGAGAGAAGAAAGTGTCATTGATGATTCTCCTTATGAAACTGAACTATCTTCTTTTTTTCTAATGACAGTTTATTTCCCTAAGAATGTACTTCACAACATATTTCCTGCATAATTTGTTATATATTTCAGATTGCTTACATCCACCAGGAACCTTTTCATTGCTACATTAAACAAACAAAAATGCTAAAAAATATTTGGTCGACTGTTATAAGTAAAGTTAAGTGTGTTTGCAGAGGGTAGAAGCATGAGAAAGCAGAGTAAGGAATTCTAGAATTCTACTGGGGAGAGTCAGTTGGCCTAGTATTTTTACCTGGAGGGGAACTGGCTACCTGCTTTTGTTGACTGTGTTATATCTGAACTTCTCCATCCTACCTGCTTCCCTGTTACTTGATTGAAACATCTACTGAGCTTCCTATGTGATCCTGTAGAGCTGAGCTGTTTTGGGTTTGGTTTGGGTCCTTTTGGATCCAAAACCCTCTTCTTGGGTCCTGTCCTGCCTAGCTGCCTAACTACCTCCATTACCACCAAAAGCTGAGTTGTATAAGTTAGTGTAGGATATTTCTATTAGGGTCTGGGTCCCTAGATAGATAGGTGAGCTCAGTGTAGCTAAATCCACGAAGAGTCCTGGTGACAGGATATTTAGATCTTGTGGGGTTTAGATAGAAACCTTTAGCTTAAGTGTGTCCAATTACCTTCTTACCTTTCCCATGTTAAAAATTAAAATAACTTTTATATAACATCTTAATGGGTGTGAGTGTCATCTCAGTGTCTGGCTCTGCCAGCACTGGGCTTAGTGGCCTTCCCAAAACCAGGCTACTCTTCTGATACTGGCCTAAATAACATCTAGTCCCATCCCCCAAACCTTCACTTTTATTTCAAATCAAAGATAGCTTGGCATTCTATAGGATTGTGGATTTATGTCTTTTAGTCGGTAAATATTTATTAAATACCTACTATGGGCTAAGATTGTGTTAAGTGTTAGGGATAGATGAAAGAAAAAAAAAGAGAGAGAAAGAGAGAAAGAACAAAAGTGAAAGCGAGAGAGAAAGAAAACATAAGGGAAAGTGGAAAGGAAGGAAGGAAGGAAGGAAGGAAGATTTTTCCCAAAATAGCTAAAAACCCTTTTTGTTCCTCTTGGTTTTCCTGGCTGACTTCAATCCCATTTTTAGTTTTAGTTATCCTTTGTTGGTATTGTTCAGTCATTTCAGTCATGTCTGATTCTTCTTGACCCCATTTGGGGTTTTCTTGGTAAAAATACAGAAATGGTTTGCCTTTTCCTTCTCCAGGTCATTTTATAGATGAAGAAATTGAGGCAAAGAGGATGAAGCAACTTGTTCAAGGTCATATAGCTAGTAAGTGTCAGCAGCCAGATTTGAACTCAGGAAGATAGATCTTCATGACTCCACATGTGGCACTCTTTATCACTGCATCACCAGCCGCCTTAAATAAATGCCTAGTGATTCTTCCATTATCCTCATAGAACCTTCTTTGTGCTCATTCTCCATTACTTGCTTGCTTCCATTTTGATCAGTTTTGCTGTTGTCATTGATGCTTAACTCCAAATTGGTCAACAACTTTCTTGTGCATTCAACTTCCCTTTCTTCAAACACCAATTAAAAAAAACAACAACTAATTACTCTTTAAAGTCCCATAGCTAAGATAATATACTACTAAACTTGGGCTGAAAACTAAAGATTTTGATTTTTTGAAGACCTACTCATAAAATGATTGAATCACAAAGGCTGAAGAGGTCAAAACCTGAATGGGTATTCGCAAATCGAATACTGAATTAGATTTTTTTTTTTTACTTAGAAGTCATTTTTGAATGAGCTAGTAAAAGTTAAAATCAGAAAGTACTGAGCAGTTTGCACCTTTATTTATTTATCTTTTCAAATCGTAGTCATGGTCTTATAACTAGAGAAGTGTTAGAGAATCTATCCAATTATTTGGAGTATTCAAGGAGCCAGAAAAAGAAAAAAGAAAAAAAAAGACACTCCTAATTCTTTCTTCTGAATAATTCAGCTAACATAAACACTCATTTCTGCTTGAACTAGTGCCATAATTGCTTCAGTTCTCTACCTCTTTGTGAGAATGTACAAATACACTTAAGGGTCTATGCCTATATTGCATTTAATGAGAAAAAACTCATCCTAGAGAAAAGACCCTATAGGGTGGAATGGGGCAGATCATCAGCTTATTTCCCATTGTCCTATGAGCCATGTGGCTGTAATGACATGGAGAAGACTCACTCTGTGTTCTATCCATCTAGTCACGTCAAGGTTTGTGTTACTGACCACCGGAGGAAATGGGAAGAGCTAGTCTATGTTGGTACTTAACTCCTCAGTATAAAACTTATTTTCTCACAGAGCAGTAGCAGCAAATGTTCAACATGTTTATGGAGTTTCATAAAATACAGCCTAACAACAACTCTCTATATGAAATACCATTATTCTAAGAGACTTATTCTGATAACATCAGCATACAGGACACAGATGATTGATTAATCAATAAATGGGTCTGGCCTTATTACAGCAAACAAATTAGACACTGTAGGACAGAGTGCTACATAGGCAGGATTTCTTTCTCTTCAAATATATCTTATACTGATAGTAGTGACCTTTTGGTAACACCAAAGACCAGTGACCTATTCATGGGTTTACTTTCCCTTTACTTTCTGCAACATGGGAGAAGCCTTGGCCTGAAAGTTGGGAGACCAAGGGTTTGATTCCAGCTTCATCACTAATTGACTGGGTGTCCAAAGACAAGTTAATTAAAGCCTCTGTGTCTCAATTTCCTCATCTGAAAAAATGGGATCATTAAGCATTCTAGTCTCCCCATAACACCTCCACTTTGGTTCACATTCCCATCTTCACCTCATCAGAATGTGAGATTTCTCCCTGGAACCACCCTGGGCTCCATAGACGACTTTTAACTTTTCCTATTCTGGAAGCAGATTTCTACTTCATAAGCTACAAATTTTCCACCACTCTCTCTCTTCTAGCTCTTCTCTACATATTATCTTTCCTAATTAGAATGTCAGTTTCTTTCCTTCTTTCTTTCCTTCTTTCTTTCCTTCTTTCTTTCCTTCTTTCTTTCTTTCTTTCTTTCTTTCTTTCTTTCTTTCTTTCTTTCTTTCTCTCAACCCTTACCTTCCATCTTGGAGTCAATACTCCAAGAGACAGAAGAGTGGCCAGGGCTAGGCAATGGGAGTCAAGTGACTTGCCCAGGGTCACACAGCTAGGAAGTGTCTGAGGCCAGATTTGAACCTAGGACCTCCAATCTCTAGGTCTGGCTCTCAATCCACTGAGCCACCCAGCTGCCCCCAGAATGTCAGTTTCTTGACAACAGGGACTGTCTTGATTTCTTGAATTTGTATCCTCATTGCTTATCACAGTGTCTGGCACATAATAAGCACTGAATTAGCCTTTTATCTATCTAAGATACATTCCAAGCAGTCTATGATTCTATATAAATAGTTGCTCAGGGAAGGACTGGCTTTACTCTGTCACTAGAAAAATGTTTTTTCAGCTTTGGGGGGGCAAAAATTAGATAGACAGTAAAATAGGACAGACAGATACCAAGAGGCAGAAAGAAAGAGACACAGAGAGAGAAATGGGGGGAGGGGGGGAGAGAGAAAGAAAGAGAGAGAGAGAGGAAGAGAGAGGGAGCAAGAGAGTGGGAGAGGGAGAGAGGAGAGAAAGAGATGGAAAGAGAGGGAGAGAAAGAGAGAAAGAGGGGGAGAGACAGAGAGACAGAGACAGAGAGAGGGAGAGAGGGAGAAAGGCAAGCATACATATGTACATACGTATACTCATAGGGCATTGACTAAGTACTTACTATGTGCCAGGCATTGTGTTAGGTGCTGAGAATAAAAAAATATAAGAAAGCAAGCTAGCCTTTGCCTTCAAGGAGCCTATAGAGCAGGGGTCAGCTACGTATGGCTCTCCAGCCATATCTGGCTCCACCTCCCAACAGGCCAGTCAGAGAAGAGCCCCAGGATGTGCCCCAGGGGGCCCTTCAGCCCCTGCCCCATATTCCAGTGCCTTCCATCTCCATCCTCCTCCTTCCGCAGGCATTTATTACTCTCACAGCCAAAAAGGTTGTCGACCATTGCTATAGAGGAACCAGAAAATAGGGAAGAGTAAGAAAACAGTACCCACTCTGGAGCATGGTAAAGAAACTCCCAGGATGTGCAGAGATCTGGATCCTGATAAAAGTTTACCTAGAACCTCTGAGGAACCCAGAGATAGAGTCTGGTTTTCCAAGAACACCCATGAAATCTATTGTTGATTCTGTGGATTTGATCTGGAAAATCCACTTTTGGGGATTTAAATATTTCATCTGACTTTTAAAATGAAAGCCCATAATTTTGATAGTAATATTTGTTCTGTGATGGTGAATGTCTGGGAGGGATCCAAATAGTAGTTTCCAAAAAACTAAAGGCTATAAATCAAGAGCTAGAAGAGAGTCCACAAGTCACCTAATCTAACCTCCTCATTTTATAGAGAAGAAAATGGAAGGTTAAAGCCATATAGATAGTAAACATCATATGCAGAATTATAATCTAGGTCCTTCAGCCTCAGACACTTACTAGGTATGTAACACTGGACAAGTCACTTCTTTTAACCTTTATCTGCTTCAGTTTCCTCAACTCTGAAGTATGGATAGTAATAGTACCTGCCTCACAGCATTGTGAAGATCAAATGAAATAATATTTATAAAGCACCTAGCACACATGAATAAATGTTTATTCCCTTCCCTTTTCCTTCCTCTCTGATACTAGGACCAATGCTCTTTCCATTGTACCACACCAGCCTCCAGGATATTGGGTGGATTCACTGTGAGAATTTATGGAAAGACAAGGACAAGTCACCCAGGATGGCCAGTAATACCCACATCTTTAATATCACTTTTCCACCAAGTATCAAAGTATGTTGCATCCAAGGCCAGTGTGTCAAAGAAAAGCTTGGACTGTACAAAAAAGAGATAAATTTGACTTCATGCAGACAACTTGGTGCCAGACCTCTTAGTCATCTGGTGTAGACACGGTGAAAAGGAACCGTTGGCTTAATCAACACTCTTGTTTCTTTTGCATGTTCCTCTCCATCTCCATCTAAGAATTTATAGACTACTTTTAAAGGGAAACTGGGATTAGTCATGATTCAATTACTTACATTGTTTCATGCCTTGCAAAGAAAAAGGGTACTTATTAAGCTCAGGGTTAATTCAAAATAGCTGATGTTTATCCCCAGGAATGAGTATTACCCTATATCATTAGAGAGCAGTCATACTTTCTTGGTTCTCAAAGAAAATCACATCACTGTTCTTTGTTCATAGGTTGACAATGAAGTTCCCATGAGTAAAACAAAGTCAAGAATGGAAACAGTTATCTAAATAATTCAGGCAAAAGTAAGAACTTGCTCTTGAAATCCCTAAATGACAGACCAAAGTGGTAGGTTTTCCTCCCCACATAAGTTGTCTAGAGGTAAACTTCAGTTCTCCAAAGTCAATTGTTTATGGAGATACAACTTGAGCCCATTCTCCTATGATGCAAACAGATTCCATTCACACCAGCACATAATAAGAGCTCCACATACATTTGTTGAATAAATGAAGACTATATAATTTTAGCATTTTCCCCTTTTTATTTATTTATACCACAAGCTAAAGAATGGAATAAATAAAGCAATTTTGAACTTATAATATATGCTGATAGCTATGACCCTCCAGACATCAACTAGCCGGGAGATTCTCCATAAAAAAATGTGGTGTTCCTGAACAGGACAAACTGTCCTTCTGTGTAGTCTCCCATCCCATTCTTCCTTTAGGAGTTCTCCTCTAGGCAAAAAAAAAAAAGATCTTTGTTGAAACTTATCTCTCCACTATGTACCTCCACTGTGATACAACTCTCATCTTCTCTGAGCCTCAGAGAATAATTATATCTATAAGTAGAACATAGTAGAATAAATATAATGTAGAATAACTACAAAATAGAATAAAGTAGAATATGTATATGAAAGAGACTATATTCTATAAAATAGAATAATCGTATCACTATTTAAGTATAATAAGGCATCCATGAAGTCCTTTTTCAGTGTTTCATTAGGTCATAAAAGTGGTACTGAATTCTTGAAAGTTGGGTCACTATAACTTAAATTCTTAAGGATCCTTCTGAGCTGAAGGAATCTTAAAAATGGGACCTAAGATTCTGTGTTCATCATTCAAGGACCAGACTTGCTAAATCTAGAGATGCTCAGGTCCAGATTGACTGCAGGGTGGTGAATGGTAACCACATTTCCTCTGAAAAACCACCTACCGTGTTAAAAGGGGGTTGTAATCTGCACTATCTCCTCACCTCATAGAACCTCTGGCTTCCTTCATGGCTGAGACTACATGCCACTCACTACATGCTTCCTTTCCTGATCCCCTCTCCCAGTTTCTAAATTCACCTCTCCTCAAGTTATTTTGTATTTACTTTGCATATGCTTTCCATTTACTTATACATATATATGTTCGGGGCTTCCTCATTTACATCTAAGCACTATTTTCATTTTTTGTCTCTTATTCCAACTTTTAACATAGTGTGTTACCCAGAATAGGGATAAATGTTGGTGGAATTAAGTTAAATCAGTAGAGAAAGTAAGTTCATTGACAAAATTGTAGATCCTTCCAGTATTAAAGAGAACGCCTCTCTTGCCTAAAGGCAGAGGGCTGGACTGGGAGATTTATATCAATAAATCTGTGAATCCTTCTGGAGCTCCTACCTTTAGTATTTCATCATCAGAGTACAGGCTTCTCCACAGACTCTTCCTTCCTAGGATCATCGCCACCTACTCAATACAGTCCTCTGCATCACTGTCCACTTATTCATGGAAGATACATATAGGTTCACCTTCTCACATTCCATACTATTTCCATGTATCTCCTCTACACCATCCTTGGGGTAGGGAAGGGATCAGGAGGATCCAAGTAAAAATTGTCTCTTGTTTTATGACATAGACCTCACCTATCTTACCCTAGAAATACTCACTCTTGTGAGTCTAATTATGGACTCAGAGAATCATAGGCTTTGAGCTGGAAAAGGCTTCAGAGAACTAGTTATAGAATTATAGATTTAGAGCTAAAAGGGATTTTAGAGGTCCCCAAGTCCAACCATCTCATTTTACAAGTGAAGAAATTGAGTGACAGAGAAATTATGACTTGGCCAGGGTCATACAGCAAATAAGTATCTGAGAAGGGGTTTGAGCTATGCTTTTCTGACTCTCAGCCCAGTGTTCTCTCCATCATCCCATGCTTTACTTTCTTTAGGAAGGACACTCCCACAATCCTACAACCCCTGTTTAATGTGTGCACAATTGCTCACTGAACTAACTCTCTTCTTATGTCCCCTGCTGTTTAACTCCCTCTGTGTTTCAGTGGCTTACAGGTACTGATTCAGGTAGTGCATTTTTGGGTCCAAGTGGGACTTCATCTTCAAAGAGCGACTCCACTCAACCCCGCCAAAGGCCTTTTAATTTTTGGAATGAAAACCTCTGGGTACACATCGGCACTTTGCTTTTTCTTTGGAGGAGGCTCCATTGACTCCATCTCCAAGTCCCCTAGCCATACACAATACCTATCAATTTTTCTGAACTAAAACAAGAATGCTGGATAACAATTTGTCACTTTTAGAAAAGTCATATTTCCTCTCCAGGGTGGTCACAGATTTCAGAAGCCTCTTGGCATTAATACTCAGGCCAGATTTTGATGGAAAAAAATCTCTTTGGATTTGAAATTTCCTCCCCCTTTTCTTAATATCTGCTCTTATTCTCATCAGGAAAACTTGGTGGAAAATAAATGTTCACAGCTTGAGCTGAATTTGTTCTGAAAGTTTCATTTCTCAATGGCACTGCAGTCTTTAAATGCTAGTGCGGCTTTTATAATGGTTACCCAGGTGATTTTAGTCTCTTCAGAACACTTGCTTTCTGATCCAGTTTTAAAAGAGATGGTGGCACTAGAAAGTAGCTTTAAACTTTAAAGTAGACCTTCGACACTCAGAGGAAATGTTTATGAGGAAGATGGAAGATGCTGACCTAGATGGAAACATTAGGAACTAAATTGGGTATTTCTCTTCGAGAGCTTGACAGAGTCTAACTTTTCAGGAATGGAAAACAAAACTCCAGAAACCATTACTTTCTAAGCTCCTTGGGACCTCCTCTTGTTTTCTGTTCAAGCACTATCTAGATGATAATTAATGGGGATTAATCTTAAAGATTCCTCCCCAGGACAGCAAATCAGCTATTCCCCAGAATGATGTAGCCTGATATTTTCGGACCTGTAGATCAAGAAGGAACTGTGGGAGGGGATCTGGTCCTTTCCCAAGGCTATCCACAAGACGAATAACTGTCTTGTTTTTAAATAGTCATACACTATTGCTTTTTCTATTGAGTGATACTGCTGAGTTATGCCATTCATGTGTAGGCAGAGCTGAGGTGCCAGTATATTACATGCATAATTGGGTAGTTTGGGGGCAAGGAGTTGATTTGTCATTTCTATGGGGGACAATGGTCTCCCAGCAGGTGCTATGTAATGGGAGAGGGCAAAGAGAGGAACCATAAGGCATCCCTAACCAAAGTCCAAAAACAACTTAATTATCAGCATGACAAGTCTTAAAAGCTTTTCTGTTGTTGAGTCTCCTCTTCCTGGGAGAGCTAAAGTAATATTCTAAATACCCATCAGTTAACTCTCCTAGTCTTCTAACCACTTGCTTTGCTAAGAAATCCAAGGGCCATAAAATCATAGGACTTAGATCTGTGAGGGACCTTAGAAATTATCTAGTCCTGCCCCCTTAAAAAAGAGGAAAAAGAGATGCAGAGAAGTTAAAAAGATTTGCCCAAGAAAGTACAGTCAGTAAACAACAGATTCAGAATTTGAAACTAAGGATTCTAATTCCAGCCCTGTGATATCAAGATATATCTCCAAAATGGAACACAGGGTGGGTTTCTGAGAAGGAAAATTCAGACTTCCTGAAATGTGTCAAAGATGATTATTTCACCTCACTGTTTTGCTGTTGTGAAACCTATCATAGAAATGAATGGGACAGAGGCAGGAAAGAGGCATAGGAGGTACCTTCCCCATCTTGTATTGCCTTATATTTTATTGTATATTCATATACATATATTTGTATATATATATATATATACATAAAACATATACATGTAAATTATAAACTCTTTGTTTCAATTCATTTTGTCTCTACATCCTCATAGACTAGCATTGTGCTTGAAACATAATGGACATTTAAGAAATCTTTATCAATTGATTTATTGATTGATTATTGGATAGCTTTTTCACTCTGTCAATGAGTTCTATAATTCTGTAGAATACAAAATAAAGAGCTTTTCTCTTTATATTACAAATTTTCTGGAAGAAAATAAAAAGATCCCTAACTCCCTTCTATGTCCCATTGCTCAGCATTTAGAAAAATGAGAAAAGCAACTTGGATGTCTGAGGAGCAAATGACACAGTATTGTTCATCATTCCTTATAAAGAAGATCGATGACATCACAGGGTAATGTCTTGACTTGTGCTTGAATTGGATTTAAGTGAGGCAATCTCTTCCAGTATCATCAAAGTCCCATAGCAAGAAAAAAGTCAGGACAACTGGCAATGGATGACCTTTGGCATCTTCAATGTCTGACCTAGCTCTAGGCATTCCACAGCACCTGCTTCAGCTGTCTTCATGGCCGTTGGCATAAATTGTTCTCCTCAGCCCACACCACTGGAGGACATCTTCAAATAGTTGGGTTAGATATCTCCCAACTCACTGAAGGGTTCAAGGTTGGCTACCCTCAGCCCAGGTTAGCTCAACTGCCAAGATGATTTTCCTGGAGTGTGGCCACTGCCTATGCTATAACTTTTTGGAACCACAAGTGAGAGCTGGGTGAGAGGTAAACCCCAAGATGGATGAGCAACCTTGAAAAGGGCTCAGCAAGCCCTCACACAAGAGGAGCTAGTTCTCCCTGCACACCTCACATATCTCACCAGCAATAGGAACAATAGTCATAAACTCAGGCCATATGTAAGGACAAAATGTAAGCGAGGGAAAGGTTTCAAATAGAGTTCTTTTAGCCAAACACTTTAGAAATTCACATTCCCAGTATGTAGGAGGGAGAACTAAGCAAAGAAGGGTTCCACATACATGATTTTACAAATATTTATGTCTAGAATTAGGTGTCATATGACTATTATTAAATTTTTTTGAAGAATAATTAGTTCAATGAGTCTGCAGGTGAGAGTCAGCTGGTTCACTGCTGAGCTCTAGGTCATTGCCTGTTTTATCTAAAGGCTCAGCTGTAATTAGGCAAATCTGCAACGTAAAACTAAATTTGAAAAGTTTAAGCCATTATTCACTGAATGATATAATTTTTTTCAACAACCCCAAGATGTGGAAGAAGGAATTAGATCTCCATTCATTATGAAGAAGAAACTAACTAACTTGCTTCTATGAACTATTTGTCAATGGTATTGAAAGGTTTCTATCTACAGTAACAAATCACTCAGCAATAAAATTAATTGGTAGTTGATAAAATGCCAATGATTTAGTTAACGGTACTCTTTTGGACAGAATGCTGAAAATGTAACAGGCCTCTATGGACACTCATGCAGGCTATTTTCTAAAAAATTAAATCTTGATCTAATTGGATTTCCCACCCACATTGTTCCTCAAAGGTATTGATGGGATAAGTTTAAGATGATATCAGTAAGTCAATGAACTGCGATAATCATTGAACAAAGTTACATCAGAATTTCGGATAAATTTAATTAAATAACTCAAAACTGCAACAGATTGGCATTAGGTGGCATTCTAAAGAAAGTATTGAAGAGTTCCAGACAAAATTGGGATAATATTCTTTAAATGAGCATTTAAAGGCAAAGGGAATAAATGACAAAGCCAAAGCAATAGTTGTAAAAAAGATCTTATTTGATGTCCAAAAGCTCAGATCAAAAATCATGCTATAAAATCAGATGATACTCAAGTGTTTTGTAGACAAAGCAACAAGCTGATTAACTGAATCTGCTTGATTTCAACCAGATGTTTTGGCATCTGTGAAGGTATAAACCTAACTTTTCCTGAGACGAGAGACATTTCCTTAGTAAAGCTATATGACTAAGTAAGCAAGTTTTCATTGGATTATGGAATCAAAAGCTGAAATGCAATATTTATAAAGTGTTTAACACAATGGCTAAAACATAATAGGTGCTTTGTAAATGTTTTTCTTCTCCATAATCACTCATAGGCCCACTTTAGATGACACCTAGTTCAACTCTTTTATTTAAAAGATGAGGAAACTTGTGGTCCTGAAGATTAAGGAATTTGACCAGGACCACAGATTAATTAACCTTTGTAGGTGGAATTTGAACCTAGTTCTTCTGACTCCATCATAACGCAATGCTCTTTCCATCAAAAGAGCTGATTTCTTTTGGAACTTGCAATCTTCCTTTGAATTTCCTTTGGCTTGCTCAAGAATGAAGACAGGGTTTCCTTTATTCCCTTCCAGAGGATCATGGAATTTATCCATCAGAAGATTATTACTACATGTCAAAAAAATTTAATTAATTCCATTTATCGGTCTTTCAGTTCCAAAACTGAGGAGTTGAATCATGAAAAGAGCTTAAGGATCGTATAGTCCAGTCCTTTGATTCTGCAGATAGAGAAGCTATGACCTAGAAAGATTAGGCATCTTACCTAAAGTTACTCAAGTAGAAAATGGCAGAGCCAGAATCCAGATCCATGTCTTCTGATCCCAAACCCCACTCTCTCTACAATGTACCACACTGCCTATTCAACTTGTGTTGGGGAAAAGGGGGAAGGGGAGGGAATAGCCAATGTTTTAGTCTTATTTAATTTAATTTAGCTTATAATGGATCAAAAAGTTTTTTTATAAGCATTCTTAGGTAGTGTGGACCTTTTGAATCCATACCTAAAAGGGTCCTCAAAACTTAATATTTCTCTTTAAATGAGAAATGTCAGGGAAGCTAGCTGGTTCAGTAGATAGCATGCCAGTCCTAGAGATGATAGGTCCTGGATTCAAAACTGACCTTAGATACTTCCTAGTTATATAATACCTGAGTAAGTCATTTAACCCCAATTATATATCCCTTATTACTCTTCTGCCTGAGAACCAATACTTAGAATTGGCTCTAAGACAAAAGATCAGGTTTTTTTTTTAAAAGAGAGAGAGAAATATTCTCTTGAGAAAGTGTCGGTATTCAGTTTTGGAACTGAGAGGCTGATAAAGGCAAGTAATTAAATATTTTACGACATGTAGTAATAATCTTCTGATGGATAAATGACATCACCAAAGGCTTATTTTATAGCCTGTCATATTTTCCCCACTGTGGCAAACACTGCAAAGAAACACCATATACAAGGTGAACTTCACGTAGTAGTTGTGCTCTGAAGGACTAATGTTTAAATTGTTTTGTAAGTTAAATCACATTTTAAATGCATCCGGGGAGCTTGAAGTTTAAGTGAATCTGAATGTAACTCATTTCATAAAGGGAAAAATAAAAACATACTCCTTGATTTATCTGTTTATCTGTAGATGTGAGTCAGACATACCTCAAACGCCAGTGTAAATGTGTGGTCTCCTAAGCACGAGAGACAAGTGAAAACTAATCCCAGAGTGAAAAAGAGGAAATAAGTGGTCACTAAAGCTACTAGATACTGGGTTCTTAACCTTTTCTGTATCGACAACTCCTTTGGCAGTCTAGAGAAACCTGGGCATTTCTTCTCAGAATAATGGTTTTAAATTTATAAAAATAAAATTCTTCTGCTTACAAAATAAACCACTTATATTAAAATTCAGTTATCAGTTTCTCTTTAAACTTCCTGGATCCCAGTTGAGGAACCCCACTCCTTAACAGCAGTTTTATACTGGGTCTACTGATTTTTTTTTTTTTGTCCATTAGTTTAAAAAACACCCAATGTGGAAACTCTTTCCCTATTCTGATCAGTGACTCATTCCAAACATAATTCTTGGGGAGTAATCTTGGAAACACTGAGAGATTAAGTAAAATTGTCCATGATCTGTTCTGTAGGGACCCTGAATAATATGTGTCTAAGACAGGGCTTGAACCACATTTTCCTGAGTCCAAAGCCTGCTCTCTACCATATGGAATCTGTCTGTCTCTCTCTGTCTCTCTGTCTCTGTCTCTGTCTCTCTCTGTCTCTCTGTCTCTGTCTCTCTGTCTCTCTGTCTCTCTCTGTCTCTCTCTGTCTCTCTCTCTCTCTCTCTCTCTCTCTCTCTCTCTCTCTCTCTCTCTCTTTGTCTCTGTCTCTCTGTCTCTCTCTTTCTTTGTCTCTCTCTGTGTTTATCTCTATCTGTCTCTCCCTCTCTCTCTATGACTTTATCTCTGTTTCTGTCCTTCTCTATCTCTCTGTCTCTGTCTCTCTCTCTCCCTCTCTCATTCTCTCTCTGTCTCTGTCTCTCTCCCTCTTTCATTTTCTGTCTCTCTGTCTCTCTGCCTCTCTCTGTCTTTCTCTTTGTCTCTCTCTCTCTCTTTGTCTCCCTCCCTCTCCCCCCTCTCTCATTCTCTCTCTGTCTCTGTCTCTCTCTTTGTCTCTCTCTCTGTCTCTCTTTCTCTCTCTCTCTGTCTCTGTCTCTCTCTCTCTCTTTGTCTCTTCCTCTCCCCCCCCCCTTTGTCCATTACTATTACTACTCTCTCCTCATTGAGAATACCTTGCATACTCAGCTCAGCAGTACCTGTGATGAACATCCCCTCCCTAGCAAAATCTGTCTTCACTTCACTTTCTTTGTAATGTAGCAATACATTATCAAAAAGGTCTGTCAATGGCTGCTTCCTTCAAGCCACCATGAGGCTTCTATATGGATCCATATACATACAGGCAAACCTCTGGCATGTTATTAATTTAGTACACTGAGGGGGCCCTTGTGCTTCCTGTAGCAAATGAAGGAAAGCTTTGCTCCATGTTTATAACATTTCAGCAGTTCATTTCATCTCTTCTGGGAATTCCTATTCACATTTTCTATAGCAAACAGGTAATTGGTAAATATTTTAGGTTTTATTTCTCCCTCCTGATCCATGAAGATCTGTGAGTGTGTGGGCATTGAGGTGTCCAAATGTCAACCGGGGAGGATGAGGGAGTTTATATATAAATTAGTGCTTTAAGAGTTTAATATTAGTATTAAAATACTAGCCAAAATTATTCTTCCAATTGTATTAAATTTTTTAAAAAGAACCAACACCTTATAAAAGACTGAACCAAGGCAGGGCCAGAGATGATTTTTTTTTAAATTATACTTAAAGAGAAAACAATGACTAGTAAAAGAGGCCTAAAATTAGTTTCCTACATCAGGCCATACTACCTCCCCAAAATGAGGGAGCAAACTAGAGCATGGAGGTCTCCTATCCTTCTTTGTTTATGATTAAATCACTATGTGGCTTGAATGGGGCAGAGAGGAATGACTTAAATTACATTTTTCTCTTTTCCCCCATATTTAAAGAAGGGAAAAGTGAATTGAATTTTCTAGAAACTGAAAAGCAGATCCTGGTACTTAGAAGAAACCGTTAAAATTATAGAGTGCAGGGATTCTTAATCATTTTTTTGTCACTATCCTTTGGCAGTCAAGTAAAACCTTGCAAACAAATAAATAAATAAATCATATAGATCTATATCTATATATAGATTATGTATAATATAAATGTATATAACATATATATTTATTATAAATAATAAATAAATAAAATAAAATGCAAAGGATTACTCAAAGAATTATGAAGGAAACCAATTATATTGAAATGAAGATAGAAGTTTTTTACCTGGATGAGTTCATAGATCTTCTGAAATTATGGTAGAGATCCCCAATTGAGACCCTTTGATCTATTCTGATGCTTCTTGAAACCAGAAGTGACTGGGTCAAGGCTACATAAGTCATGGGTAGGTTAGATAAGATTTAACCGAGATCCTCTGACCCAAAACTTATTTTCTTTTGCCATTGAGCCATTTCAGTAGTGTCTGACGCTTTGTGACCCCATTTGGGGTTTTCTTGGCAAAGATACTAGAGCAGTATGCCATTTCCTTCTCCAGCTTGTTTTACAGATGAGGAAACTGAGGCAAAAGGCATTAACAACTTGCTCAGGTTCACACAGTATCTGAGGTTAAATTTGAACTCAAGTTTTCCAGACCCAAACCTGGCACTATCCACTGCACCATCCTCCTTTCCTTTACTTCACAGCTATTTCTGAATACAAAACTAACTGTTCTGAATCAGTCAGATAGTAGTCCAAAACCATAATGTCTTCATATCTAGACAAATGTTACAACTACTGATGAGCTGGTGGGATGGTCTGGGAATAGAGCTGATGCAATTTTATAGCCTGAACAACACTTTGGTTTTAGGGTCTGTTACTGCTATGTGGGGAAAGGGTCCATGTTCTAGCTCTTGGTTAGATCTCTCTTTTCCTTCCTCCTTCTTCAATATTACCCCTTGCCCAGGCAACAAGGTTGCTCGGTGGGTTGAGAGCCAGGTCTAGAGATGGGAGGTTCTGAGTCCAAATCTAGCCTCAGACACTTTCTAGCTGTTTCTGCCTCAGAAACAATACACAGTAGTGATTCTAAGGCAGAAGGTAAGGTTTTAAAACACATGCATACAAATATATATATATATATATATATATAATGCTACAGGAATAATATAGTATATATATTTAAACACATATATATGAATGTGTATATATCTTTTCCTTTCTCTTTTTCCTTTGCCCAAACCCTCCACAGGTGTGTATGTGTCTGTGTATATATGCTATTGTAATTTATTATTTCAGCATTACAGTTTGCAAAAGGACTTCCCAGATATCATGGCACCTTTGCTTCATTCTCCTTTCTGAAATTCTATAATTACCTGGGAATATTGAATTGTTTTTTACTCTCTGAAAGATGCTGCTTAGACATTCCTCTTGGTTTTAACCCAGCATCCACCATAAGAATGCCATTGGAAATAAAAGTCAATTGGTCACCCAGTACATACATACTCATAGGATGGATGATGGGTACACCTACTACTCCTTCTGTCTTCTGACTCAACACCAGTTTCTAGGGATTGCTGATGGCATCATTGACAGCACATTCATCCTTTGGCATTTAGCCCTTTTTAATAGACCTCAATAGACCTTGGAGATCATCCAGTACAGCCCTGCTCTTTTGTAGAGAAGGGCTGGCTTTAGAGTGAAGACTGTGTTCGAATTCACGATGACTCTGAGACCACCAGAATCACTTTTTTTCTCAATGCTCCAAGCAACAATCCAAGACATAATTAGAAATGAGTTGCTGATCTGCATTAGTGTGGGGAGTCTCTGCATTTATACCAGGAGTTCCCCATACAAATAAAATTACAAATACAAAAAAAAAACCCATGCCTATAAGGAAAATAAAATTGGTGAAGTGATTTTTCTAAGCTCGTTCAGGTTGGAAATAAAAACAATAGGATTTGAATGTGGATCTTAACTCCAATGGTCTTTCCACTATACCAATTTGAAGATTAGTCGGTTCTCTGAAATGCAAATACTTCTTATTAAATGCTTGACATCTTCTTGGCTTGTTTGAATAAGATTTAGAAAGCTCATTGTACTAGTAAATAATTAATTGCTACAGGTAAATGAAGAATGACTTTTTCTTAATGAAAAAATTCAGGATGATAGTCTAAAGTTAATATTCTCATGAGACAAGGGCTTCCATATTCACTGGCAAAATGATATTTATTGGAGGGGAGAGGAATTTTTCCCCAAAACTGCCTGAAATCTGAATTAAGTATTTTAGAACAGTCATTCACAGTAAAGAAAAAAAATAGCATCATAAGAAATATATTCACAGCAACGTCTAGAACTGAATAAACAGGACTAGCAAAATGCTGGTTTCCAAAGCAAATTCCAAAGCTTGTTTTCAGGGGCCTCCTACTTCCCTGAGCAATACCACCATCTTTGTGGAGCTGTGAGAACAATAATGAAAAACAAGAGAGTGTTCATTTGGATGACTTAGTGAATGGTGTTGTGTTACTTTTCTTTTTTTTAAATATGAGAAGTACCTAGATTTCATGGCACAGCTTTAGAGTTACAGAACACTTGCTAAGGGGTCTGTAGAATATCGTTTTCACCCTGCTATACTATCTCAAAAAGTCATCTGTTTTCAAATGACCTCATTGAGAAAAGATGATTACCACATGCGGTTCTCAGTTCTCACTTCTTTTCAGAACTCCATCAGGGCTACCTTATATTTTCCTTGCCTTGTACCTTGTGATCCAGCCATTTGCTCTATCTTTTTGTTTAATTCATTCTTGGAGAATGGGAAGGTACAGTAGGGAGTCTGGATCTATGATTGCATTGCTTTGTAGAACTCCTGGTATGGAACCTTCCATACTCATACAAATCTACAACTCTCCTGTAAATTGAAGGCTAAGCAGGTTCCCTCAAGCACTGAGAAATAAAGCAGCTTGCCCTATGGTCCACATACCCACCATGTGTGAAAGGCAAGATTTGAACTAAGTCTTCCTGTCTCCAAGGCTGTTTCTCGATTATCTGCTCCACCAAATTGGATCTCGATTTCATCTTTAGATCTTCCAAAAAGAAGATTTCTCTTCTGAATCAATATCCATGGGCAGGTGCAGTTAGAGTCCTGTTTCTAAGATTCACAAGATCTTTTTAATAGATTTTTTTATAAGCTACATCAATACACCCAGCAGCAGAATGATTATGTGACTTTCCATCAGAAGTAGATACATACCCATAGCTCTCTTCTGATCACACCAGGATGAAAATATCTGCAAAAACTGAGCATTCTTAAGTAGTTTTTAAAAGTAAAACTGAATTTAAAATAACTCACTGTCATGGATTTAGGAATAGCCTAAACTTGACTCTTAAAACATTACAGTAGTGGTGTTTATAGCACTGAAGGAATGCTCGTAGACCTGGAGAGAAATGGAGGATTGTTCCCAGCATTTACCTGGACTCCCCAGAAGGTCAGACTCCTATACCCTGGGCTTTTGAGGTGCCTTTTCTTTTTTCTTCAAGTTGCACTCCTGACTCTGACATTCCCCTCCAACCCATCCTGACTCTTCAACCTGGAAGCTCATTTTATCTACAAGCTTCTCACATTGGAATTACCAATTACCTTCTTCCCTGAGACTCCTTCCTCCAAGAATCTCCATTTTAAGGAGGACACCTAGGCCAAAGAAGTCCTTGTTTCTCTCTGGGTTGTACTCAATTTTTTTCTATTTTTTCTACCATTCCCCTCTTCCTCCTCCCTGTTCCTTTCTTAGCTTCCTTTTATTTTATTTCTTCTCTCATTAGAAAAATGCCTTAAAAATAGTCATGGTTTTATTTCTGCTTGGATTTGCATTCCTAGCACTTAAAATAGTGCCTGGTACATAGGACTTAACAAATACTTGGTGACTTGGCCTATTGGACATCCCAAAATTAGTTTTCTGACTGTGACTGACTAGGGTTCCCCCACTATAGCTTTTGTGCCCAAATGTTTACCCCCTATTTCATGACTTTGCCATTTAAAGTAGTATCATAAAAATGGAAAAGGAGATAAAAAGATATATCTATTTAACCAATCAGAAAATAACCAATTTGCCCAACAAGCTTTTCTAGGAATAGAGCTTAAAGAAAAATAGTAATGCCCTTAGACAACCATCAGTACAATTTCTTATATAATTGATGTGGAAATTGAGGCTGGAGATTTAAAATGATCTGGCCAAGGCCACACATCTAGTTAGTGGAAGGGATATAACTAAGACCCAATTTTACTGATTTCTGTTGTGGAAAATCATTTTAACACTTGGATCAAAGGAGCTTTCTTAAGACCATGTCAGGGGCAACAAGGTGACCCAGTGGATAAAATGCCAGGCCTGGAGATGGGAAATCTGAGTTCAAATATGACCTCAGACATTTTCTAGCTGAGTGACCCCTGGCAAGTCACTTAACCCCAATTGCCTAGATATTACCATTCTAAGACAGAAGGTAAAGGGTTAAAAAAAAATAAAAGATCAGGTCAGTGTAAAATCTCGACTTCACAAGTAAAGTGAAATTTGACAATTCTTTAGCAAAATGGTGCTGATTCTGGGAAACGAGAATATGTTAATATAGCTATATGTTAAGGCACTTTGGCTTATTATATTAAAAAATATATAGTATTCAGAATCTACCCTCATTGGGAGAAGGACCCAGGCTAGACCCATCTAGTAGACAGGGAAGTGATTGGAGTTATAGCAAAGAAAAAAGAGAAGTATCTAATTCCTTGGGATATATATGAGAGTTCAGCCCTGATAATGATTAGAAAAATAGGGATGAACCCCTTTTGTTTCATAAATTCAGAACTAGAGAGCAAATTATTCTGTAACAACAAGACTATACAGGTCCCAGCCTCAGAGAGATCCATTAGGCCAGTATATCAGGCCCAACATTCTTGTAGGGCTTTACTTAAAACAAAACAAAACAAAAAACAAAAAACACACACTTTTTTGAGAAAAGTAAATAAAAATCTCACACGTATTTCTAAGGAGACAAAGACTTACATATCATGAAGGAGAATATGTTATTCTGGAGGAGGTAGAAAAAAAGGGAGGAGGTTTGTTTTGTTTTTTTCAGACTATCTGAAAACTGATTAAGTACTTTAAAAAATTCATTCACAACAAAAATTCCATGCTCTCGGTAATCATCCAGCTTCCTCTACTGCAGACCTAGAAAAACTGGCCCAGAAAAAAATGTTCATTTCAAAAGCAAATCCCATCACACAAGTTTGCATTTGCCCTGGCAGATCTAGCCCTCAGTGGTGATTGTCAATGATTAAGGATTGATCCATCCAGGAAGACCTCACTAGCAGAATGTTTCAGGCAAAGCAGGCAGAAAAGAGAAATAGGGCAAAATAAATGAGAGCACAAACTTCCAAAGGATGGAAGCATAGAAATATCTGAGATGTGAGAGACCAAAGAGACGCAATACCAGACACCCAAGGTCTGCGGATAAAAGAAACAGAGGGATGGAGAAGGCTTCAAAGCCCATTTAAGGAAAAGTCCATTGAGCTGAGATTCAAAAGATTAGGCTAGAGGACACATCCCCTCGTCTCTGGGCCGGTGGGCTAGGTAATAAATTCTATGGAAAAGCTGATTTAGAGATGCTAAAAGAAAGATAATTTCTGGGTCCTAAACTTCTCCATAATTTAAAATATGGAAGAACATAATTTAAGATATGGAAGCCCTCTGAAACAGAGGGCCAAAACTCATGAGTCTAGCTAGTAAAGTCCAAAACAAGGAGACTCTAAGAGCAAGACCAGATTGGGGGCTCTTAAGACAAGAGGGAAGAGGGAACCAAGTGCTGAGGATAAAAATTAAACTATAATAACCTTGCATATGTCCAGGAACATCTTCCTTTGATACCTCAACAGAACAGATGATCTGGAGTTATAACGGAGAAACCCAGACGCTGACCTATTCTACCTAGCTGGGAAAGATACAATGATGGGGCTGGCATGACTTTAAATGTTATTTAAGGACCCGTTTATTAAAGTTCAAAAATAGGCTCCTTGACAAAGGGCTGCTTACCAGGTGATGCTGGTTTTTTTGGAAGAGGGAGGGGGCAGACTTTTGAAGAGAAATGGAAGAGGGGGAACATGGGAATTCATGAATATCCAGGCTAAGGGGCAAAGGGGATAGAATCTGGGATAAAATGGAATCTTCAGGCATTTGAAATATTTAAAAAGTGTTGGTGACATCATAGTGTCACCTATTTTTCACCTGTGGGTGCTATAAATGTCATTCTCACTCAGAGGGAATTCTATCACTCTCCAAGGACCAGTTCTGCATATTTACACATATGTTCCCCCAGTAACTATCTTTTCCCCTACAGAAATGACCAGCAACCAAGAACTGTGCTAGTTAAGTCTCTTGAAAGCAGAGGTTATTTCCTTTATTGTCTTCATGTCCTTGATGTCTAGCATATTGCCATTATAATGGTAAATTAATTAATATTAATAATTAATTGTGTCACTTGATTGATAGCATCTGCTATCTTTCTTCATTATTTTGAATATACTAGCTGCAAGGTAATCACTAGGATCCATCTTATTTTAAAAATCAATCAGCAGTCACCGTAATAAAGTTTACAGTTTATAAATTAAGAACCTGTGGCCTCATACATTGCAAATGGATCACTGTCCTAAGTACTGACCATGGTGGGGGGAAAGAGGGTCAGTTCATGTACCTGGTTTATAGAAATTACATTGAAAGTCTGGTAAGAACTTAAAGGAAGCCCAGGGATTGTATTGAAAGCCAATGGTCCATAACCAAGAGGTTTCCTTTCAGGATGGGGAAATCCCCAACTTTGGGGCACGCAGCCAATTTTGGACCTTCCTTTAACTTTGGCTCTCTTCCTGAGGACCCAAGCTGCCCATTCACAACTTTGGACCAGAGCTGATTCCATCAGGTTGTATATGTGTGTGTATATATATATATATATATATATATATATATATATATATATATATCACCCTGAATCTTCTGATTGCTTTCTTTCTGATTGCCTTGGGTACATCGTTTTGAATATTTTTGCTACTGGTAACCCTTGTCTAAGGTTCTCTGTCTGGGTCCCTGTGCCCTACTGTTTAGGGTCTCCTCCATGCTCAAAATCCCTGTTCCTGGCTAGCAGGATACTCAGCTTTCTGTGAGAGCTGTATGAGCCTTCAAACTTAAGTTTGACCATTTGGACTACAAAGTCTTGATGCAAGATTCACAGCTCAACTGCTGCCACCAGCTTCCAGATGCATCTGGGGTTCAGCCTACACATATCTCTTCTTCAACACTTTTTTTTATGGTCTCAGTTCATCCCATCCAGACATTTGCCCTGCATCCCCCTCCGACTACCCATCCACAGCCTGGTGCTGACACAAGT
>NC_058132.1:617393098-617419550 GCF_016433145.1 Gracilinanus agilis | reverse complement strand
AAGAAAGAAAGAAAGAAAGAAAGAAAGAAAGAAAGAAAGGAGGGAAGGAAGAAAGGAGGGAAGGAAGGAAGAAAGGAAGAAAGAAAAAAGAAAAAAGAAAGAGGAAGAAAAGGAAGGGAGGCAGGGAGGGAGGAAGGAAGAAAGAAAAAAAGAAAAGAGGGAGGAAGGAAAGATAATCAGACATTTTAAACCGCATAGAAGAAAAGAACAAGTTCAGAAGAGGACACAAAAAGCACAATTGCATTACTAGCTTTGTAATTTAATAAACACATACAGCACACAAAAAAGCCCTACTTAAAAGAAGTTCGTGGTTTTCAGCACAGTCCTCTTTTCTGTTCATTACATTTTGAAATGTTTGCACTTATGAATCATTGTTAAGTTCAGAATGAATAGGAAATTTTAAGAAGAAAAGAAGGAGTAAGCAAAATATGTGAAAATTTGGGTCAGGGTTTTTTTTTAATGTTATGAATGAAGCAAGACAAATAAAAAAGGTTTGTTTCTATATGCATATTAAGAAATGAGAGCACTAGCATTTACGAGTTAAGGAAACTGAAAATACATTAAACAGATACATATTGGAACATTTAATCAGTATTAATCACTAACTACCAGGAGTAAAGGAACTATAGATGGTCCACGTGTTGAAATTTATTAGAACCTGAGAAGATGAGGAAAAAATGACCAAAACAGAAAACTAGTGAGAATATGTTCTTCCTATTAATTAAATGTTAACTGGGTATTTGCAAAACATCTAGAAGTCTGAAAAAATATAGTATTACTGCAAATAATCAGCCTCTCTCCTTCCTGAACTGCTCTTTCTCCTTCTCAAGGTGTATCCTAGAATCTGTCTCCTTCTGTTAGGTGGGTAGATTCCCGACTCAATTTATACCTGAATAGATTTACCTCATTCTGGAGTAAATAAATTGAGAAATTCCTTACTGGTTTCAAGTTCTTATAGAAGCCCAAAGTGGGTGTGTCTATAGTCACTAAAACTAGCAGAATCTATTTCTTCTGAAAACTTCTGTATTACAAAAGAGTAGCCACAGAGAAATTGAGGAAGATTAAAGATCACTGACCAATTTTTATAATTTGGGGGGCGGGATTTACAAGTATACTTCCATTAGCCATGAATCAATGTTCAGAAATTATGCCAATATTGTCATTTCATTGGTTATTATGTAGTCTTGCCATTGGATTTCAATGACTTTGGAAGAAAGAGTGAGGCTCGTGACTTAGAGCAACATTACCTCACTTAAACCCAATTCATGCACAAGGCAAGACATTGTTCCATGATGTTATTGGTTCTCTTAAAAAACAAAGGAGAGACAACCTGTAGAAATCTAATGAGATTAAGGTAAACTTGATAAAGAGGTAGGTGGTCCATTGACAATCTCATAAAGTCAAGAATAAACGAAATCCTTCAGTATTAAAAGGGACCCCTGGATCAGACTCATGGAAGGACATGGACAAGAACTGAAGAATGAGTAGGCAAATACTGAATAGGAAATACATTATTGGAGGGAATCTTGAAGTGAAAATGTAAGCAGATCCAGTTAGCTAGTATTTGCTCATGTTCATGGGATGATATGCAACAAAGATTAGTGATGTTAGTTATTTACTTCTTTGGCCTAAGCAGTTTTCATCTCCCATCATAGCTAGAATGCAGAGGAGGCTATTAAAACATCACAATCCCCCAACAATCTATTAACTTTGGATGGTTAATATCAAATGTATTGTGTCAGTCAGCTCTATTAACCTTCCGCATTCATTCAATGGGAATCTTCATTTACTATTGTCCACTCTATAAGGTAGTTTTAGGTGCTGAGAGGAATAGCAAGAATAATAAAACATTGTTTCTACCCTCAAAGAACTAACAAAGCCAGATTGCTTCCCATTCTATGAAAACATCCTGTACTTACATGAAATGCACACTGGATTTGGATTCGAAAGACCTAAGTTTGAGTACCAGTTTGGAGATTTCTTGATTATGTGACAACCATGTGAAAGTTCTTTCTTCTCTCTAGACCTTAGTTTCATCATCTGTAAAATGAGGAATACGAACTTCAAAATTCCTTCTGGTTTGACATTTTAAAACCCTTTGCTCATGATTCTCCTGTTGAATCCTGTCCCTCTTGTTGGTGCTTTGCTAAAATGTTCTATCTTTTCTGAAGCTTTCCCTCATCCCTTCCTCAGCTGGGAATAATCTCTCTTGCCCTGGAATTCTCAGAGTATTTTTGTTTGTTCACTGCTAAACATGCTGAATAGTATTCTGGTTTGTACTGAGACTCTTTATGGTCTCTACTAGGCTGTCAGCTGTTTTAGGATCAGAATCACTTTTTCGCTTTTGTGTTTAGCTCAGCATCTCCTCAGCATAGCAGGACTTTAATAAATGGTTTGATGAATGAATACATGAATGTATTGAGCCATCTTAAAATTGAACAGGATTCCTAATGAATCCATTGGGAATGCTGCAGAATCACAACAGTCCCTAAGTATTTATGAGCTACAATGAAAGAAAAGCTACATCTCTGTCCTCAGGAGGCATGTAATCTAATGAAAGGGAAGGGGGAAAACATACAGAGGAAATTGTTTTTTTTTAAAAAAACTTTACATACTCAAGTAAAAATTAATTTTTTCTATTTGGAAGTTACATATTACATATTTGAACATATATATTATATGGTTTAAAGTGATATATTTGGGAGAAGCATTAGTTTATTCCTGGTTATAATGGCATAGATTTCCTATAGGAATAAAATCTTCATTGATATGATACAAAGCAATACATTCTCAAGTACAAAATAATCTAGTACATATTGAGGATTTAGGCACAGTTAGAATGGAATTGGAAGTGAAGGGCAATTGAAGCAGACTTGGTCACCCTATCCCTGAGTCCTAAACTCCTACATGTTTTCTAGCTTCCTCCTATTTTGCTATAATCTCACCTCATTTTCTTGTTACCTTTCTATTATAAGACCCTCATCAGCCCTTCCTAATATATATTCATTTCTTCATTCCCTCTCGAGGTCTATTCTCTCCATCTTCTGCAAGTTCATTTCCATTAAGATGTTTTATTTTAATAATCAGTGTTGTGGCAATTGGACCTACATTGTCACATACAGTAAAGATAAGAGTATACTGGAAGCCAAGCCTACCATTAAATTCAGTGTGTGAGCATTTACATCTCAGAAATACACAAACTACAAATCAGGGTTTGATATATTATTTTATTGATTGTCTAGCCTTTAAAAAGTGATGGAGAAAATGTCAATAATGTTGATTAAACATAAAAGTATACCATGCAGCTGGTTGTTAAACATATACCAATGTACCCTTTTCCATGACTTTTGGTACTCTAAGCAAAAATCAGTAATCAATAAACATTTAGTAAAGTCTCACTAAAAACATAGCACTGTGCTAGGATACACTATAGGAAGATACAGAATAAGTTAACAGTATCCCCTTGTTTCCTATTAGCTTTACTTCCCTCCCATCAAATAATTAGTGGGACTTTGTATCTAGTAGAGATTGAGCCTTGTCATTTGGCCAACCCTATCCACCAGACTCACTCTTCAAAGCTTCTCCCTACCACCTGACTCAGTCTAATAGCTCCTAGTGATAGGTTTGCTATCTGTCAGGGTTCCTTCACCTCCATAAAGGATAGATAAGGTCTTCCCCATTGCCTAAAAGGCAATGATGTGGTCACCAGAACTTGAGTGGCTTGAGGGGCTAAGGATAAGCTCCATCTTTATTGATGTGGTTGCTAGGTGGTCTATAACCATATTGATGCTGTCACCAAATGGTATAAAATGGCCCACCTACTTGACTTCAGCATTCTTCAGATTTGTTGGAAGATATTCCAAAGCCCTACAAGTCCATCATTCTTCTCTACCAACCAGAAGGAGGCAAAAAAAAGGCTCTCCACCCAAGCTGCTGACTATGGTGGAGTAAACCTCTTTTTGTTAATTGTTGGGTAACTTACTAAGTGTGATCTCATTTCATTCCATTATTGAATCTAAACTAACAGATTGGTTTTATTCAAGTTTGCCCATTATCCCCCTTTTTGGTAGCCTGTTAAGAAAATCATTAATGGCTCACAATGGCTCATAAACTCTGAGCTGAGGGCCTCATGGCTGGAAATGGGGAGAGAGACTGAATTACTGCAATGAGTCAGTGAATTCATATATACACCAAGCATGCCCAACTTGTCATTTTGAAAGAAAGCATGATGCAGTGATAGAGCTAGACTTGAAGTCAAGAAGATTAAAGTTTGAATCTTATCTTTAATGCTTAATAGGGCAACTAGGTGTTGGTCTAGAGTCAAGAAGACTCAACTTTCTGAGTTCAAATCTGGCTTCAGACACTTACTTAACCATGTTAGCCTTGGTTTCCTCCTTTGTAAAATGATCTGGAGAAGGAAATGGCAAACCATTTTAGAAAGAAAACCCCAAATGGATTCACAAAGAGTCAGACGACTAAAAAATAACTAAACATCAATGCTTAATACCGGTGAAATCCTAGACAACTCACTTAACTTTTATGTGCCTCAGTTTTATCATCTATAAAATAGGGATAATTCTATCTGCAGTATCTACCTCACAGGGTTATTGTGAGGCTCAACTGAGATAATATGCAACTTTGCAAATTTTAAAATAAAATATGCAAGTCAGCCATTATGTTTTTCAGTATGTATTTCCCAGTTACTAGCTACTAAATATTATTATGCAGGGAATCAATTAAATGTTTTAATGTTAAGAATTAAGGATCATCATACTCAAAAAGTTCAGAACCACTGTTCTAGCCATATTCTCTTTTCTGATCCAAGATCTCAAACCCTTTATTCCCTAGGCAGCCCTATACCCCTTTTATATGTAAAGTCCATATCTCACGTATAAGGGAATATGTTCATATGCCACATTTCCTTGTGCATTATTTCTGGACCTGAGAATGAGAGTGACCAACAACCATTCCCTCTCTCACGTCCCACAAAATTATAACAGATAAACTGCCTTTAGAAACAATTAGAGATCCCTAAATATAGTTTCAGTGGATCAGAGAAGAGAGATATAGAAGTGAATGTAGAATAGGCGGGGATGAGACTCTCCAGAGTGATATTTTGGACATCCAGGGGAAATCTGAATTCCCTGGAGACCTAAGGGATGGAAATAGATTGAGGAATCCAGGCACAGGAAAAGGAAGTGGGAGAGAGAGAAGGTCTCTAAAATAAGCTTTGTCTAACTCTGTTTTTACCAGGGAAAATAATTTGAAGCTCATGAGTAAATAACATCATAAACACCAAAGAATATTAAATAATCCTATGGCAGGATCAATATTTTTGTTATTATTGCAGAGATGAGATTTCATTGATCAGAGAATTCTCAGTATAGAAACTCCCTCCCACCGATGAGAATTAGAAACTCATTCTAACTTGTAATCTTAAGAGTATTGGGATTTAGGTGTGGGGGAGAGTAGCAAACAGTGAAAGCTAAGTGACTTCCCTAAACCCCACAAACAGTATTTATGAGTGGCAAGATTTGGATCCAAGGTTTCCAGACTCCAAAACTTCAATATAGCTTAGCCTATTGCCTCTGAATACAGTACTAACTAATAGAAAAGTCAAGTTTCCTGCCCTCAAAGAGTTTTCATATTTTGAGACATTGCTAAAAAATATTACTTACCACTAAGCTAGTTTTTAGCCTGACCCCTTAGTACCATCCCTCCCCACCTATGTAAGTCCTAAGGACATGCCACACACAAGTTACAGGACATATTTCATTTCACAACCAACAAAGAGATTCGTGACTCTATCCAGAGCTGTATTTGAATTTACCTGGCATTCTACATCTCTGCCTTATTTAGATGTTAAACCTGCTAGGAAGGAATTGTGCCTAGTTTAATGATCAGTTCAGCAGTTAGCCTGTTGCTGACACTCAAGTGTTGGGTGATCAGGGTTAAAATTCAGGCTGTCAGCTTAGTGGATGCTCTCAGGCCAAGAGTCAACAGTTAATTTTCTTTTTATAAAGTAAAAAAGTAGTCACAATGAAATTAAGTCCCAACTTAGAAAATGCCATTCTTGAAATTCCAGCTGACTCTTTTTTTTTAAATGTATTTTGGCAAAGGTAAGGTCCTGTATTTCCAAACTGACTTAAAGCTTTCCTTTGCAGGTCCTTGAGTTTCCAGTAGTTTGGTTCTTCTCAGCTGCTCACTTTCTACAAATTATTAGAAATTAATTTGACGTAGTTCAGCATTATTTGACCCCACTGTGAACCTTTCTGGCTAATTTACATCCCTACCATGCAGCTTAATGTTTCTAACACCACTGCACATTATTCTAAGCTCATGCCAATTATAATTTTCTAATATAGCCTAGAAATCATGCTGTTACTAAGCAACAAAGGTCACTTAAATAAATAATACTCTTTCATGCTATTGATACACTCGATTCCTTTTGCACGGCAACTGAAAATTACTGTTTGAACCTTTCCTAGCAAACTGGCATTTGGATTATTAACCAGCAACCCCTAAGCCACATTTTTCCTGTGTAACCTTGAGCAAATCATTACATCTCTCTGGGCTTCAATTTCCTCATCTATAAAATGAGATTATGCTAGTTGATTTCCAAGGTCCCTCCTAGATCTAAATCTTGCCTCAGATTCTGAAGGAACAGATCAATTTTTAATCATTTGTAGTAATTCACAGTTCAATAGATATGTGGACCAAATCTTTAAAATAAAAGATGGAAGACTAAAATGTGTCAAGATTCATTTAAGGCCAAGAAAGCCTTAGTCATTTTACACTTTTATTTCCTTTGGCAGGGGTCAGCAACGTATGGCTCTTGAGCCATATCTGGCTCTTTTGAGGGCCAGATATGGCTCTTTCTGCAGGAGCCATAAAGTCATTTTTTTTTTCAGGCGCTGCTACAGGAGCGCACACTGTGAGGACTGTATGGCTCTCATGAAATTACATTTTAAAAAATGTGGCATTTATGGCTCTCACGGCCAAAAAGGTTGCCGACCCCTGCCTTTGGGATAATAGTCTACTTACCATGATCACATCAGTCTTGTATTCACTATCAAATTTAGCATGGATTCCTCTAAATAACACCTCACAATAACCTTGAGCAAATCCCAGATTCCCAAAGATGATGCCAGTGGGTCACAAACTTTGGCAGGTCTTACCAAGCTGAGAAAGTTCTGAAGATCGACTGTATATCTCATTTGGAGGCCCAGTTAGTTAGGTTCTATAGAGTTAATAGCTAACTCTAACTCAGTGAGCTTTAGTATAGCAGTTCTCAAACACTATCTACTGAACCATAGAGGAGCTGACACATGTACTAGAAGAGGAAATATCTAGACAGGTAAGAATGAATAGGTCCTTGAAATATGGAAATATATTTTAATATTTAAAGAGTACCTAAATTATATGGGGGATTCTACTAGATATTAGAGTACAAAAAATAAAAAGCACAATACTTGTCCTAAAAGAAATTATACTCTATTTCATTTTCATCCATTTTGATTATTTTAAAACTCTTACCTTCTGTCTTAGAATAAATACTAAATATTGATATTTCTATTTTTCATATAAGGATATTGAGAACTGGAGAGCTAAAATGATTTGTCTGAAGTTGCATAGGTACATAGAAATAGTACTAGTAATAGTAGTAGTAGTAACAGTTGTTGTTATAGTAGTAGCAGTTCTTGTAGTAGTAGTAGTAGTAGTAGTAGCAATGATAATAGTAATTAATAATAACAATAAAAACATTTAGATGGCAGAGTTGGGATATTAACTTACAAGAGTGGTAAGGGTTAGGCAATTGGAATTAAGTGATTTACCTAGGGTCAGATAGCTAGGAAGCATATGAGGTCTGATTTGAACCCAGGATTTCCCATCTCCAGACCTGGATCTCTAACTAATGAGCTACCTAGCTGCCTCTATGCATTGCAAATACAATCATATTTTGATGAAAATGAAGGATCTGTAAGTAGAAGTATGCTTATAATAACCCTTTCCCCAACCTCAATCTGCCATTTCTATCATTCCACTTGCTTAATAAGTTCCTATTTGCCCTTTAAAGCCCAACTCAAAAGCCACCCCATCAGGAAAGCTTTATTTGTGACTTCACACGGTCTTGTTGCTTGAACCTCTCTGGTGTACTTATCACTTGTCATTTCCTTTATATTTTAGCTGTATATGAGTGTGAGTTAGCCCCTAGTGTGACAATAGTCTTCTGAACTTTTCTAAATTATTGTCGATAAAAATTTTATCCTTATAAAATTAGCTGATAGGACTCATAAGAAAAATTCAGCAACTAATTGATTCACTTGGGGTACACAGACTAGGACTTAATAACCAGGTCATCCTCCAACATCTGGTATATTTTCATCTGAGCTTTGAAAGATAGCTAAAATACAATCAAAGTATTGCTCATACTTCTGAAGACACACAATTTTATTAATCATACTTTCCCAAAGTCACAAACTGAGAATCATTAAAAAATAATGGTCTAATTCATACAACTTGGAGCAACTACTTTACGCACATCAAACAGGCAAAATATAGATAAAAGTGACAAAACTAAGCTCCCAGCAGGAATTATGGATGCTTATACATTGCTGATGAGATGGCAAATCAATAGAATTTTCTTGAAAGGCAATCTGGCAAAAAAAAAAAAATCTTATCTTTTGACCCAATAATTCTATTAGAGGAAATAAGCACTAATAATATTATCATGAATAAAAAAGGAGAGTTATCTATTCAGTAAATAGTTAACTAACTGATCAACAGAGAGGTAGAGACGATGTTTTAGTTAGTCAGCCGTGCTTCACTTTATTCTCTGTTCCCCATCATCTTCTTATTGACTGCCTTTCTGCCTGGGCCAGAGATCATACATTGGAGATTTTAGCCTTCTTGTCTCCATGATCTCCATAACTTCTTCCCTTCGGCCCCACTCTTTCAAGAAGGTCCTAGTTTTGTTCAACTTTACTCCTTTCTCTCTAAATAATTTGCACCATTTGAATACTCCTCTTTCCCCACTCACAGATTCTGGAACTCTGATCAAATTGATTCTGTCATTATTCCTGAAAATGTCAGTCTATATCCCTATGATCCCATTCACCATCCCAGCGACTTTCCAAACACAATCTTTCCCTCCAGGGCACCATGCCACTATGTGTGTCACCTCTCCTAATAGAATGCTTCTTGAAAGTAGAGACTGTTTGTTTTTTTGCTCTTAGTACAATCCTTAACAAATTGTAAGTGCTTAGTAAATTACTTTTCATTCATTCATTCATTCATATATGAAAATCCATTATTTTTCATGGTAAAAGAATTGAAACAATTTAAATGTCCAATAGATGGCAAACATCTGAATGAATGTTGCTCTATCAATATAACATATTGTTAAATGACATTTAAAATGATTAATATGAGCTATATAAAGAAATATGGTGTACCATATGAAGAAATATGAAGGAAATCAAGTAGAACTAGAAGAAGAATATATACACAGACCCTAGTTATATAAACAGAAAGATGTATACCCAAATACAGAGCTGAGTAAATAAAACAGAGAGCAGAAGGGCTACAGAGGGAGTAACTAATGAGCTGCTATGGGCATATTGTACATAGATGTTCAATTAAAAGTTTTAATTGCTCTAAACGTACATTTATTTGGTCTTGTTCGAGCTCAGGGCACAAGAAATGATTAAAACATCTCAAATATCTATGAGTCGGATGATGTGGGTGCTGCCTCCACCAGTGCAGACTTAGTAAAAAGTCTTTGAGAGGTGCTATGAATAAAAGATTGCACTGTTGTATGGTCACTCTGAGAGTGATTCTCTCCACAGTTAGCTATGCTGATTGCTAGACAAGAGACCTCTTTAGAGAAATATAAAGATGGAGAAGAAATGGGAGAGAGTGGGGAGGGAGGGAAGGAAAAAGAGACAGACAGACAGACACAGAGACAGAGACAAAGAGAGAGACAGAGAGAGAGGCTCTGTTAGAAGGTTCACTCTCCTTTGAGAAGTCAGGATCACTCCCAATCCACAATACAAAAGATTTTAGTTGAGGGTAGGTTTTTTTTGTTGATGTTTAAAAGAATGTTCTGACATCAGTTATTACCTAGATCCCCAAGGGGAATGCAATATCTGTGAAAAACAACCCCATATGCTACAGGATTTAAGAAAATCAACTCACAACTTTCAAGTTTACCTCAAAATCACTAATTAATCATGGCAGTATATCTTTTAAACACATGGTAGCTCATCCTTATGAAAAACAAGCATACCAAAAAACCCGATCATCCAAAAGAAAAGATTTCTGATAGGCAACAGAAGTGCCCAGACCCTCATACAATTGGAACTGATGCCCCATTTTTATTATCTTAGGACTCGTGTTGATAAAGAGGAAGGAGGAAGGAAGGAAGGAAGGAAGGAAGGAAGGAAGGAAGGAAGGAAGGAAGGAAGGAAGAAAGAAAGAAAGAAAGAAAGAAAGAAAGAAAGAAAGAAAGAAAGAAAGAAAGAAAGAAAGAAAGAAAGAAAGAAAGAAAGAAAGAAAGAAAGAAAGAAAGAAAGAAAGAAAGAAAGAAAGAAAGGAAAAATTCTCTGACCCAATAATTCTATTAGAGGGAATATACCCTAAGAGTATCAAAACTTCAATAGTATCAAAAAAATTCAGAAATTTCCTAGTCAAGTTCCTTCACCTTACAAATAAGAAACTAAGTCTTAGGTTAAATGATTTGCCTAAAGGTACTCAGAGAGTGAATGAATGGCAGATTGGATATGTGATAATCAGGACTAGAACACAGAGCTTCTGATCTATATCTCATGTTCTTTCCACTACAATGTCCAACCTCCTAACTTTACAGTTCATCTAAGACAACCTTGAATTTTTTAAGATGAAGAATCAGACCCAGAGAGAGGAATCTTTTTGTCCAGTTCACATGACTGGTAATTAAGTTCAAATTCCAGTTTTCTTGACTCCAAGAAGAATATTCTTTCCATGAAGCAACATTGTCTCACACTCTTTGGAGGTTTTGCTTAGATTAAAGGTGACTTCAACACACCAAGCATTCAAGAGAATCTTAACTTTGCCCTCTGTCCCCACAAAATACAATAGACTTTCTCTTCCCATCTATAATTTTTTTACACCAAGCAGAATTTTCTTTTCTGAGCCTGTCACCAAGGAAATTAGGACATTTCACTGTATACACAGTGAAACATCTATAGGAACATACAGTTACAAGTCCTGGAAGCAAGAATGAGTTCCATATGTTCTCCCAAAAAGTGGGTGCTCTGATCTGGCAGCTTTTCAAAGAATGCTTCCAGTATTAATCATACTAGCATAGATTTTACCTAATGGCCTGCTGGTGGCTTTGATTTCTAGAAAATTAACATTTCAAACGATGTAAATAACCCTTGCCTTTGTTAGAAGGCAACAGAAGACAGAAGGATGCTGGCATGCTTTCCTTTCTTTAAACAGAACTTCTTCCTACTGGGGTATATCCCTCTAGTAAGGCTAAAGGAAAACCCTTCCTTCTGACCTCCTCTTCCTCTGTCCTCCTTTCCCTCTTGCCTTCCTCTGACCTTGATCTATATCAGGAAGAGCTGACAGTGCCAATAGACTTCCATTGGCTATCCAGGTTTACCTTCATGACTTAAAGGAGGATACCTGATAGCCTTTTCTATGCTGCAATATTGTTCCCATCCACTTTTAGTAGGTGTAGAGTGAAAATGGCCACAAAGTCTGTCCTGGCAGGTGGTTCTCCCCTTTCCCATCTCTGAAAAGTACAGTTATTCCTGGCTTTAATTTGGCTTTCTAAAGGCTTTGATGTACCATTAAGTGATCACATTGCATTTTACAAGTGGTGGTGAGCAATGGATATTTTCTAATATAACAGTTTTTGTGAATTTTCTTCCTCAAAACAAAGAAGGAAGAACTTAATCTTGGGAAATTCATAGAATGGAGCCATAACAGCCATATAGTCTAACTTCTTAGTTTTACAGACAAATAAACTGAATGTCAAAAAGGTCAAGTAACCTTATGTATGGTCACTCAGCTAGTTAAATTCCAGAGGTAGAATTTGAACCATGTCTTGATGCCTCCAGATTCAGCACTTTTTCCTCTGTACCATGTTGGTTCTCTTCTTTGGGAAACTTAACCTAACACAATTATTCCCACTGTGGTCCTCTGATTATAGAAAGCCCAAGTATTTTTTAGCTCTGACTCTTTAAAATTTTTATTTTAAGCCAGCAGACATTCCAATAGATTCAGAGTATAAGAGAAATTATGAATATTTGAAATATGTCATCTCAGAAAGAAACTTCTAGAAATAGTTCTTTAAGAAAATAATCATTATCATCAGCAGTGACCGAGTCAGAACTTTGGGAGCTTATGGTCAGGATATGATCTGATGTAGCCAATTTTATTTTCTGGTCATCTTCCTGATAGATGTGAAAAAGCAACTAACTGCTTTGTCCAGGGTTATCTCAATGATCCATAGATAACTGAGCCCTAGGGACAGTCACCAAGGCTAAGAAGAGTAGCATTATATATATGGCAAGTCCCAAACCTTATTCTCTGCTCTTTCAAATCCCTGGCTCCTAGCTGAAATACCAACATCCAACACACAACCATTCCCCATTTCCTCAGTGCCGCCTCCAAATGACCTTGTATTGATTATGCATATTTTCCGCACATACTGAATCAATCCAGTCAAACATTTATTAAGTACCTAATATGTGCCTGGCACTATGTTAAGCAGTGAGAAGGGAAAAAAGAGTTGCTCCTCGCAAGAAGCTCACAGTCTAATGGGAGAGAAAACACAAGCAACTATATGTCAGCAAGACATACAAACCATACACAAATAAGGCAATCAATAGAAGGAAGCACCAGCATCAAAAGGGATTGGGAATGGCTCCTTATAGAAGGTGGAATTTTATATGGCATTTGAAAGAAGTCAAAGAAGCCAGGAGGCAGCAATGAAGAGGGATATATATCTAGATGGATGATAGATGGATGGAAGGGTAGATAGAGAAGTATTTTATATATATATGTATATATACATATATATACATATACATGTATATATAGATACAAGGTGGTAGATAAATGATAGATTGATAGGGGGATATATATATATATTATATACCCACACTCAGAGATAATCTATCATGTATATATGACACATAAACACACATATATGGATAGATAATGGACAGAGATATAATTAGAGTTAAAAATAGAGCTGTATGTATTATAAATATATATATAATATATATATATATATGAGTGGTAGAAGAATAGACAGATGATAGAGTGATATCATATAAAGATATATGTATTACATATACATGCAGGTAAAGATGTACTATATACACACATAGATATCTATATAGATAAAGAGATGATAAAGACAGATATTATATATTATATATACATACACCCATAAGGATAGATGATAGATGGATAGATAGATGATTGACGGATAGGGAATACATATATTATAGATACATATATATGCATATATATATATATATATATATATATATACAGAGGCACATAGATGACAAATGGATGATTGACAAATATATTGATTTATTATATACACATACACATACACACGTAGAGATAAAAAGACAGGGAGAGATTGATAGGTGCTTATGCATGTACATGATGCCTCAATAAAAAAGTAGCTCCATGAAAGCAGGGACAGTTTCATTTTTCTCTTGGTAGCCCCAGCACTAAGTATAGTCACTGGCACTTCAGAGTGGGCTTTTCCTGTTGTAGTTGTTGTCAGGGGAACCTCGTTGCCAGTATGCCAACTGAGAAAGGCCTGAGAAATCTTTTGCTGAAAGAACTGGGACAGGACCCAGAAGAAAGGATGGAGCCAGTTGTTCAGCACAGCTCACAGGTCCAGTAGAGTTAGAAATACCACCACTACCACCCCCACCCCCACGCAGGCTTTGCTTGGCATTTCATTTCAGCCTAGAAATAGTTGATCCATTAGCCACCAAGCTCTGCCAATGAACCCTGTAGTGCCACATGGCATAGAGAATAAGCAGGCAAAGTAGGCAGTGGGCTGCAACGTGTGATTTACAGGACACTTTAGAGGTTATGTGATTTCTCTCCTCACATTCACTAAACTAGTGGTACCTGAAATGCCCACTTCAGCTAAGTTTCTGATAAAATCCTTTTGGGCAGTTTGGGTGGAGTCCTTTTGGCAAAGTAGATAGACCCTGACTCTTGAAGTCAGGAAGACCTGAGTTTAGTCAATTAATAAAAACATTTAACAAGCACCTACTATTTGCCAGGCATTGTGCCAAGTGCTTCATCTACAAAGAAAGGTAAAAATCAGAGTCTCTGATCTCAATGGTTTCACAGTCTAATGGGGGATAAAATATGACCACAAGCAAATATAAAACAAGCTCTCTGTAGGACACTTACTAGCTGGGTTACCCTGGGTAAATCATTAAATTTCTCTGGCCTTAGTTTCCTCATCTGTAAAATAGGGATAAGTATCTATCTTACAGGGTTGTTGTGAGAATTTAATGAGTTAACACATAAAAAAGCACTTGCTATATAAATGCTGGCTATTATGAGTCATCAGACCTCTGTTAAAATGCTAATTTTGTCTAAAAGGGATAACACATTAATCAATTGATTAATTAAGCCAACACTAGAACAAGACATTAAGTTAGGCAACTGAAGGGGATACAAGGATGAATAAGACAAGATCCTTGTTCTTAAGTAGCCTATGGTCTAGTTGGGGAGATAAAACAAAGATGTGAAATAACAGATTAGAGCTAAGTAGCAATTAAATGCCAAATCTGAGAGGCTTCACAAGGCACTTCATGATGAATTACCAAGAGACGGTTAGTAGCCCAAGAGTTTAGAGGAGAGAGGACTGTGGACCAGAGTGATCTGAGAAGTTCATGGTGAAAGGAAGTGAATTTTGAAGGATGACTAAGATTCAGTTAGTTAGAAAGAAGGAAGGATATTCTAAGAAGGGACTACTATGAGCAAAAATTGGGCATGGAAACCTCAAAACATGTTTAGGGGCTCATGAATGATGATGTGGTTAGAACAAAAAACTCTGACAAAATAGTACTGGAGTGCCAGAAAAAGCTAGAAGGTAAAACATGGCCAGACAGTGAAGAGCCTTGAATGTCAGACTAAAGAGTTATACTTTATTAATTAAAAAAACATATGTATATATTTTTTAATTTGCTTTGTTTTTATGTAATAAAAGCACTCAGTTATCTCATGGAGAGGAATGCCTTATTCTTGGGTCCTATTGGAGGTATATTCTTTGAACTATTTTTTAAAAGAATAATTACAAGCAAGAATGAAAGGGGAAGTAGTTAAATCAATATAGTCTCACTTCTGCAAATAGAAAGACTCATACAATATAGTGACAAGAGTGCTAACTCTAAGGTCAAAGGATCTGAGTTCAAATCCTACCTTTCATTCTTACTTGCTATGTGACTTTGAGATCACTTGATCTGTTGGCACAGCAGATGGGTCACAGAAGACTCATCTTTCTTAGTTTAAATCTGGCTTCATATACTTAACTAGTTGTATGACCTTGGGCAAATAATTTGACCATGTTTGCCATTTCCTTATCTGTAAAATGAGCTGGAGACAAGAATGGCAACCCACTCTAGTATTTTAGTCAAGAAAACTCCAAATGGGGTCACAAAGGGTTGGATATGAATGAAATGACTCGACAACAATAACAACAATCTCTGAGGGTTTCAGTTTCTTTGTCTTCATAATGAGGTTGGACTTGATGACTTCTGGTGTCTTTTCTAGTTCTAGATTCCTAATAGAATAGACATGATACACTAACATGACAGAAACGTTTTAAATAAAGGCAAAAAAAGGATATATTCCCCAAGTTCTATGTTGTAGCTTATTCTTTGTTAAAACGCTGATGTACTATAAGAGAAACACAACTTTTGGTAAACTGTAGATAATAAAGGTCCAACAAGATCCTATGATCAACTAGTTTCTAATCAAATTTTATCAGTTTCCCTAGAAAAATCACTCAGTGGTCACTACACTTTTGCTACATAGGTTTGGCCTTGAGATCATATATGCTGGTATGGAGTCATCAACCACAGTCAGGTCAGTGATGAGTATTATTGTCCACCTAATCTCAAAAGGGCAACTTCATCAGTTCTTCCTATTCCAATGGTACAACTTCATCATCAAAACCTGAGTTAGACTTATCCCGTCATACTTCATGGTCTTAATGTAGTTGACACAATTTAGGCTTTCCTATTACTTCTGTAGAAAAAAATGTCCTTTAGGTTCTCTTGTTGACAGCAATGGCGAAACTACTAAACTAGTTCTCTAGGGTTGCAGAGCAGAGGTTTAATCATATTGTTTTTTTCATGTCATGAACAATTTTGCCAGGAGTTAACATTACTTTTAAAATGAGACCTGGGAAAGTATGACACATGTTGCTAGAAAATCAGTCCTGCCTCCTATTCCAATTCTGTTCTTTAAGAGTTTGCCACAGGCTCTTTCTTTCCCACCTTGTCAAGAAGCCAGAGTGGCATTTCAAAAGACACACATACCCCCTAGCAATTTTTTCTCTTACATCCATGTGCTTTCCCCACCATAAAATAGGACCAGACAATAGAGCAGTAAACCCAGATAGAAATACTAATATCTACCCTGGCATGTTTCCCACACCTAAGTTAGGGTCTGGATTAAGCGCAATACAGCATGATCAATTAATATTTGAATGAAACTTATGTAAAGGTAGATGGAGATAATTACTACTTAAAAAAAAGAAATGCTTTTAAGAGGTATCAATTGATATAACAGAGCCTGATTCCCAGCATACAAATAAGAGACTAAAGAAAACTATAAGAAAACATGCACAAGGCATGCATGCCTTTGGCTTTTGAAATCCCCAGTGTTTGGCCATTGTTCACCAACATCTGGAGCACATACATTGGGAATAGACTATACCTGTGAAATGTAACAAAACAAATCAACCACTCTGCTCCTTATTTCCAACACTTTCATTTTTACAATGAATGGGAAATCTATGGCCAGAGCTGTTCCACCATTTACGATTAAAACATCAGCAGGTAGAATCATTATCAGAAATCAAATGGCCTTTAATATATTCAGCACGCCCACTTTCCTCAGTCAAAAACGGGCTGCAAAAGTCACCTCACCAGCTAAGCCTTTATTCGCCAACTTACTTATACTTCTTTACTTCCAGATAGCTTAGCTGAGGTTGGTTTTAACAGTTTTAACAGTTGAGCATAACGGTTTTAAATTAAATTAAAAGCTAGAATAGAGGATTTTTGAAGGATTCTCAATTTGCGAAGACAATTAGCAGTTCAGCTTCTTTTCTCTTTCTATTCGTTAAAATTACAAAAATGGAAGGTGAAAAAAAGAAATGTTTATGGTCAACTTAAGCATTTAAATGAAGGGGTAAAGGTAGTAACATTTTGAGGGATAGAAGAGAATGGTCAGAGTTTTTGGTCTCAAAACCCCTTTGTATTCTTAAAAAATTGTGAACTCTATCTCAAAGACCTTTTATTTATGCAGGTTATATCTATCCATATATACTATATTAGAAATTAAAATGGCTAAGTATTATTGCAAAAATAGTTTTGACCTCTAGACTCCCTAAAGGCCCTTGGCATGGCAAAAGAGAAAAGAAACCTTGCCCTTGTCCCTTCCCCAGCTCTCTCTCTAAAATTATGTTAAATACTTCCCCAAGTCAGTGGCTCCGCTGGCTGCCAGATATATTGGTTTCTAATGCCACCCTCAGAAAGGCATAAGGAATTGTTGTGATAGGTACGAAGCTGCAATAACTAAAGATATGGGAGAATTGCCCATCCTATATACTGCTTGGCCTTCCTCTTTCTGAGGTTGCACAGGGTGGATTTTGACCAAGGTCTTCACACCAAGTCATCATTCTGCCCCTCTCACCCCTCCACCATAAGAGACTTCACAAAGCCTCCCTCCCCAGATTTATGACAATCTATCTGAACTGAGGAGAATCTAGGCAGAGAAATGACATGTGTGCCCAGTATAACAATGCCCCTTTTGCTTTTAAGCAATCTGCGGGGACCAGACTCCAGGAGATAAAAGATGAAAGGACAAAAAGATTACCTGCCAGAATCATTTAATCTTTAGTGATTTTCCCACAAAAGCTCACAGAGAAGAGCTACGCCAACCCAGGTTACAGGATGTTGTGCTAATAAAACTATAATTACGAAAATAAACTGTTGGGCATTAGAAAAAGAATCAAGAACGCAACATGTTATGTAAACTGGTATTCAAATACAATGTGTACCAAATACAAAGGCATTGTGCAGGCTGAACCAGAGCCTTTGTTTTTCAAATTGCATTATAGGTGGGATATGATAACTAGGCAGCCAGACATATTCAAGGTCAATTTCCTTTATAAATGGTGGCCTCTAATGGAAATCCAGGAAAGGGACTCCTCATCTGGGAGTAGGGGGTCACATTCCAATCTATGCGAGACCAAAATATGGGCATCAAAAGGAGAAGTGTTTTCAAAAGTGCAATATTGATCCCCCACTATTTTCGTGGAGCTATTTCAGCATCCTAGGGAGATAGCCTCAAGGTAATCTCCCCTATTTGAGGTCTAGCAAGAGCTATGGCTATAACGCAGCAATCTCTGAAAAGTAGATGACCTGGCAACCAAATAGCATCTGGGTTTATCATGAATATTGATCATGCAATATTTATTTTAAATATAATTTATTCATCGGTACTTAACCAAAGGCAAAATTAAAGTCATCAGGACCAGAATAACTGTTTGGTTTCGAAAAAGTCAAGGGCCCTTGTTGGGTAGCTTAATGACTTCTTGTTTGAGCTCTGTTTGCATAAATTATCCATCAAGTACAGCCATTTCCCCGGATGGGCATAGCCCTTGCTGCAGAACGAGAGGCGCTTCAGTGTCCTCATTAAACAGAAATGTGATTGGAATGGAGCTATATCCTTCTGTGCCTGGCACAGATCTGCTTTTATCCTCCTCCAGCCCTTTGTACCAATTCCATTTCAAGTTGGAACCTGGCTCTCAAAACCTGGATTTTCTCGACCAGAGGATGCAACCGGTTCAATGGAAGTTGAGAGAGGCGGCCACTGATGATATAGCCAAATGTGGTTGGGGTTCAGGGGGTGGATTGAGTGTGGAGGGGGGAGTCTGAAACATCCCTCTATACTACACTGGCTTTAAAGGCAATCAGAGGAGCCTGTGGGAATGCAGGTGCAATGCAATACATTCTCAGTGTTGCTAATGGTTTATGCACCAGCAAAGGAAAATAGGAAAGAAAGAAAAAATAATAATCTTCTCACTACCTCCTAACATTCTTCTACCTCATGGTGCTGCCCCCTCTAAGCAGAGTATGGATAAGACCCAGGTTGTGCTGTGTGTACCACTAATTAACCAAGACAGAAGAAAATAATGGCACCCCCATTTCATAAGGCATAATCACTTACATTCATACCTGCATGCAGTCTGCTACAGTGCTTCTTTAATTGTCTGTTTTAACATGGGAAGGTCTTTGAGGAGGCTGGTTTTCAGGAAAGATGCTAAGCAAAATAAAATTGTAGCGTGCAAGAGAAGCTGCATAATTAGATGAGAGTGGCCTCCCAGCAGAATGATAAGGTACTATATTCCTGAAATGCGTGGAACTAAGCATATGCTATTTTGGAATAAAAATGTAAGAGTCCAGGACTGAGAAAAAAAAAATCATTTGTTGTTGTTTCGTCGTTTCAGTCTGACTCTCTGTGGCCTATTTTTGTATGAGTGGTGGAGGGATTGTTGGCAGAGATACAGGAGTGGTCTGCCATTTCCTTCTCCAGCTCATTTTGATAAGGAAACTGAGGCAAACAGAATTAAATGACTCGCCCAGGGTCAAACGGCTAGTAAAGTGTCTGAGGCCAGATTTGAACTTGGCACGTCTTGACTCCAGCTTGGGCACTTTATCCACTGCCCCAAGAAGAAACGTGGCTATCTACTTATTACAATCTGAAGTAAAACTTCTCCCATGTACCAGGAGAGAGAGATTGAGTTTGGCCTTGGGGTGAGTTTCATAGAAATTCCAGTGCAAAACATTATCAAATGATCATGAATTGATATCAACTGGTCTCAGCCCAACATGGCCTTGAGGCTGACACTCTTACTAGCAATTTAATCCTGTCACAGATGTTCCATGCAAGCAGACATCATATCTTTATAGCCTCCATACAGCTGTGGCTCTGGACTATGACATAACGGATTCAGACCACTCTTTAATGCGCTAAACTGATACCCCAAACTGCTAAGATGTGATGGCTTTAACTGTAATGTGTATCCCGAGGCCCAGCAATACCTCATAATACAGTAAGTTCAAGTATGCAAAAAAGGGACGCCGTACAGGTGATGGGGAGCAGCTGTTCTCCATTTCCAGTGAGAACAGGAAAAGAGGGAAAGGGGCTTAAATTACAACGAGCGGGTGTGACCTAGAAGAGATTAGAACTGGGGGGATCCAAGGCACTAACTAAAGGAAAGGGTGGGATAAAGAAGGGGACCATGTTCTCCGAATCCCAGACCCTTAAAAACTAACAAGGAGTGTTAGAGAGGGAAGGAGGAGACCTCTAGGCTGGGCATGTGAAGTACGTGAGGAACTGATTAAGACCCAATACTTCCTGGGTTCCAGAAATATATCATGAAAATAGCACCCCAAACAAAACATATCAGTGCTTAAATATTCTCACAGCTCCATTATATATAACTGTACACACAAGAAACAAACTAAATGTCTAACAGTGGCGGGAATATTAAATGAATTGTGGAATATATCTGTAATAGAATACTATAAGGACTGACAAGTGTAAGGAACATGAAGAAATCTGGACAGACTTATAAAATAATACAAAGAGGGAAAAGGGTAGAAATAGAACAGACCAGACACTATAACTAAAGAAGAGGAAAAAAATAGAAAAAAGGACAAACTAAGAATGTTGATGAGGAGCTAGACCAGTGGTTCCCAAACATTTTTGGCCTACCGTCCCCTTTTCAGAAAAAATATTACTTAGTGCCCTCTAGAAATTATGAAACTATTTATTGAACTCAGAATAGAATGTAATACAAAAAAAGTGTGGCCATCACCGCTCTCCTTGGATCACTGCAGCACCCACCAGCAGGCAGTAGCACCCACTTTGGGAATCACTGATTTAGAGGAAGTAAGGAATTAAAAAGCCTTATATATTATGCCTTATATGTTAAGATTATTTTATTTAAATGTAAATAGTTTCTAAGTTAAATGAGTTGTATTTCTATCCATTATTATTTTTTTTAACCCTTGTACTTCGGTGTATTATCTCATAGGTGGAAGATTGGTAAGGGTGGGCAATGGGGGTCAAGTGACTTGCCCAGGGTCACACAGCTGGGAAGTGGCTGAGGCCGGGTTTGAACCTAGGACCTCCTGTCTCTAGGCCTGACTCTCACTCCACTGAGCTACCCAGCTGCCCCCTCTATCCATTATTTTTAATAAGATATTATTTTTAAAGGTAATTTTTCAAGAATATTTATTTTTTAAAACTCTTACATTTGTCTGAATTTTGTAGATATTTCAAATTAAGGAGATAAAGATATTTGTTTACTTGTTTACTTAACTTGTATGATCCAGAGAATCATCACAACAATTATTCACATTGTCTTGAATAGAAAGCTAGACTTCATGAAAAAAAGATCATATAGATTGTCCAATACACAATAGAAAGGCTACTGAGCAGAAATTACCTGGGCAGTATAGGATCTTGAATGACAAAAAAAAGCTGCCTCACAGTTTGAGAGTGTGATGAGCATTTGAGAAAGTGTTTAAGGTTAAATTTGAACTCAGGTCTTCTTGACTCCAGATCCTGCACTCTATCCACTAAGCTACCTACATGACTCCATTGACCTCTTTCAGCAAAAGCAGATACAAACCTAAGCATGTAGATGTGTATATTGTTTTTTTTTTATAGAAGAGTTTATAGAAGAGTTTATTTTCAGTCAATTTGTAGATTTATAGATATGTAATAATGATTTGAATATCTACTAATTAATGTTTATAAGGATCACCAAATTGTCATCTCATTATTAATATTAATAAAATATTAATAGATTGTTGTTGTTGTTATTAATTATTAATAAAGATACTCAACAAAAACAAATATGTTCTTCATCCTCTTCAACAAATCACACACATTAAACTTGAGTTAAAAAAAAAAAGCTATACTAAAAAGTTCAATAAGTAGTGGGAATTCTCTGCTCATTTAAAATCTTGAGAAAATGTTTGCCTTTTTCAAGAAGCCAAACAAATTTCTTTGACAATGTTGTTTGGTTATGAAGGACCACGGCAAAGTCTTGGGATATACCCTTAGCTTGGGAGTGGAATGTTGATTTTGATACAGAAAAAGAACCTGAGAAAGAGTGATCACATAGTTTGGAAGAGAACCTAGAGAACTCAGTGCATAAAAGAAAAGAAGAGAGAGTGAGAAAGAGAAAGAGTAGAGAGATAGAATCTGGAAAGGAAATGTGGTTAAAATGAGAAGTCAAGAAGGAAGAGAACTGAAGAACACCACCAGATTTATCAAATCAGAGATAAACTTTGGTAACATTGAACAGATGAGTTTCAGTTGAAGGATAATATTAGATGTCAAATTGAAAAAAGGTTGAGTGTGAGTGAGAAGAGAGGAAGTAGAGTCAATAATATAGCCAGGATGGTTTTTTTTTCTATAAATTTGGCTGAGAAAGGGAGGAGAGATATGGAATAATAACTTGAGGAGATGGTATCGTCTAATGAGGGTATTTTTAAGGTTAAGAGAGACCACTAGGAACTGAAAGCTTTTCAATAAAGCAACTAAGATGGTGGCCACATCACACTACCACTTACCCTCATTCTTCATGCCATGCCCTTGAAATTTATTTCATACATAGAAAACAGCATACTCATAGATCTAAGAATTCTCCTTTTCTGTCTCCAATAGCTGGACTTCAAGGTCACACTTTGCTAATTCAATTCCAAGCAATAGAACAGGAAATAATTTTCAAGATCAAATAGTTCAACTCTTTCAATTTCCAGGATGAAGAAGTTCAGATTCAAAAAGTTGACTTTGGCCATTCAATTACACTGATATTTATTAATCACCTACTATGTGCATACCAGTGTGTGAAGTCCCTAAGGATAGAAAGATGACAAATGTCAGACATCCTGACCTCAAATTGCTTACAATCTAACAGGAGGAAAGCCAAAGGTACACAATAGATGTGATGCCAAGTAAGGAGGAGATAGATTAACCAATTAAGGATATGGAAAGATGGAGAAAGCAATTACAAGAGAACAAGGAAAGTGGAGTAGGGGGAGGTCAAGGGAGGAGATATTATCTAGAGAAGGGGTTCTTAACTTGGGGACCACAACACCACAAAGGGTCTAAAAATAGAATTCAGGATGTTCATGAACTTGAAGAAGGAAAAAAAATATATATATATATGTATATATATATATATATAGTTCTATTTCAGTATAATTGATTTCCTTTTTAATCTTATTTTTAAATTTTAATTAATTTTATGTAATTTTATTTTCAAACCCTTACCTTCGGTCTTTCTATGGATTCTAAGGCAGAAGAGTGGCAAAGTCTAGGCAATTAGGACTTAGTAACTTGCCCAGGGTCACACAGTTAAGAAATTTGAGCTTAAATTGGAATCCAAGTCCTCCAGACTTCAGGCCTGTTGCTCTATCCACTGCACTACCTGGCCAGCCTATTTTTATGCATTTTAAAGCATTTTTTTTTATCCTGAGAAGGAGTCCATAGCTTCAGCATACTGGTAAAGTGATCCAAGGACAAAAAAAGTTAAACTGCCCTGATTAAAAAAGACTGTTTAGAAGGAAGAACAGTCTCTCCAGAAATGTGCATATTACTTACATTTCATGGTTAATAGTTTTAAAATCAATCATTACTATACTTTGTCAATTCATTAGTTGAAAACATAATAAAATAAGCTTATTTCAAACAAGTAACACCTATGCTGCCTATTTCCACTTATTTCTTGTTATTCTATATGGTATACTCAAAAGTGTACTGACTTTTGTCAGGCAGGAATATTGTTTTCTAGTCCTTGCTTTGCCATTATTAATTAGCTGTATGACCTTGGAAAGGTCACCCTACCTCTGGAGCCTTCTATTTCCATATCTTTAAAGCAAATTGTTGGACTAAGTCTCTAAAGTTCCTCCCAACTTTAACATTCTATGATTGTTTGAAAGGGGGGAAAAAGAAATGAAGAAAAGGAAATTCTCTCTCACCATATGGGCTTCTTAAAGGGAAGGGGTTGTTTTCTTGGAGAAAGACATTTGATGATCTGACTTTATTTGCAAGAAAAGCAAACACTGGCAGGCATATGCTAATCTCCAGAGAAAGAGCTGACAGCATTATCCTTCATTCGGAAATTAATTTGGTACCAATGGGGTAGGTTTGAACAAATATCCTCAGGGCGTTCTTTGCCGTATCGAAGAGCTGTTATAGCTTGTGCTCTCCTACCCAGCAGTTCATTTAGGTTAAGCAATTGCCCTAGCTCCTAAGCAACCAAAGGCACAGAATCCTCGCCCTCCCACACTGCCTTTCACCTCCATTTTCCCAGGGTCAGGTAGGGCACCTGAAGATTCGAGACCCACCCAGGAAAGTGTGGCATGGTGGGTTCTTCAGAAGCTGTTATCGTGTATGCTGTAGGAGGGAGTAGGATTAATGTTATGGCAGGTGGTGAACTGATGGTTGTGGGAGGTTGTAACTCCTCCTTCCCTCTGACAATTAGCTTCAATGAAGGAATCGTTTAGGGAGAGATGTTCCACCCCTCACTTTTATCCTTCTGTCGAAGGGGGTGGTGAGGACTGTAGGAGGGGATCAACGACATAGAAAAACAAATAGCAGACTGGAGAGATGGGATGGGAGTGCTTTAACATGGCAAGGATGGCACCGTCAATATTGTCTGTTGCTATGGCAAAAATGAAATAAATCAAATATGAAAATCAACAGAGATTTACTGAGCTCCCACCATGTAGAAGATCCCATCCTGGACACTCATATGTAACACGTACAGCAGGAAAATCACTAATGATTTTCAATTGGGATTTGAGTGGAGAGGCTATTGTGGGGCTATTCTACAGAGCAGGCACCCAATTGGCCATCCATTCAACAGGGCTTACTGAGTACCTTTTATAGCAAGGCTCTGTGCTGGTGCTATGATAGATACAGAACAAGTCTAGAATATAGGCCCTGACCTCAAGGAACTTACAAAATTCCTGGTGAGTTAAAGGTTCCTGTCTAGATTCTGCTCCACCAAAGATGTTCCTAGCATTTTTTTCAGGGCACTAGTTCCTGTCCTGCAATTGCCTCTTCTTGGAACTAGTTCAAGGGATCTTGGCCTTTAACCCTAGGGTTTTCTCCTTTTCTAATTTCCCAATATTTTTCTCCAACATCTCAACATCCATTCTCAACAGTATCTAAAACCCTACTCAAAAAAAACAGGGGACCTTGAATGGAGTGGTCCTCAAGCCTGCTTGAATCCCTAAGTTGGAAAAACCATCATTACAAAGTTCCTAATTACCAGCTCCCCTTGTTTTTTGCTGCTGTCATATCCTTTATTTTCTAAGCCAAGCCTTTGGGACCTAGCTCATTCATCATCCAATTACCCCAGATTTGTCATTCAATCAGGAAACCTTCTGATCATTAACAGGCTTTTGGTGACTTACCCACATTAGCCATAAAATCACTTGGCTGACCATATCCTCAGTCCAGAGAAGGGAGGAGGGTTAAAAATTTATATAAATTCTATGACATACTCAAAAAGAGTTTTTTCCTCAATCAACCAGAAAATAGACTCATTTAGCCAAGCATTCAATTCAACTGCTTTCACAAAAGACAATCCCTTTCATTATGGGAAGATGAGACAGACAAATACATGAAATGCCAAATATCAGTTCAGGATAAGTAAGAGTTATAATAAAAAGAAATTGCACAGGAAATAGAACAAGGCAGCACATGGTTAATTGGAAATGAGCATATTTCTGTATTTATCAAGTAAAGGAATCAAGAAATGATATGAAAGCATTTCAAAAATGGTGAAACACTTTACTTATGGTTAATAATCATACTACCCAACTTTCTCGAGTGAATAAAATTCACATCAACAGTCAACATTATTAAACAACATATTAACAATAAAATAATATATCAAACAATCATTAATTTCCTACATGCTAAGTGCTGGGAAATCAAAGAAAGGTAAAAGATAGACCCTGTTCTCAGAGATCCCAATCTAATGGCAAAGAAAAACATGTAAACAACAACATACAGATGATATATATATATATATATATATACATATATATATATATATGTATATATATATATATATATATATATATAT
>NC_058132.1:617307169-617388633 GCF_016433145.1 Gracilinanus agilis | reverse complement strand
TATATACCCAACTTCCTAATTTTATAGAGAGGAAAGTAAGCCAGAAAAATGGCCAGGTAAGTTGAGGAGGGGGAACTGGCTCATGCAATAATAATAACCAATATTTTTACTGTATTGTAAGGTTTGCAAAGCCTTATTTCATTTGACTCAAAACAACCCTGTGAAGTAGTAAAGGTGTTATTGTGCTAATTTTACAGATGAGAAAACTGAGGCTCAAAGATCAAGTCTCACATTGCTAGCAGGGTCAAAAGCAAAGTTCAAACCTAAGCCTCCTTACACTAATTTCCAGCACTTTATCTGCAATGCACCATTTTTTCTTTTTTCTGATAAGACCAAAGCTCTTTGCAGATATTAGTATAGAATCCCTGAAAGGCATTGGCTTTATCAGACAGTCAGAAACCACAGAGAGAATTGCATAGGATTTTAGAACTAGAGTTGGGAGGGATTGTAAGTCTTCTAATCCAACTTTCTCCTTTTATAAGAGAGAGAGAGAGAGAGAGAGAGAGAAAGAGAGAGAGAGAGAGAGAGAGAGAGAGAGAGAGAGAGAGAGAAGAGGGACAGAGTGGTAAAGGTAAAGGTCAGGAAGGAAGCATGAGTGCCAGGATTAAAAGTCTTCAATTCAAGTCTTCACTCCCTCTCACCCCCATATCCAATCTATTGCCCAATCCTGCTGATTTTACCATCCTCAGTTACAAAAATGCTCCTTTTTTCTCCTCTAATCCTGCTACCTCCTTGGCCCAGTCCCTAATCACCGGTTATGAACCTGAACTATTGCCACAGCTTGCTGGTTTGTCTCCCTGCTGCATTTCTCCCGCTCCAGTCCACCCTCAATTTAGCTATAAAATTTATTCTGCTAAACCACAGGTCTGACAATGTCATCTAGTTATTGTTCAGTCATTTCAGTAGTGTCTGACTCTTGAACTCATTTGGAATTTTTCTAGCAAAGATGTTAGAGTCATCTGCTATTTCCTTCACCAGCTCATTTTACAGAGGTGGAAACTGAGGCAAACAAGATTAATTGATTTACCTCGCTTGCACAGCTAAAAAGTATCTGAGGTTGGATTTGAACTCAATTGTGCCTGATTCCAGGTTCAGCAGTCTATCCACTATGTCATTAAAACACACACAAATACATTCAACAAACTCCTATAGCTCCCTATTACCTTCAGGATCAAATACAAAATCCTGTTTGGCATTCAAACCCTTTATAATATATAACCTTCCCTCTTTCTTGTAGTCTTATTTTTTACTCCCTCCCATATACTCTGTAATCCAACAACCCTGACCTCCTTTTGTTCCTTGAAGAAAACATTCCATCTCCTTTCTCAAGACTTTTTCCACTGGCTATTTCCCATGCCTGGAATTCTCTCCTCAAGTCCTGGCTAAAATCCCATTTTCTACAATAAGCTATTCTTGATCCCCCTTAATGCAAGTACCTTCTCTCTGAAATTATCAGCAATTTGTCCTGTATAGATCTCATATGTTTATCAATGTTTACATCATGTTTCACCCATTCGATCGTGAGCTCCTTGAGGGCAGGAATTATGGCTTAGCTTTTTCTATATCCCTAGCTTAGTATGGTGCTTGGCACATAAACATCAATAAATGTTTACCAACTGTCTTCCTTTATTTTTTAATCCAGGACTCCTTGATGCCATGAAAAAGAAAATCCTGAATTCCTTCCCAGCAGAGGCAGTCTGGCTTTGGGGATGGGAGGAGGGAGGATAAGCCCTGTACCAGAAGTCAAGCGATTCAGTCCCTTCTTCTCTCTAGTTGTGTGACCTTGAGCAAGACAGGCCACCTACCCCAGGTATATGAGCTGTGTCTGGGTCCATCAGGCAAATCTGTGGATGCTCATTTGTGCCAATTTCTCACCTACCAATCACCTTATCTCTCCCTAGCTCCCATCACCTTTAGGGAACAACCAGCTAAGCATCCTCCATGGCCCTCTATTGCCTTCTAGCTAAGCATTAACCCAAGTTTCTCTTGCTTCCTCCCCAGGTCCTGTGCAAGGGAGAGGATAAGGATGAGAGCACACTCTTGGCTCTGGGCCCCAGAGCAGCAGCCTGAAGCCTCAGGCATGGGCCTCCCTCAATAAAGATTAATAGAACAAAACTTATATGTGTCATTCTGAGTTCTCTCTCCCAGGGAGCTTAAGTCTCTGCCTCTCCCCTGCCAAGTCCACCTTCTGCCTAGTGTTACAACCCTTGAAACTTCTGGCTTATCATTAGGGCTATCCCCTTGGGGTACAGGTCTCAGCAAATCACCTTGTTCACTTTCTCCTTTCTTCCTCCTCCCAGATCTCCTCTATTTCCATTTTTGTCCAAATAAAAGAATATCATGGAAGGACTTGAAGAGGGAATAAAGCCACCAACAGGCAACCTGAGGGGGTGGATGTGGGAGAGGGAAGGGTCAGTCTCACCTACTGAGGCTCTGGGGAATTACTATCACATTTGAGGCTTCCCAGGCTGTGGGGGATGTCAGCTGGGCAGCAGCTGACCCCATGGTTACCAGTTAGGTAAGGGGTGAGGAGGCTTTGGGAATTCCCATTCTAGCTCTGATGCTCCAAGGATTATGGATGCCTGCCCAAGTCCTTCTCAAAATGAGGGAATGAGGGAAGGAAGAGAAATATTTCATCATCTTCCAGAATTTTCATATCTCCCATCACTGACCAGTTAACTGTCAATGGGCCGCAGCAATGTAACAACCATCAACTGGAAAGGCTGTTGGCCAGCCTGATGCCAATTGACAGCTGGGTCAGCCAGTCGTCTTTGGTGTGCCCAATAATTAATTCTAGGATTCTATGATTATGCCTGTCAGCTCATTAAGAACCTTTCCCTGGAAAGTCACATAGCTTTAATATCTGTACCTGGTAACAACTCCATCTTCTCAAGCTTTCTTTATTGTGATTCTTTGGAATAATTGTTTATTCTTCACTCTCATAGATTTCGAGATGAAAAGGAATCAAAAGACTATCAGTTCCAACATTCTCATTTTACAGATGAAGAAACTGAGGCTCAATAAGGTTTAAGTGACTTCCCTTTGGCTGCGCAGCTAGTAAATGTCCGAAGTAGGATATAAGCCTATGTCTTTCTGACTCTGAGTCCTGTGTTCTCTTCCTTCACAGGTGACTTGAAGCATTTTCTGAGAACTCACTTCCCATCTAGCCCCTTCCCTGCTATTCCCACCCCTACCACCCTCATCCAGACCCTCATTTCTTCTTACCTAGAATACGGTAACAGTCTCTTAATCAGTGTCTCTCCTTCCAGGTTATTGAGGAGTACAGCCAATAGAACCCTGAACCTGAAGTCAGGAAGAACTGAGTTCAAATCTGGCCTCACACACTAACTGTATGCTTCCTGGCAAGTCTCCATCTGCCTTTGTCTCCTCAACTGTAAAATAAGGATAATAATAGTTTCTACTTCATTGCATTGATATGAGGATCAGTGAGATAATGCTTATCTTCATACACACACTTTATAAGCCTCAAGTTCTCTGTGGAATATATGTAAATACGTTAGTAACTAATTAACAAAGGATTTCCATTTTTTTTTAACTCTTACCTTCTATCTTAGAATCAATACTAAGTAATCAGTTTCAAGGAAGGAGAGCAGAAAGGGTTAAGCAATGGAGGTTAAAGGAATTTTTTATATGCTATTTCTCCCTTAACCAAAGCAACTATCCCATTGTACCTGAGCCGCTCCATAGCTCTCAAAAACCCATGGGCCCAGGGCATAATATTTTCATCCCTTCCGAAGAAAGGTTGCAGACAGTTAGTAATGTGAAGAGATGCAACAGATTTCACCTTGCCAAACATAATTAATAATGGAATAGAAGCCCTAGATGTTTGAGGCCTGGGTGAAAGAGAGAATGAATTCCAACAAACAGACATTTATTATCTGCCATTTGTAGTTGTTTAATGTAGTAGATACTCAGGACCCAAAAAGGAAATAAGATGCTACTCCTGCTTTTAAGAATCAGTGGGGAAAGCTAGGTAGCTCAGTGGAGAGAGAGCCTGGTTCTGAAGGAGAGGTCTTGGGTTTAAATTTGACCTCTGACACTTCTTGGCTGTGTGACTCTGGGAAATTAATTTAACCCCCATTGCCTAACCTTTCCTGCTCTTCTACCTTAAAACCAATACTTAGTATTGATTCTGAGACAGAAGATAAGAGTTTTAAAAAAAGAGTCAATTGGCAATCATTAATTAATTAATTAATCATTTATTTACATATAATAGAATTCTACAGTTAATTGAGCTTTTATTAAGTACTTCCAGTGTTCCAGGCACTGAACCATAGTGCTGGGGCTACGAACTCAAAATGAAATACTTCCTACCCTCAAGAAATTTCCATTCTGTCTGAAAAAGAAGCTTACAAACTATTAGACTATAAATCTGCAAAGGAGACTGGAGCACCTAATTAGTGCGTCCATCTTCTTTGGATTTGGTCTGGTTAATAAATAGAGGCCACCCCTAAGGTGAGAGGGAGCTCCCAGCCCCAAGAGAAGGACTCCTCCATCTGTTTACTGATACCTGACATTCCTTAAACAGGTGAGGACCTGTTGGGGAGCTGAAGATTAATGTAGAAACACCCCGCAGGGAAAGGATTGGCTTATCCTCACACTAAGGCTTCAACCACTATTGCCCTACCCACTCCTGACAGCAAGTTTTGATAGGAGAAGGAACCTGAGCTCCTGAAAAGGGGAAGGGAGGTGGTGGAGCACCCTAAGAAGGTGGGGGGAATGGAAAATGGGGGAGCTCCACTGCTAAAGAGCCTTTGCCAGTAAGAAGCTTAAATGATCCCTACCTGCTGACATTTCCATTATTTATATCATATTAATACCTCGGATCAGCGGATGGATCAAGTTGAAATCCCTCTTCTCTACCACCAAATCAACTGGTTCAAATGACCCTGAAGCAGTTATGAACATAGTGATAGGGAAGCCCCATTCTGCAGTGAGCACCCTCATATCATGCAGCAAAATGCGCCCCGATCCGGTCCCCGGGTCTCCAAATCCCTCCACTGAGGTGAGATGATGCATCTGAAGGCTGTAATGTTAGACTTTGATTTTATGATGCTGGGATCAAATTTGCCAGAGTCCTTTTCAGTGTTCAGCATTAGGTACGGTACATTGCACGTATATAAATCAAATTAACATACGCTGTCACTCCCTCGTAGAGCAGCTGCAATCTTTGTGTTACATTTCATAGTTAGAATAAAACGCTTACATTTCCATTACTAGATTGCAGCCCCGCAGGGTGACTTCAATAGCTATCTACCAGAATTGAGGCTTTTAACTCCAGGCCTGTTTCAAGAAGGCAAATTCAAACTAAATGGACGAAGTTACTGAGCAGTCATTAATTACCACCCAAAATACCAATCCCAGCAATCTGAGGTTGGCAGGCAGTTCATGGAGCCCAGCAGGCTAGCCTGAAGTCACACCGGGGAGGGCATCCTCAAGGGCACAGCCCAGCCATGGATCTGGCTTAATCCATCAATCAATAATCAATTGATATTTATTAAGCACTTAGTAGATACCAGGGCAACTAGTTGTCTCAGTGGATAGAGCGCTGGGTCTGGAGTCATACAGACTTGAATTCAAAGATGGTCTCAGATACTTACTAGCTGGGTGACCCTGGGAAAGTCCCTTAACCCTGTTTGCTTCAATTTTCTCCTCTGTAAAATGGGCTGGGGAATGTTGTGAGGAAGATTAATTTAGTATTAGTGTTGGACCTAGCAAAATGGCAAACCACTCTAGTATCTTTGCCAAGAAAACCATAAATGGGGTCACAAAATGTCAGACACAGCTGAAAAAAAAATTGAACAGTCCTGTGCCAGACACTGTGCTAAGCCCTGGGGCGAAAGACAGACTCTGCCCTCAGGGACTTTACAATCTAATGGGAGAGCTTAATTACTTAGAGATCATTCTACTTGAGAGATAGTGAAGTGGTTAGAATACTAGACTTGGAATTAAAAATGCATATATTATGTCTCCTGACCACTGTGATTTTTTCAGTTTCCCCAGCTATGAAATGGGAATTATAGATACATAAACTCACTTGGATGGCCTAAGGATCGTATCGACTGTGTGTGTGCCAATACATGGCATTTACTACTATTCAGTGCTGTTAATAAGCTCAAGGTATTTCTTTGATATTTCTTTGTGGAAACCTAATTTTGCTCATTTTAACATTGCAGACTACATTCTCAACCTTAGCAGTCTTACAAACAGATGCTACTGGTCCCAAAAGGGATTGGGTTATAGGGTGGGGATGACTCAGTGCATGGAGACAGTGTGTTGTGATGGGCAAAGGGCTGAGAGTATGATGTGATGGGCAAAAGGCTGAGAGTGTGTAGTGATGGGCAAAGGGCTGAGCCAAAGTGTGATGTGATGGGCAAAGGGCTGAACCAGTGTGTTGTGATGGGCAAAGGGCTGAGACAATGTGCTGTAATGGTCAAAGGGCTGAGACAATGTGCTGTAATGGTCAAAGGGATGAGACAATGTGCTATGATGGGCAGAGGGCTGAGACAGTGTGTTGTGATGGGCAAAGGGCTGAGCCAATGTGCTATGCAAAGAGCTGAGCCAATGTGCAATGATGGGCAAAGAGCTGAGCCAATGTGCTATGATGGGCAAAGGGCTGAGATAGTGTGTTGTGATGGGCAAAGGGCTGAGCCAGTGTGTTGTGATAGGCAAAGGGCTGAGACAATGTGCTATGATGGGCAAAGGGCTGAGACAGTGTGTTGTGATAGGCAAAGGGCTGAGAGTGTGATGTGATGGGCAAAGGGCGGAGACAATGTGCTGTGATGGTCAAAGGGCTAAGCCAGTGTGTTGTGATGGGGAAAGAGTGTAGTATGATGGAGAAAGGGCTAAGACAGTGTGGTATGAAAGGCAAAGGGCTTGATCTAGAATCAGAGGACTTGTGTCAAATTCTGGTTGGTCACTTGAATGACCTTGGAAGTTCACTTGGCATCAATGTCTCATTTTTCTCATTTGTAAAAGAAGAATTTAGATGAGATTAGTATTGGCTCCCTCCAGCTCTAATACCAATGATACTATAAAAAAATAAATGAAAATCCATACCTTATTGATGGTAGGTCAAGTGGAGTTCAGTTCCTATGCAAAAAATGGCATAATTATAATTAGCTACATAGCTTTTTTTAATCAGGGAAGAATTTTGCTGCTATGTGCACCTTTGGGGTTTTGTAAAGGAAATGTTAAAAAAAAAAACTATTTTTGTCTTCCTAGGGTCTTATGTGACCTCTCTCTCTGTGCATCCCCACTACCAATCCCTGTCAGTGTTATTTGTAATTTAGTTTGTAATTCATTAAAACAAAGTTCCTAGTTTTAAAAAGAAATGTACTTAGCACTTCAGGATTCATTTTATATATTAATTTGCTTTTTTAAAAAAGAAGATATTATTGATGTCTTTTTTTACATTACCAGTTTCTCCCAGTATTCACCTTTTTTTCAGAAAACCATCCTATATGACAAATAGATTTTTAAAATAAACCTTACCTTTCATCTTAGAATGAATACTGTTTTGGTTCCAAGACAGAGAGTGGTAAGAGCTAGGCAATGGGATTTAAGTGACTTGCCCAGGGTCACATAGTTAGGAAGTGTCTGAGGTCAGATTTGAACCAGGACCTCCCATCTCTGGGTCTAGCTCTAAATCCACTGAGCCACCAGCTGCCCCCCACTGATAATACAGCAAAAAAAATCTGAAAATATATGTTGTATATATTTTCTTTATTTTTTTTTGAACCCTTACCTTCTGTTTTAGTATCATTCTAAGATAGAAGAGTGGCAAGACTTAGGCAATTAGGTTAAGTGACTTGTCCAGGGTCCACACAGTTAGAAAGTATCTGAGGCCAGATTTGATTTTAGGTTTTTCTCTGTCTACTGGGCCACCTAGCTGCCTCACCAACACAATAGACACCATTTATAGAGCTTTGTAACTTTTGCAAGCACTTTACAAATATGATCTCATTTGATTCCCCACAACCATCCTGTAACCCCATCCTTTTCACAGGAATATAGTAGCTGGGTATTCTCAGGAGGAGGGATGACAATGGAGATAAAATGCAGGATGGAGACAAGAGAAATCCAATTTTCCTTGGAATCTACAGCATTCAGACATCCCTTCTTTTGAAGGTCAAACCTTTTGGCTCCCAAGGCTAAACACACACACACACACACACACACACACACACACACACACACACACACATTCACATTGTATAAAGGGATATAAAACTGTCTCAATTAGAAGCCCAATGGCCCTTGCTAGAGCTATTATCCAAATATTTGGGTAGGCCACAAAGTAAAAGAATTATGGATTTTGGACAAGAGAATTATTTTTCTGCCAAATAACCATTTACCACAGGGCAGTAATGTATATTTTCCACTCCTGATTGCTTAGGAGTAGAGCTCCAATGGTTAGAAAATCCAGCCGTCCCAGCCGAGGCCTCACAGGGCATCTATATCTTGGTAGCGTTGCTTAGGTCCAAGGTGTAGTTCTTAGTTTTGTTTGTTCAGGCACTTGGCTTCTACCAGCTCATTCGAGGTTGAACATGCTCTAGGGAAATGAGTCATACCAACCAAACCCATGGGAGAATGACTAGTAAACCGGAAAGCCAATTTGTGATTTTTAAACTGAGAAAGATCACTGCCAGGGAGACAGGACTACATATGCCTATTGGCTGGTCAAGCTTGTCCTCCCAGCAAAAGACTCTATCTGGGAAAGCAAATCAACATGACGAAGTTTATTGTTGAATAAAGAGTCGGAACAAAGGGATTTGGATTGTCCCAGGGTGATGGAAGTAGGCTCACGTGCTGTACCATCTACAGAACAGATTATATCTGCCAAGGAAACTCAAATATCCAAGTCTTCCCATAAAAGCACATTCTCTCCTACAAAGTGTTGGAGAGATACTTCAAAATTTTATTATTCAATTTTCCTTCATCTAGATTTCATGGAAAAACATTTAATGTTTGTAAAGCATATTGTAGACTTCAATGTATTCTATAACTATCATAACAATAGTTGTTATCATCATCGCTGTGATAACTGTTATTACAATATCCCATCATGGCGGATATCTTAAATTACTTAGGTTATATGTAGCCTAAAATTAGTTATGACTTGGATAATGTTTCCTTTTGGGGATTTTAGAAGACACTCTAGTCTCTATAGCAATACACAGTCAGAACATTAGAGCTGAAAGGCTCTTTAGGGGCAACTTAGTAAAGCAGAAAGAGTCTTTATTTCTTTGTGCAGTGGCTAGATTTGGAGTTAGAGGAATTGAGTTCAAAGCAGGACTCTGCCATTTACGACCTCTGTCATCTCTTGGGGCTTCAGTTTCAGGGGCCAAATGATGGGGTTGAACTAGCTGGCTGCTAGGGCTCACTGTTCATCTAGGTCAGTCGCTACATTTTATAGTTGAATAAATCAAGATTCAATCACATTGATTTGTTTAAGACAATTGTTGTCATTCGATCATTTGAATCATCTGACTCTTTGTGAGCCCATTTGAGGTTTTCTTGGCAAAGATACTAGAGCAGTTTGCCATTTCCTGGTCCAAATCATTTTACAGATGAAGAAAATGAGGCAAACTGGGTTAAATGACTTGCACAGGGTCACACAGCATTTAAGTGTCTGAGGTTAGATTCAAACTCAGGTCTTCCTGACTCCAAGCTCAGTGTTCTATCCCCTGTACCACCTAACAATTCAATTATTAACAGAGCCCAGACCAAATTCTAGGCAAAATCACAAACTAAGGGCAGAAAGCACCAAAATCTCCATGCTCCCAACTCATAGAATTATAGAATTTAAACCTAAGAATGAACTTAAAGGCTATCTATTTTAAAACATCCCTGAGGGTAAATAAATTTCTGGGCAAAATTCCTAGGATTATAGATCATAGGCTCATGAATCTGAAGCAAGGAGAAACCTTAGAGGCCAACCTTTTCTTTATACAGGAGGAAACTGAGTCTCAGGGACATTACAGAATTTACCCCAGGCTACAAAGATATCAGAGGTAGAATTTCCATATGGCCAGTCTCTTCCACTTTGGTTCCAGAGGATGTCTTCTGACCTGTTTCTAAAATCTGTAGAGTCCCTAAAACAAATCCCATATCCCCCAAACTCTGGCTACATGCACTTTTTCATCAGATCACAGCAAGAAACATTTAAGTCCCTGCCACCCGGGATGCTGATCAAATCACGAGAGACATCAGTGTATCTCCATCTTAACTCATGCAGGTATCAGTAGAGGGGGAGAAAGTCATTTCTTTTCAAATACATACTGAATCTTTAATCAATGCAGGACTGTCATGCCTCCTTCCTTATCTCTTTGTGCAGTGACAGCTGGATTTATCTTTCTTAGGAGCAAGTTTCCAAATGAGCATCATGTCTGTTTTTCCAAGGTGAGTAGTTTTTCATCATTGGGCAAACAGACATGTTTAACATTGGTGTTTGCTAAGAGTACAAACAGCTTGTCATCAATCACAACCATTCCCTCGGAAGTTTCCTGAAGCTGTACGCATAGTTGAGCTTCTCTCATCAACAAGGGGGGACTTCAGGGTCAGGGTCAGGACCCCCAGGACAGCTATGACAATGTTAGACAACTGCCCAGATTTGCCCCATCAGCCCTCTATATGAGTTGTGACAAAGGAAACATATGACTTTGCCACTGGATGTGACAAAAGGGACCAGTACTCCAGATTTACTATGGTGCCTAGCAATTTCTCATTGACATATTGACACATACTGACACATAATTTTGCAAATTCATACCTAATGCAGTGCCTGGAAACATAATTGTTGTTTAAGAATACTAATTGACTGACTATAAAAGGGTATTTCATTCTACCTGCTAAGGCAGTCTTACATTCTATAATTAGAGTAACTGGGGAAAGGGAGTTCCACCAAATATTAGATTGAACCTATTCCTTGCAGAAAATAGTGGAAGCACAGATAGAAACTTCTTGTGTTTCTTTGCTCATATTGTAATTGTAGTTGAGGCTTGGGTGACCCCAGTCCCCTAATTCACCTCTGAGAGGAAAGATGGGAAGGTGGATTACTTGTGACTTTTTATAAGATCAGAAGAATTTTCTCCAGAAAGCATTCACCTCCTTCTTTAAAACTTTCTAGAGGATACCTTAAGACCCTTTTTTAGGTCTCAGTGACTAGAATCACTGGGTTGGAGATAATAGAGAGCCACTGGAGTTTATTGGATGAGGGGAGGCGGAGGAATATGATCAGACTTGCATTTAAGAAAATTAATTTGACAGCTGAATGGAGGATGGATTTGAGGGGGGAGAAACTTAAAGCAGAAAGACCAAATAGGTTATTTAAAAAATCCAGGATGAGGTCATGGTAGCAGTGTCAGAGGAAATAAGGAAGTAGACTTCCAATGATATTGAATTGACATGATTTGATGACAGATATGGGGATATGGGGAGATAAAGAAAGAGAAAAGAAAGAGTCTATGATAACACCTAGATTGTGAGCCCAGGTGACTAGGATTATGGTGGCCATTAACAATAATAGGTAAATTAGAAAGGGAGGTTGGCTTCTGGTGAGAATTAATGAGTTCAGTTTTGTTCGTGATGAGTTTAGGAACTGTACAGAACATCCACTTTTAGATAACCAATAAGGAATTGGTTATGTGAGATGTGAAGTTAGGCAAGAGGTTAGGGTTGGATAAAGAGATCTGCGAATCAGATCTGAACAAAGAGATGGTTATCGAATCCTTGGGAACTAAGAGAAAAGAGTAGACCATATCATCGACATATTACTCACCAAGTAAAATAGTATATAAAGAGGAAACAATCCAAGACAGAGCTTGGAGGTCACCCACAGTTAACGGATGTGTCCTGGATGAAAATCCTGCAAAGGAGACAGGGAAGGAGTGGTTGGACATCTAGGAGGAGGCCCAGGAGAAAGTAGTATCATTAAAAACCTTAGATTGAAGTGTATGAAGGAAAAATGCCCAATGAACCAGACCTGGATTGGGCATGAGACAATCAAAGCACATCTCTCTTCAAGATCCTTTGCCTATCAGATCATTGTATGTAATAAATAGACCATGAAATGTCTAGTTTGATTCTGTTTCTTGAAACCCCAGACAAAATTAACAATGTAAAGTTTTCATATGTATTATACTATATCATCTTTGTGATCCAATAAGGAAGGGTTGATGATGATGATAACTGGCATTTGCTGTACTACCTACTATATCCCAAGCATGGATTAAATGCTTTGCAAGAGTGATCTCAAAACAACACTTAGAGATAAGTGCTATTATATGCCCATTTTACAACTGAGGAAACTGAGGCAATAGAGGTTAAATAACTTGCACAGGATGACATAGCCAGTGGGTATTGTCAACAGAAGCATGACTTTTATGGAACTTGGGCCTCTTTTCTCCCAAGGGGAGCACACCTAAGGGGTACCGAGCTAAGCACAGACCCCTAACAAAGCACAAATCCCTCTATCCTCAAGAGGAAGATTACCTGAGAGACACTGTGCAAAGCGTGAGCTCTATGAGACCACAGTCTCTCTTTCCCCAAGGGGAGGAGTGTTCAAGAGTTATACTGCCTTTAAAATCAAAATAATCTTTTTTAAGCAAGGACCTGCATGGGCATGTGGAACAATTTAGCCTGATGCTAAAAAACTCAAATTTTGAAATCGAAGACCGCAGAATATAGAATTTTCTAGCAAGGGAAGGGTGGGAAAAGGGGCCGATCCAGGTAAGGACACAAGTATACTATGGGCAGAGAGTTCCAAGAATGAGGAATGATGGATTGCCAAATGCAAGGGGGACCAGGTGCAAGAACACAGACTCTTTGATACATATTTTTGGTACAGTAGCATAGATAAACCAGTTTAAAGTAACTCAGAATCAAGGTTTAAACAATACAATGACCCACTGAGGCTTAAGACCAGGTGTCCCATAGCTGAGGCCAAGTGATAACAGTTAAACAGGAGGTTTCCAGAGATAGTTCATGAGAACCAAAGTTAGTCAAGTATCCCATCCCAGGAACCCTAGGCAAACTGGTTTCCATAGTTACTCTGTGGCTGCTCTAAGTTACTCTAGGTCCTGAGTGATTGAAGTCAGTCTCACACAGCTTCATCATCCAAATAGTTGGGTAGCTCTAACAAATAAAGATAATTAGTATATTCATTTTCACAGTATCTGAGGCTGGATGTAAAGCTAGATCTTCCTGACTCTAAACCCAGAGCTCTATCCATTTCTCTACCTACCTCTCCCATTAGATATCGCTGTCTTCATTTTATATATCAAATGTGTAGAAGAGGGACTTCTAATACCATCTAGTCCAACCACATCAATTTTTATATAAGGAAACTAAGGCTCAGACAGTTAATGGAACTAGCCAAGGGTCAGATCACTAGTAAAATCTGAGGCAAGATTCAAACTCAGGACCTCTTGTTCTTAATGCTTCTGACAGGTACCTGTTAGAAAGTTGCCATAACCTGATACTCAATCCACTATACCACCTTGATTCTCAATGTCAAAAGTGGTGGAGATCAAGAATTATGAGGATGGAATAAAGGTCATTGGATTTATTAATAAGAAGGTAATTATCGACCCTGAAAAGAATATTTCTTGTAAAGAGATATAGACAGAAGCCAGCTTAAAGCTTGAGTGAGTTTCAAGAAGAAAAATAGAGTCAATAACATAGTCTTTTCTTTATTGAAAATTTAGTAATAAGAGAAGAGTTAAAAATGTGTTGTTCATTTTTGGAAAATCTTTCTGTAAACATAAACTGAGTGACAGCTAGGTGGCTCAGTGGATAGAGAGCCAAACCTGAAGATAAAAGTCCTGAGTTCAAATTTGGCTTCAGTCATTTCCTAGCTAAATACCTATCTCGATAGTTGGTAGTTCAATTTCTCAGACATAGAGAGACATGATCTAATATGAGCAGGGTGTTATAGGCAATAACTCTGCTAATAATTTTGGTGATTTTGGAAATATTTATTTTCTCTGAACCTTAATATCCTAATTAGTAAAATGAGAGGGTTATACTCACTGATATTTAAGATCTTCCCTAGTTCTAATATCAGGATATTAAATCAGGAGAAAATAAGGGAAAAAGGAAGGAAGGAAGGAACAAATGAACGAACAAACAAAGGAAGGAATGAAGGAACTAACTAAGGAAACATTTGTTAAGTGCCTATTATGTACCAGGAACTATGCTAAGCTCTTTACAAATACTCTCTCTTTTGTTCCTCATATTCATGAAAGGCTGGTTCTACTATTATTCCCAATTTCCAGTTGAAGAAAGTGAGGCAGAGCTTAAATGATTTGCCCAAAGACCCATAGCTAGTAAGTATATGACCCCAGATTTGAACTCGATTTTCTAACTCTAGGTCCAGTTTTCCATTTACAGTGCCAACTGGCTGCTCCTATATTGGAATAAAATGAGGCACTCAAAGGTTATTCATCAGTTAACCAAGGGAGATTTATTTAGCTATATCAGAAGAAAGATATTTAAAAAGAAATGCATTGAGAACACCAGAGCTGATTGAGTGGCACAAAACTCCTCAACCCTGAGTTGTTCCCCTGGCAGTTAGCATCAGGGTATGGTATTGAGGCCATGTATATTATTAGTCTGGAACTTTACTTGGGAAGTCTAAAGGTGTGTGAGATGAAGCTGCCAATCTTTCCCTTGCATTCTTGTGGTTCTATCTGAATCCCAGCTCTTCCAACAGCTGGATGCAAAAACTGACACATGGAACCTGATGGTGGTGGAAAAGGGATTAGAAACCAAGTTTCTTAACATCTCTATCAGTTCTTCACCTAGGATACCATGCTGCTATAATCAAACTAATAGGGAATCTGATGGATTAATATTTGATATTTATGATTTAGGCAGCCCCCTAATGCATTCCTAAAGTTTGTAAATTGCTTGTTTATGACTCAGAGAGGCTGCATTATACATGATGACTAGGTTCCTGGCCGGACTTTGTTTTTTGTTTTTATTTTTGTTTTCAACATATGACGTACCTGAAGTAGTAAGCAAAAAGCAGCCCTGAACTTAGTTCTCTAGGATCCCTTTATGAGGCCAGAATTCTGATTTGCCCTTCATCCACCCAACCCCACACCATTGACCACTAAGAGCCTTCACCCGCATGGCAAGTCCTCTACCAATGCAAGGGGAAGGAAAGTGGTGAGGATGCCAGGTGACTATTCCAGAGATTCACACAATAATAGTTCAATAATGTTCTGGTAAAGGGATTGTGGGGAGGGATGGAGAAGAATAGAAAACGGAAATGACTTTCCAGAGGAGGGACAAAACAACAGTGGCCTTTCAGGAATACAAGTCTGTTACAAGTCAAACATTTAGAATTTGGGGACTGCCTGGATGGTGAATTTGATTATTTTTACTTCCCCTAACATGCACACACATACACACACACACACACACACACACACACACACACACACACACACACATTCATTGTGTGGGGCTGAGGGAGAAGGAACTCCCATGAATAGACACAGTGCATTAGATAAAGCATTGGAAATGAAATCAAAAAGACTTGGGCTCTCATCTCTGACACTGACCAACTGGTGTCAACTGTACTTTTTGAGCCTCATTTTCCCCACTTATAAAATGGGGATAATATTATAGTACTGTGGTGAGACACAAAGGAGATAATGTATATAAAAAGTTTTGCATCCTTTAACAGCTCTATATAAATGTCAACTATGATTATTATTATTATGAATCATTAGAACACCACAAGAAAGCAAGCAAGGGAAAGAGAAAGTATTAATTAAGCCCCTATTATGTGTCAGTAACCTCTCTAAATGCTTTACAAATATTGTCTCATTTGATGATGCCCAGAGGGGATTTGCCTCTATCCCTTTCCTGTGATGCAGGACATTCTCTGTCCCAGGACCACCCTGGTCAATAAGCCACAGTCCCACGACTGGAAAGATGCCAATAATCGTCATCTCCCCTTGTTTTCTTCCAGGCATGTTTGGCAGATATCTTTTGCCCTCCTAAGGGTAAACCATTTCATATTGTGTCTGTATCTACTGTGGCTAGGGTGGGATTTTATTAGATACAGCAGGGAACGGGTCTTCGAGCAACCCTTGAGTGATTCTCAATCAGGCATGAGCAAGACTGCAGCTGGAAAATCCAGTGGAAGGAGGGGGAAAGGGAAGGAGCCACTTTTTTTCCTCTCTATGTTTGGAGGGCACATTGTCTAATCCTCCCAAATGAAATTGGGTGTAGTACAAAGATGAGAATCAAGGCTAATTAGAACTATGTCGAAAGGAACCAGTCCCAATACTAATAGGTATCAAGTGTTCTTCCTTGACACTTGGAAAGTGGATTAGCCTATGACAAACTAAAACCATGAAGCACACTTAAAGCCCTTCTGTCTTGGAGAGCAGCCGCACATCAGAATTTATTAGTATTGTTGCCTACTCATAAAAAAGAAGGTAAAAAATGTATGAAGGTCACAGTTCCCTTTACAGTTGATCAGCTTATCTTTCTTTGTCGCCTTGCCTAAGCAGTGAATGGAGGAGGGTTTGGGGAAGTGTAGTCTGAGTGATATTTATGTTGTATTTAAAAGTGAAAGAGAAAAACAAAATAAAACAAAAGAACATTATGGTCTAGAGTCAAGATTTGAGCTTCTTCTTTTGTCTCATTTTCTGCTAGGAAAAGACAGGAAGCCGGCCTTTGGAACACTCAGGTTAAATTTAACCTTACAAACATTTATTAAAAACCTTCTAGGTGCAAAGCACTATCCATATAAATGTGGGATAAAGGACGCAATAAGACTCTTATAATCTGGTATGGTAATAAGGCATGTACACAAAGAGTAATACTACAAGTTAGATGACTTCAAGCTTGAATTCAGGGGTCACATTGAACCAATGGAAGAAAGCCTTAAAAACAAATACCTTGGTCTCTTCCAGTCAATAATCAGTAGACATAAAGATATCAAAGAAAAGTTTGGATCAGAATATGTTTAGAGATTCACTGGCATTCTCAAATCAAAGATAAATGAGAATATCATTAAAACAATGTATACCTATATAATACCAGTCAGTGTTTATTTATAAGGTGTAATAAGTACTATAGTATATTTAGAAAACATCCAACAAAAGCTCATATAATATTATTGAAGCATAGACCCTATCACCCTGAGAAAACTATAGAAAGATAAATACTTTCTTATGCAAAAAAAGGGAAGAAGATGGACAGACATTCATAGAGTACATGATAAGTAGGTCAGAAACCTAATGACATACATTTGGAGCAAGCAGACAACATTTCATAGAACAACAAAAAATATAACTAACTACACACTATTAACTATTGGATTTGTCCAATGAAACTGAAAATCTTTTTCTGGAGGGAGCCCTATGAAATAACTAAGACCTAAGAATAGAAGCAAAAGGTTCTCACTAGATGACATATACAGGAATTCAGTTAACACAAATCAATAATAAAGCTTAAGCATTTGAAGATTTTGATGGTAATTCAGAATGGATCATCACTATCAGAAATTAGATGATTACCCTTAAAAATCTAGAATTAATTAACAATACAATGAAACAAGCAAAAATACATGCAACATATAATTTCAGCCTCAAAACAATTAAAATCTACCAAATTTATCATAAGATGTGACCTAATGGCTAGATTACATGGCAGAAGCTCACTATCTTTCATGGACTAATGGAAGTGAAATTTTCATGTTATAAACCCATATCTCAAATATTCCTGAAAACTCAACAAACAAACAATATGTACTATCACCAGGTCATTATCACATACCAAAATGCTTCCCATCATCTCCCAGATAGAACATTGACTTATGATAACTTAAGAATGTTTTAAATATAAATCAAACCAAAAAATAAATAAGAAAGAGGTAAGAGAGGTGAATGAAGTCCTAGAAAAATTAGATTTAATTGATATGTGGAGAAAATAAATAGGGACAAAAGGGAATACACCTTCTTTTCAGCTGCACATGGTACATTCACAAAGATTGACCATGTAATAGGGCATAGAATCATTGCAAACAAATGCAAAAGAGCAGAAATAATTAATGTAACCTTCTCAGATCATAATCCAATAAAAAATAATAATTAGTAAGGACACCTGGACAGGCAAACCAAAAACTAGTTGGAAATTAAATAATATGATTCTCCAAAACCAGCTAGTCAAAGAAGAAATCATAGAAACAATCAACAATTTCATTGAAGAGAATGAAAATGATGAGACATACTACCAAACTCTGTGGGATGCAGCCAAGGCAACTCTCAGGGGGAAATTTATATCCTTGAGTGCATATATTAACAAATTTGGGAGGGCAGAGATTAATGAATTGGGCATGCAACTTAAAAAACTAGAAAGCAAGCAAATTAAAAATCCCCAGATGAAAACTAAATTAGAAATACTAAAAATCAAGGGAGAAATTAATAAAATCGAAAGTAAAAGAACTATTGAATTAATAAATAAGACTGGAAGCTAGTATTTTGAAAAAACAGATAAAATAGACAAAGTACTGGTCAATCTAATTAAAAAAAGGAAAGAAGAAAACCAAATTGACAGTATCAAATATGAAAAGGGAGACCTCACCTCTAATGAAGGGGAAATTAAGGCAATCATTAAAACTATTTTGCCCAATTATGTTGCAATAAATATAACAATCTAGGAGATATGGATGAATACTTACAAAAATATAAATTGCCTAGATTAACAGTAGAAGAAATAGAATACCTAAATAATCCCATATCAGAAAAAGAAATTGAACAAGCCATCAAAGAACTCCCTAAGAAAAAATTGCCAGGGCCTGATGGATTCACAAGTGAATTCTATCAGACATTCAAAGAGCAACCAATCCCAATACTATACAAATTATTTGATATAATAAGCAAAGAAGGAGTCCTACCAAACTCCTTTTATAACACAAATATGGTACTGATTCCAAAGCCAGGTAGACCAAAAACAGAGAAAGAAAACTACAGACCAATCTCCCTAATGAACATGGATGCAAAAATCTTAAATAGAATACTAGCAAAGAGACCTCTGCAAGTGATCAAGAGGATCATCCACCATGATCAGGTGGGATTTATACCAGGAATGCAAGGATGGTTCAACATTAGGAAAACCATTCACATAATTGACCATATCAATAATCTAACAAACAAAAATCACATGATTATCTCAATAGATGCTGAAAAAGCCTTTGACAAAATACAGCATCCATTCCTATTGAAAACACTGAAAAGTATAGGAATAGAAGGACCTTTCCTAAAAATAATAAACAGTATATACATAAAACCATCAACAAGCATCATATGCAATGGGGATAAATTAGAAGCCTTCCCAATAAGATCGGGAGTGAAACAAGGATGCCCATTATCACCTCTATTATTCAACATAGTACTAGAAACACTTGCAGTAGCAATTAGAGAAGAAAAAGAAATTGAAGGTATCAAAATAGACAATGGGGAGACTAAGCTATCACTCTTTGCAGATGATATGATGGTCTACTTAAAAAATCCTAGAGAATTAACTAAGAAGCTTGTAGAAATAATCAATAAATGCACATAAATCACCAGCATTTCTGTATATTTCCAACACATCACAACAGCAAGAGGTAGAAAGAGAAACACCATTTAAAATCACCCTAGACAATATAAAATACTTAGGAATCTAGCTACCAAAACAAACACAGCAATTATACGAAAACAACTACAAAACACTTTCCAAACAAATAAAACTAGATCTAAACAATTGGAAAAACATTGATTGCTCATGGGTAGGATGAGCTAACATAATAAAAATGACCATTCTACCCAAATTAATTTGCCTATTTAGTGCCATACCTATCAAACTACCAAAAAACTTCTTTACTAAATTAGGAAAAACTATAACAAATTTCATTTGGAATAAGAAAAGATCAAGAATATCAAGGGAAATAATGAAAAAAAACGTGAAGGAAGGGGGCGTAGCAGTACCAGATATTAAACTATACTATAAAGCAGCAATCATCAAAACAATATCGTACTGGCTAAGAGACAGAGAGGAGGATCAGTGGAATAGACTTGGGGTAAATGACATCAGTAAGACATGTGTGATAAACCCAAAGAGCCCAACTTCTGGGACAAAAATCCACTATTTGACAAAAACTGCTGGGAAATTTGGAAAACAATATGGGAGAGATTAGGTTTAGATCAACATCTGACACCCTACACCAAGATAAATTCAGAATGGGTGAATGACTTGAATATAAAGAGGAAAACTATAAATAAGTTAAGTGAACACAGAATAGCATACTTGTCAGATCTCTGGGAAAGGAAAGATTTTAAAACCAAGCAAGAGTTAGAGAAAATTACAAAATGTAAATTAAATGGTTTTGATTATATTAAACTAAAAAGCTTTTGTACAAATAAAAACAATGTTGCCAAAATCAGAAAGGAAACAACAAATTGGGAAAAGATCTTTATAACAAAAAACTCTGACAGGGGTCTAATTACTCAAATATACAAGTAGTTAAATCAATTGTATAAAAAATCAAGCCATTCCCCAATTGATAAATGGGCAAGAGACATGAATAGGCAATTTTCAGGTAAAGAAAACAAAAGTATCAATAAGCACATGAGAAAGTGTTCTAAATCTGTAATAAGTAGAGAAATGCAAATCAAAACAACTCTGAGGTATCACCTCACACCTAGCAGATTGGCTAAAATGAAAGAAGGGGAGAGTAATGAATGCTGGAGGGGATGTGGCAAAATTGGGACATTAATGCTTAACTGGTGGAGTTGTGAACTGATCCAACCATTCTGGCTGGCAATTTGGAACTAATGCTCAAAGGGTTATAAAAGAATGCCTGCCCTTTGATCCAGCCATACCATTGTTGGGTTTGTACCCCAAAGAGATCATAGATAAACAGACATGTAGGAAAATATTTATAGCTAAGCTTTTTGTGGTGGCAAAAAAACTGGGAAATGAGGGTATGCCCTTCAGTTGGGGAATGGCTGAACAAATTGTGGTATATGCTGGTGATGGAATACTATTGTGCTCAAAGGAATAATTAAACTGGAGGAATTCCATATGAACTGGGAAGACCTCCAGGAATTGATGCAGAGTCAAAGGAGCAGAGCCAGAAGAACATTGTACACAGAGACCAATACACTATGGTAAAATAGAATGTAAAGGGCTTTTCTGTACTAGCAGCAATACAATGACCCAGGACAGCTCTGAGGGATTTATGATAAAGAACGCTACCCACATTCAGAGGAAGGACTGCAGGAGAGGAAACATAGAAGAAAAACAACTGCTTGAAAACATAGGTTGAGGTGGACATGATTGGGGATGTAGACTCGAAACTACCACACCAATGCAACTAACAACAATTTGGAAATAGGTCTTGATCAATGACACATGTTAAAACCAGTGGAAATGTGTATCGGCCATGGGTGGGGGGAGTGTTGGGGGGATGAAGGGGAAAGTAGGAGCATGAAGCATGTAACCATGTTAAAAGTGAATATTAATAAATGTTTAAAAAATAAAGCAAAAAAAAGAATGTTTTAAATAGGTGTTGCTACGTCAAAAATTTATAATCTCTGGGGATGTTGATTCTAAATGATCACTGTATTACAAATATTATGGAAATAGGTCTTGATAAAAAAAACCTCATAATCTTGAAGACATAGAACAAAAAAAATCTAGAGACTTACATATAAGATCCAAAAATCATGTAGGAACAGAATGAGGTGCATCTTATCCTTCCTGTCCTGTTTTCTAATGGGATTATACCATTCTAGTATGTATACATTCTAATATTTTTATTTAACTACAAGGGCTATTATTTTGCATAGCCACAGATTTTTTTAGCTCATTTTATTTTTTCAGTTGCATATAGATAGGCCATAGAATGCTAAATATAAAGGCATAATAGCAAGTTATTGACTTGTCCCAGGACTGTTTCTATAAAACTCTATCCAAAAAAAGATAATAAAGAATTGGGAATTGAGAGGATGCTCATCATTTGGAGAATGGCTGAACAAGTATGGCATATGATTATGATGGAATACTACTATGCTGATGAGCTGGTTAATTTTTTTAACACAAAAAGAACTATATTAAATTATAAAGAGTAAAACAAAAACCAAGAGAACATTATATACAGCAACAGAAATATTGTTTGAATAATGACTTGTGTATGTCCATCTCCAGAGAAAGAACTGAAAAACAAAAATAATGAGACGTAGTTTTATCTCTCTCTCTCTCTCTCTCTCTCTCTCTCTCTCTCTCTCTCTCTCTCTATATATATATATATATATATATATATATATATGTGTGTGTGTGTGTGTGTGTGTGTGTGTGTGTGTGTTTGGTCAAATGATGCCTTCTCTAGTGTGGGGAGGGAATGGAGGGAGGAAGATACCTGGGAATTTTAATGTAACAGACAAATTAATTTTATTTTAATAATTTTAATTAGTTAAATTAAATTAATAAATTCAATGTAAAAATAAATCAATTTAATTTTTTAAATATAAGATGACAATCATAGTAATTTATTGAATCCCTTATAGGAAGCTCATTTGCCAATGATTGTGACCACCAGGTATGAAAGGGTTAAAAAGGTCCTTTTGGGAAAAGATGTGAGGCATGCAAAAGGGTAAATCAGAGTTTGGGCCAAGTCAGCAATCTGGTTTCTCTGGAATAAGAAATTCCAAGGACTAAGATGCAAGAAGAAGACCAGGGCTGGATTTTCAAACCAGGGCAATCTTTCTAAAGATCAGATACCACGCTATTATTAATATCAGTAAAATCACTGTATGTCTGACACAATCTGCCTGCAGGAAGCTCCACCTTTATTGATGTGTCAGAGGAACTATGACAACAGATATTATTGATATTTATTTTTATTTTATCAGAGTATTTCCAAATCGCTTTATATACTTTATCTCATTTGAGTTCCATATCAATTCTGAGAGGTAGATAATGTCATTGTTTCTTCTTTTATGAAGAAGGCAGTGAAGCTAAGCTATTACAAGTCAAACAGTCTGGAAATTATGGATCTGAGGCTCAAAACTAGAGCTTACAATTCTCTGTGTCAAATGTTTTTCCCACTAACTTGGAGGTTAAGGTAGAAAGAGATGGACTATTATAAGACATTGTGAACTTGTTGAATGGCTGGACCCAGAGTAGTTTATTATTAGAATAATATCATCTTGAAAAGAGGTCTCTCAATGAGTGTCCCAGGAGAGCTTTCCTAATCCTTTGCTGTTTAACATTTTTCATCTTTAGCTCAGATGAAGATCTTAGCATGGAAAAATTTCTAAAAAGCCCACTGTATTCAAAAGTGGAATAAGCTGCTTTTAATGATGGTGGGCAGTTCCCCTTGGAGGTTTCCAGGCATCTAAATGACCACTTGCCAAGTGTATTGGAGAGTCAAATTGTTTCCAGTTATATGTTGGACTTAATAGTTGCAGAGGTCTATTTCAATTCTGAAATTCTAGAATGCTATGAATTCTGAAATTCTGTGAAATTGGGCAAATTTGGTTTCCACTGTAGATGAAATAAATTCCTTAGAATTTGTTCTTCATTATCCTGGTATTTCCAAGTTCAATCACTCTTCCAAACTATTTTTTCTTTCTGACTCTCTCTCTAAGGCAGAAGCAGTTGGTGACAGAATAGAGTACTGGGCCTGCATTGAGGAAGATGAGTTCAAATCTAGACTCAGACACTTACTGTGTCTGTGACTCTGGGTAAATCATTTAACTCTGCTTCAGTTTCCTAAGCTGTAAAACTATCATTAAAATAGCACCTATCTCCCAGGGTTGCTGTGAGTATGAAATGAGATAATATTGGTAGACCACTAACTACAGTGTCTGGCCCATCCTACGTGTTCTATGCTCCATTCTAAATGAGTTAGTCGGTTGAACAAGTTGGCTAGTCTCTACAGTCATAAGATCATAGTAGCATCACTGGAAGTCAGAAGAACTCTTAGAAACAAGATCCCATTTAACAGAAGAGATTTGAAATACATGTGCGAAAATATGGCCATTCTATCTTTATGATCAGCCAATAGTTCACATTTCTATAGCATTGTAAATTTGACTAAACACTTGCCTCACAACAGCTCTGAAAGGTTGGCAGTGAAAATATTCTTATCCTTGCTTTACAGATAAGGAATCAAACTCAGAAAGAAGTGAAATAATGATGAGTTTAGAGTCAAAGGTAATTCAAATCTGAGCTCTACTTCTTGCTCCCAAGGTGAGCTCAGGCAATTCTTCATGCCTCAGTTTCTTCTTCTGTAAGATGAAGGTGTTCAGTTGCATGGTCTCTGAGGTACTTTCCACCACTAGTTCTACTTTCCATCATTAGTTCTATTATCTTCTGATTAACCTGTCTTCTGACTTCTAATGCTCCAAGCTCAATCACCTGTTAGATACCTTGATCTTGATGTCTCACATAAAAACTTGAATTCATCAGTGAATTCATTATCTTTCTTGCCCCAATCCTCCTTCTTCCTAACTTTTCTGTTAGTGTTAAGGGTCTAACCATCTTCCAATTCCCTTGGGCGTACAACCAAGGTATCCCTACTATTTGTCATTCCCTACTCTATTCAATTACCATTGCCAAGTCCCATTTTTTACCTTCTTAGATTCTCTTGAAAATATCCCCATCTCTCCTCTGATACTGCTGATTAGAGCCCACACCAACATTACCGAACTCTTAGACTCTTGAAATAGCGTTCTGATTGGTCTATCTGCCTCAAGATTTTTCCTATTTTTGTCCATCCTCTACCAAGTTGCCAAAGTGACAAGGGCAAGTCTGATTATATATCATTTCTGTTACCATTCAATGAACTCAGAATGAAATGTAAACTATCTGTTTGATTTTTAAAGCCCCTCACAACCTGTTCCCCTCCTACCTTTTTGGTCTTTTAAAAATTAAATTTATTCGTTTGTTTATTACATTAAAATACCCAGGTAATTTCCTCTCCCTTTCCCCTTTCTCTATTTGAGAAGGCATCGTTTGACAAAAAAAGTATATGTATCTATAAAACTAGGTCTTACTTATCAGTTTTTTCTCTGGAGGTGTACATGCACAAGTCATTCTTCAAACAATATTATGTTGAATATAATGTTGAATATAATGTACTCTTGGTCTTGCTCATTTCACTCCTTATAATTTCATCTAGGTCTTTCCATGTTTTTCCAAAATTAACCCCACGGCCACCAACAATGAATTGATGTCAATATTTTTCACATCCCCTCCAACAAATACCTTATCAACTCAAACCCCCAAATATTCTGTGATCCAGAAACACTGATGTTATTGTTTCTCACACCTGACACATCATCTCTGACTTCATTAATTTTCACTGGCTCTCTCCCATTCCTAGAAATTCTATCCCTCCTCCTGTTACAATGCAGAAGTATTCCATCATAATCATATTCCACAACTTGTTGAACCATTCACCAATTGATGGGCATCCCTTTAGTTTTGAATTCTTTGCCAGGACAAAGAGAGCTGCTATAAATAATTTAGAACATATAGGTTCCTTTTATTTTTTCTCATCACCGTAGGAAACGAATCTAATAGTAGTATTACTAGGTCAAACAGTATACACAATTTTGTAACTCTGAAAATAATTCCAAAATAGTTGGATCAATTCACAGTTCTACCAACAGTGTATTTGGGTCCCCACTTCAGTGTATTTGGTTCCCCATTTTTCCACATTCCCTCCAACATATATACCTTATTACTTGAAACCCAAAATATATGAACCAATGATATTGGTCTTATTGCTTCTCAATCATGACATTTCCTATTTGGCTGTCTCCTATGCCCAGAATTCTATTCCTCCTAATGTCTGCTTCTTTTCCTGCTTTTTTCAAGTCCCAGCTAAAAGTCTGACTTCTACAAGAAACAATTCCCAAGCTTCCTGTGCTTATTCACTAACTGACTGACTAATTTCTTCTTTTTGTTGATTATCTCCAATTCATCCTGTCTCTATATTGTTTATACATAATTGATTGCATGTTGTTTCCCCCCATTATACTGTGAGCCCCTTGAGAGAAGGGACTGACTTCTTTTTGTTTTGTTTTACTTTTCTTTGAATCTTTATTGATTAGTATTGTGCCTGGCACATAGTAGGTGCTAAATAAATCTTTGTCGATTCAATTTAACTGTGATACTATATCTTTCCAATAGCTAGCATGTATATTTTTCTTTTAAATTCATGATTTACTTTACAAATACCATATTCTATCTTCATAACAACCCTCTTTTGTTGGAGGTTGTGGGGGACGAACAAGCCATTAAAATTTTTTCCAAAAGGAAAAAAGTTCTAGGCACAGAATGATATACAAATAAATTCTAAAAAGCACACAAAGAACCAAGATCACAATTTTTTTAAAAAGAGAGAAACTGCCATCCTACTGAACTCCTTCTATGAGACAAATATAGTACTAACCCCTCCCCCCCCCAAGCCACCAATCTGGGAGACATAGGGTATGGACAGAAAATTGCAAACCACTATCTTTAATGAGTATTTATGCAAGGAAATTGAATAATATGCTAGTAAAGAGTCTCAGTCAACATATCTAAAATATTATTCAATATGATCATGTCGAATTTGTATAATGAAGGGCCAATTCAACATTGGAAAAATTATAAACATAATAGACTGTAAAATAGCAAGTTAAATGAAAAAGTACCTATTCATAACAATGGATACATAGAAACCTTTAAATGAAATATGCTTGTTTATGTTTACCCCCAAATACAATAGAATAAATATCATATTAGTATATATTATTTCTAATATGGTAAAAATATCTGAAAACAGAACTGGCATTACATATAATGAAGAAACACTAAAGGGCTTTCCAGTGTGATGAGGGATAAGGTGCATTGTCACCATTATTATTTAATATGGCTGTAGAAATGCTAGCTATTACAATAAGATAAGATAAAGAAATTAAGGGAATAAGCATAAGTAAATAAGAGGCAAAATGATCACTTTTTGATATATGATAGCTTACTTAGAAAATCCTGGAGATTAAATATTAATTGAAATTATCAACGTCAATAAAGTACTAGCATATAAAATATACAATCATCATATTTTCTGTATATTACCAATAAATCAAAGCAGGAAGAAAAGGAAAAAGAAATTCCATTTGAAATAACTACAAAATATACAAAATATCTGGGAGTCAACCTACCAAAACATACTTTAGATAACTACAGACATTCTTTATAAAAATATTTATCATATTGGATAATAAATGTGGCACTAAGTGATTGCTTAAATTGAATGACATATGTGTATATACTAAGGGATTGTTTTATAGAACCAGACAAAAATAATAACAAAATTCATCTGGAAGAAAAAAGGTTCAAGACTCTTGTAGGAAAAAAAAATCAATGAAAAAGTTAAGAATGAAGAAAACTGGCAGTATCAGATTTAAAACTAAATGATAAAGTAATAGTTATCAAAACTGTTTAGTATTGGTTTAAAAAATAGAAAAAAATGGCCTATGAAACATATTTTGTACACAAAATCCAGTAGCAGTCAAATATAGTGGCATAGCGTTCAATAAACCAAACAAACCAAATGTTTGGATAAGATCTCCCTATTAGAAAAAAATCTCTGCAAAACCTGGGAAGCAGTCTGTCAGAAATTAGATTTATATAAGCAACTTAGACCTTATATTATAATAAGCTCAAAATGTATATATGATCTAAATACACAAAGTCACAAAAATCAGAAGAAAAGAGGAGATTCCATTCACAACTTAGGTAAGAGGAAAATTCCTTATTAGATGATAGAGATAATTATAGAAGATAAAATGGACAATTTCAGTTGCTTAAAATAAAAAGATTTTGTTATAGACAAATTCAAAGCAGTTAGAATCAAAAAGGAAAGGGTTAATTGGAGACATTCTTTGTAGCAAATTTCTCTTATAACAAGTTACTCTTGGGGCAACAAGGTGGTTCAGTGGATAGAGCACCAGACTTGCAGTTGGGAGGGAGGAACTAGATTCAAATTTGGCCATAATCACTTCCAATTAGGCAAGCCTGGGCAAGTTATTTAACTCCAATTGCCTTGTTCTTACCATTCTTCTGCCTGAGAAGTGATACTTATATTAATACTAAGGCAGAAGTAAAGATTTTTTAAAAAGTCATTCTTCAATAGATTAAATAGTCTAAGGGTTTGAAAAAGTAGTTTTCAAATAAATAAATGAAAATCACCAACAATTATAGGGGATGGAGGGATTGCAAATAATCAATAATAAGAGAAAAATAAAATATCTCCAAGTTTCCATTTCATACTTGCCAGACTGGCACAGATGACCAAAAATGGGAAATGGAAAGAGGGAATGACTTTTGCAATGGACCAGTTTGGTTTATCATGTCTAAAGGAAATTAAGAAACGGAGGAGGAGACAGAAGCACATAAGCAATACGTGAACAACATCACATTGCTCCATCTAGGAACTTTAAATGTTAAAACCTGAATTTGCTTCATATTTGCCTAATGAAATGGGTTAGTACTTTTCCTATTTTACTGAGATTCTGGGAAGACAAATAATTAGGATAGTCTCTCAAAATTCAGCACAGAGGATTCCACAGCAACATTAAATCTTTTTTGCCACCTGCTCTATTGTTTTTCCATTTCAAACCACTGAAATGTCTAGTCCTGATCCAAGTTCTATGAGCCTTACAATGCGTCACTGACCTGTTTCAAATTTCATTCTTTGACATGGGGAGGATTATGTAGAAGTAAGGGAAAACTTAGCTTTGCAATATATAGGAAAAATTCACCATATCACTTATCTGCCATGCTCCTCAATTTTCTCACCTGTAAAATGAAAGGGTTGGACTAGCTGTCCTCTGAGATTCCTTCCAGAGCAAGAGCTATGATTCTATGAATAGATTATATTTCAAAAGCTTTACAGAATCACCAAATTTGAGAATTGGAAGGGATATCAGCAGTTATCTAGTCCAACCTAAAACACTAAAGAAACTACCAATAAAATGGATCAAAATATCAAAGGAAGACTTATGTGAACTGAAGTTAAATCAGGTAATCAGAACTGGGACAAAAAGGTACACAATGCCTATGACAATAATAATGAAAACAAACCAAAAAAAAAAAGAAATTAAAAACAGCATAATTATAATATTCAAGAAACTCAGCCCTAAAGAACAGGAAAAATCTAATTTGTTTGCCTTTTTTTTGTAAAGGTGGGGGAACCATGCAGTGGTAGTAGAATGTGGTATATTGTCGAAGAATTTTTGGATGCATTGGTTGGTTTTGCAAGCTCGCTTTTTTTTTTACTTTTTTGTTTTTGTTGCAAGAGATAATGGAAAAAGGAAAGGACAATGATATGTTTGAAGAGAAAGGTAATATGAAAGCAAAAAGATATAAAGGAAAAAATGATTTTTAAAAGGAAGAGAAGCTGTTTCTTTTTTCCCAGTCCTACAGCCTGCTGGCTACTTCATTGGTTTCCCACTTCCTCACATAACTGTGGCACATCTCTCTTGGGGAAGAATAGATGAGAGAATTTTGATATTTTTGCTCTCATCATGGCCAGGACCATAAACTGGGAGGTTTCAAAATAACACAGGCCCTTTCTTGGGGCCGCAAACCTACATTCTTACAAGTTAAATCTCCCATTGGCTTTAATGTGAGTTCCATGCATGTAGAGGCTGTAGGATTGGACCCTTTGGGAGTGTAAAGTGACAACATAATAGAGAAAAATCACTTTAGCAGGCAGCAGGGACAGCTGGCCAGGCATTCGCAGGAAAGGAAAGGCCTTGATTTAGACAAATCACTGGATGAATGATCACATGAAAAGCCACCTCCTTTTTTACAGCCAGAACTAAGAAAGCCAGAAAATATAAAACATGTGAAAAAGTAAATAAAGACATATTTAAAACCTTTTTTTTTCATGAAAGGTGCTATAAAAGGTCTTAAATGCTTTTTTAAAGATACTAGGAAATCTGAAGTCATGAACATCAATGGAAAATGTACCCGTTTGCTTTTTCCAAGTCATTCTTCAACAACTAATAAAATATAAACAATGAAACACACCCATAATCCCCCCAAAAGTCACAAGTCCTTTTCCAAATCCTGACCAAAATTTTCTTTCTGCACAAATTAGATAATTGTCCTGTTACCTTCTGACAGCAGCAAAATGTTACAGATTCATTTTCTATCACATATTTCTATTGTATTTCTATCTGATAGTTCTATTTCTATTTCCATCAGATATTAAAAAGTCTCATACATCTTCAGAGGTATTGAGGTATTGCAATTATCTTAGTTGATGAAGTTCTATTAGCTATTTAAAAATTAAAGCAAAAGGTTCATGAATCACATATTCTATTTTTACAGAATATGGTGAATTAGAAATAACAGTGAATGAGGAGTCAAGATCTGGATTCTAGTTCTCACTTTGGCCTGGATGATCTTGAGGAAGTCATTCTATTTCTTTGAATCTTCATTTTCTCATCTGTTAAGTGAGAGGGATATATTAATAGAGCTTTATGGTCACTTAGACCTTTAAGATATAAAAAAATCATAATAATGGTAATAATGATAACTACTAGCATTTACATAGGACTTTAAGATTTGCAAAACATTTCATTTATATTACTTTATTACCAAAACAAACCTGGGATGCCCAAAGGAGTCTAATAGTTGAACCTACCTGACTTGGGAATCAGAGCCATAGGAATCACAGTTACAGAACTCAGAGTTGGAAGGGACTTCTGGATTCCTTCCATACCCCAAAGTTTTCTCTCTCTGGGACAGCTAGGTGGCTTGGGGAATTGAGAGGCAGGACTAAAGACAGTAGATCTGAGGTTCAAATCTGGCCTCAGAAATTTCTAGCTGTGTGACCCTGGGCAAGTCACTTAACCCTCCTTGCCTAGCCCTTACCACTCTTCTGCCTTGCAACCAATACATAGTAAGGACTTAAAAAAATCAATCCTCTTCTGTATTATTTTACATCTCATGCTCTATATTCCAAGAAAATCAAACTACTTGCTATATATCTCAAGCTGGACACACCATCCTCCAACTCCATTCTCTTGCTCAAATAGCTCCCAATCCCCAGAATGCATTTCCTCTTTATCTCCATCTTTTAGAAATCTTTTCTTTCTTCAAAACTGAACTCAGGAGCCACTTTCCCCAAGAAGCCTTCTAGGACTTTCCCAACTATTCATACTTTCTCCATCCTCCAGTATTCCTTGAGTATTTTGTCTCTTAATCTCCTTGATTCTTATATCTTCTTCATTCCCTACATTTGTTATAACTTGTACATGTTCCTGCATTCACCACCCCTCTATAGAAAGCAAGCTTATTGAGGACAGATACGATTTCATTATTGTTGGCTTTTGTTTGGCTTCTTTTTTTTTTTTTTTTTTTTTTTTTTTGTCTTTGTCTCCCTTATACCTAACAGTGTCTTATGCAAGGTAGGTATTTGCTTGGTAAATATTTATTTGATTTCATATCATCTACATCTGAAAAGGAACCTTTCTACCATGTCCCTGATGAGTAAATACTCTTTTTGTTTCCATTTAAGGACTCCCAGTGAAATGGACTCCATTAACCCCTTAGCTAGCCCATTCCTTTAGTTCTGATCATCAGAAAATTTTTTTCCTTTTATTATTAGAAGATAGGAAAGAGACAATAAAAAGTGAGAGCATTTCCTGCCTGTGGTTCATAATCTATAAATGCTGAGACAATTCTCTCAGTCAGAAGCACAGACTTCTTGAAGATTCCTTCACTTAGCCTGCTCCAAGTCAGAGGAGGTTCCATGTGGAAAGAGGGGAGAAAGGGGTCAGCTGTGGCCACTTTCGGCTCATTAACTTTCCCCTTCCCTTGGGTGTAGTTCCTCTGATCTGTCAGGTTGGGCTCAGAGTGATGGGAGTGTTTCTCACCTCATTCATCTTCACTTTCTTACACTTAGCCTTCTCACACACCATTCAACTGGGGTATCTAAAGGCTGGTTACTGCTGCCTCCCTGTTGGGATACAGGACACAGGTAGGTCAAGGGCTGACTGGAGATTCTTCTGGGCTGTGCAACAGCAGTTATTGCTATTGTTCATTTACTCTGTTAAAATAGAAAAGGAAACCACCTTGCCAGTGATTATAGGATTCCCTGGATGAAAAGGAAACAAGGAAATGGTTTAAGGGTCATGTTCTGCCAAGGCCATCCATATGGAGAGGTGGAATAAGTGACATGATAGAAGGATGCCAAAAGGTACCCAAATATAGAACAAACATTCTTTGAGAGCAGAGATGTGTGTGTGGTGTTTTATTTTTATGTTTTTTCCTCCCGATTTGTCTTTCTATCACCACCAAAAACATCTGACGAGAGTTCATATAATCTTTGCCTAAATAACTTTTTTAAATTGAAATTCTTTAATTAATTAGTTAAGAATATTTTTCCATGTTTACGTGATTCATGTTCTTTTCCTCTCCCCCAAACCCCCCCCCTTAGCTGACATGCAATTCCACTGGGCTTTACATGTATCCTAAATAACTTTAAAGAAAGAAAACATGTCACTTCTCAGGCAGTCCACTGAATTAATGGGTAGCTTTAATTAATGGGAAGTTTAACTTGTTGTTGTTTTCCCCAAACATCAAGATTCTATGTTCCTCTGATTCTACATTCTAGAACCAAATGGAACAGGTTGAATCCTTTCTTCCCATAGTAGCTCTTCAAACACATGAAGACAGCTATCATATCATCCCTGAGGCTTGTCTTCTCAACCCAAGTTTGTGCTGAAGCAAGCTCACCCAAGCCAGTTGTTAAATTTTCAGTATGAAGCATATACTTCTCAAAACTCTACAAATCTTACCATCAGGACTTGGTTTATTATTTTGTAAATTGTCTAGATTAGAAGTATCAAATCCTTAGTCTGGCCAGCAACACTCTAGAGTGTAGCTGGAATTGAAATAAAATGTAAATGTGAATTATTTAACAAAAGAAATAAAAATACAATAAATGATAGATAATATTTTTTTAAAGTCAATATACCTCTTGCGGAGGATCTCATGTATTAGTGGTTCCATTTTTGAGTTTGACACCACTAATCCAGACATAAGAAAATATTGGAAAAAATGTTAATAATGCAGATTAAATATAAAAGTGTGTGATAGATACATGAGTGAGGGAACAAAAGAGGGGCTGTTAAACATTTATCAAGACAGCACTGCTTTAATCTCTCTTTACTAGGAATAAACTGAAGCTTTAAAGGCCAAAATTTGTTTTCCCCAACAGAATGTAAGTTTCTCAAGGATAGACACTTTAATTTTGTTGTGTTTTTATCTTTATTTCTCCAGTGATGGAGAACATCTAACTTACAACGAGTACTTGATAAATGATTTAGTCAGTCAACTGATGGAAAGCTACTTCTTGCCCAAGGTCACATGGTTATTAAATGGCGGAGCAACTATTCAAACTCAGGCTCTCTGCCTTCAAAAGCTCTTTCACTCCATTAGCCTTTGCCACCTAAAGACAAATATTGAGGGCTCCATGAGGAAGATGAACACACACATACACACACCTTTCCCCAAGAGATTCCAACTTGTCTCATTATTAATCTTCAAGACCTATTAGTCAGAGCCTTTTAAAATCTAGAGGTTGGGGGCAATTAGGTGGCTCAGTGGATTGAGAGATAGACCTACAGTTGGGAAGTCCTGGGTTCAAATCTGATCTTAGACACTTCCTAGCTGTGTGACCCTCAGTAAATCACTTAACTCCATTGCTTAGCCTTTACTATTTTTCTTAGAACCAATATACAGTATTGATTCTGATAAAATGTAAGAGTTTCTAAATAAGTAAATAAAACAAAATAAAATCTAGAGAGTTTCATTAGAGTAGCACCTGGCTAGTTTTCTCTCTTTTTTCAGTCTCTGGTCTTTTGGTGTGAGAAACTTATCAAAACAAAATGTTCCTTAAATTCTCTTGTTAAAACCAGCCTTACTTATGTCTTTCCTGCCTGCCATAACATTTTTGTTGTTGCTTCATCATTTTTCAGTCATGTCCAACTCTTTGTGACCCCATTTGGGGTTTTCTTGGAAAAGAGACTGGAGTGGTTGGCCATTTCCTTCTCCAGCTCATTTACAGACGAAGAAACTGAGGCAAACAGGGTGAAGTGACTTGCTCAGGGTCACACAGGTAGGAAGTATCTGAAGTCAGATTTGAACCTATGTCTTCCTGACTCCAGGTCCAACACTCTAACCACTGTAGCACCTAGTTTCTCTTTGACACTTTTAGGTTCAACTTGTTACCATCAATCAATCAATCAATAAGCATTTGTCTTTAAACACCTACTCAGTACTTAAAAATCCAAGTATATTTATCTCAGCCCCTATTGCTACGCTATACAAGGGACTGAAGATACCAATACCAGACTGATATAGCCCCTGCCCTCCAGAAGCTTCTATCCCACATTCCATCAGGGGAATCAGCACGTACAAAGATAAGAATATACAAAAGGTAGAATGGCACAGGATCTGGGGATTCCATTGGCACAGGGAACTTCTAAGTGAAGAAAGACCCTCTTTGCTGCCATGTTTGTTTCTGGTGATGCCCTTCAAGTTATTCCTGCCTTTGCCAGACAGAGGAGCCTCTTTGGGATTCAAAGGAAGATTTTGGGTTATTCCACCTCAATCTAAATCAGCAGGCATTTATTAAGTATGTACTATATGCAAGGCACAATGATAGGCTGGGATGGGTTGGGGTTCTTTCCAGACCTGTGATTTTATCAGTATAAGGAGTACCAGTGAGGAATCTGCTTTACCAATTGATAAAGACCAATACTTTATCAGTAGCCTTGAAATCACTGAAAAGCTAAGTGACTTGTCCAGAATGACACATCCAATAGGTATTAAACAAGGCCAACTCTGAAGTCAACTACTTATGATTCTGTAATGCCTCTTCAGTTCTAGGGATACAAAGATTAAATGAAATATGGCTCCTGACCTCAATAATCATTGAATTATTATAGCTAATATATCTACCGGAAAGCCACAGTATTCCTGGAGGTTAAAGCAGTGATCACAGTGACAAAGGGATTATCCCCAGTGGTATGACTAGGACCAATACCTTCCCTTTCACATGTCCTTTGTCCACATTTCATGTTCAGACATTCAGAAAAGCTGGAATCAAATACAGATATGCAGAGTTTATCTATCTTCATGCCCAAAGAAATATCTACAGAATTTCTTTGAGTTGGAAAGGTTTATTCATAAACATAAGACCTTCTGGTTGTTCCCTTAAGACTTTTTTCTCCCTGAACTTCAAATTTTAGTTGTACTAATGATTCAATGGGGATGATTTTTTTTTATTTTCTGCTTTTAAATTTGGTTCAGAGGAATATATTCGAAGAGAGAAGCAGAGGTAGCAGCTAGGGATCCACAGGGGTAAGATGAAAAGATGTTGGGAAAACTTGGACAAATAGAAAGAGCTCCAAAATGGTTGGGCAAAAGTGCTAGAGATATTAGAATTTCAACTGGAGGACTAGACATAGAAAACAAAATAATTGGTCAGCCTGGGCAGAATTGTTTAAGAATTATAAAATCATAGAGGTGGATGAGACTTTAGAGTTCATCTTTTCTACATATATCTGAACAGGACTTGATATTATACTATAGTAATAATAATGTAATGTATTAATAATAATATCATTACTATCATATATCATTAATATTATTAATATCAAAATTATTAAAATAATAATGATATATATTGTTATAACTAAATAATAATCTTGATAATACCCCTGCCAAATGGCACTTAGGCATATTATTTTTATTTTTTTTTATAAGAAACTGTTCCAACTGAGATGTCAATATGGAATACCATTGGGAATAGCAATGAAAATAGTGAAAAGAGACTGGATTTTTAATCAGAAGATGCATCATTTGAAGCTTACTTCTGCCACTTGTCAGCTGGACCTTGGGCAAGATAATTTTTCTCTCTCTGCTTTGGTATCTTATCTGTAAAACAGATATAATCATATCTTTACTCCTTACCTCATATATCATGGTGGTAGTTGTTTTTGAGGAAAGTACATTGTAAATTCTATTTTCAAATGTTAATATATCCATAAATATTAGTTATTTAGTTATGTCCACTAGATGACTGGAGAAGGAAATGGCAAACTACTCCAGTATGTGCCAACACAATCCCATGGATAATTGACATGATATGGTCTACAAGGTCACAAAGAGTCACATGTGACTGAATGGATGAACAATGACAACACCTACACTAGTGACAACTGGATTGAGGATTTTATTCTTTACAGATTTATTGATATCTCAGGTCATACATAGACCAAGAGTTCTTTTAAAGTTAACTCCTCCGGGGGCAGCTGGGTAGCTCAGTGGAGTGAGAGTCAGGTCTAGAGATAGGAGGTCCTAGGTTCAAATCTAGCCTCAGACACTTCCCAGCTGTGTGACCCTGGGCAAGTCACTTGACCCCCATTGCCCACCCTTACCAATCTTCCACCTATGAAACAATACAAGTACAAGGGTAAAAAAAAAAAAAAAAAAAGCTAAAATTAACTCCTCCAAACCTATCTACCCTACAATTTACTCTATAAATTACTAACAGAGTAAGCTGCCTAAAATAGAATGCTATTTCCCTCTCCTGCTCAAATATCTTCAACCCTCCCCAATGTCTCCCAAGTAAAATCCAAACTCCTTTGTTACATTCAGTCATGTCAGCCATGTCTGACTCTTTGTGGCCCCATTTGTGTTTTCTTGGCAAAAAAGACTGGAGTAATTTGCTATTTCCTTCTCCAGCTCATTTTACAGATGAGAAAACTGAGGAAAACAGAGGTTAAGTGATTTGTCTAGGGTCAGATTTGAACTCAGATATTCCTAACTGTAGACCCAGCATTCTATCCACTGAGCCACCTAGTTTCCACCAAATTCCTTAACCCATGTAATTTGAATGTAGCCTACTTGTGGCCAAAGTGAACTATTCTTCATCCCTTAAATTTGAATTGGGTCTCAATGCTGTTTTCTCAGTTTAAAGTACTACTTGCTTGGCAAGACTCAAATCAAATGCCACCATTCTAATCAGGCGCCTTTCCTGATCTAGAAATTTTAAGATTATAGATTGAAAAGATGAAAGGGATCATAGAGTGACCTCAAGTCCAAAGTCCTTATTTTACAGATGAGTAAATCAAGGTAAGGAACATTTAAGTGACTTGCCTAGGGTAACAGAGATAATAAGTGGGATTTGAAATTCTCCCCAATTGATTTCAAGTCTAGCACTCCATTCTTTTAACAGTTCTGCCTTAAAATGATCCCTCCTTCCCTTCTCCTATAATCCTATAGCTTTTACCATACTTATCTAGCCTTGTGTGTCATACATTTGTATACATCTTATCTCCTCTACTAAATCTCAAGCTTCTTAAGGTAAGGAATGTGTCTTTTCCATCTACTATGAGAAATTTTGCATCAAAGGACCTGGGTCAGAATCCTCTCTCAGACACTACCTGTGTGATCTTGAACAAATCACAGAACATCTTTGGGTTCCCATTTCCTTCTCTGAAACAAGGGAGTTGAACTGGATAACAATGACGGCCCCTTCCAATTCTATATTTATGAACTTTGTGTCTTCCATATTGATTTTCAATATACAAGCCAGCATCCCCCTCCCATCCCTGTTCTTGACCTTCTGGACTTCAGAATCATGGTTTTGATGGGGTATTTTTATTCCCACATCTATTTTTCAGCTCCCTTTTGTGCATTGTTTCCCCCCATTAGAATGTAATCTCCTCCATTTATAGGCTCATAGGATTCTAGCTCATTAGAGGTAGAAGGGACCTCAAAAGTCTTCAAGTAAGTTCACTATCTTCATTTTACACATGAAGAAACTAAGGCACAAAGTTGAGCCATTTGCCCAGAATCACACAACTAACTGTAAGGCAAGATCTGAGGTCCAGTTTTCCTGATTCCAAGTGCAGGGATCTATCCATTCTCTCCCTCTGCCTCATCCTGTGATTAAAGGTACCTTTGAAATCATCGAATAGTCCTTTCTTCATTTTACAAATGAGGGGACTGAGACCATGTATAAGAAAATGACTTGCCCAAAGTTCTGTGACCAGTAAGTGGACGAGTCCAATTGTTGGGATGCCAGGTTTAGTGTTTTCTCAGCAGATACAAGAGACAAGGAAAGATCCTCATCAACAAACATTATTGAGCGTCTACTATGTGGCTGGACACTGTGCTAAGGAATAAAGAGAAGGAGAAAAGTGAGAAAGGCAAAGGCAGGTTTGTATTTCAAACGCTAAAATTATGAATCACACAAGGAATGAACACAAAGATTGATTTTTCAGGCTCAAAACTCATGAGCTTGTACCTTTGAGGGTTGCTCTGTTGTCCTGTGACTGCCCTCTGCAGTCACTTTTCTTTTATGCAGGTTCCTCCAAAATGGATATAATTTGTCTCTGGTTTGCCTTGGCCCCATTAGCTCACAGCTGCTCCCATGGCTGCAGGGACTCCATTTACTGTCAAGAGACAGGCCCACCCACCACCACTTTTTTACCCATCTCAAGTCACAGTCCTCCAGTCTTTAGCTCATAAGCCTTACTGTCCCAGTTTCTGGGGAAGTAAAATGGAAATAGGGAAAAGAAATGCCCAAGGGCTGTCACTTCTCTTTCCCCAACCCACAAGTCACTGGAATGCCAGGGATCACTAGATTTAGGGCAAAGATTCTTAACTATTCTTTAAGGATGGACCCTTTCAACAGTCTGATGGAACCAATGAAACCCTTCTCAGAGTAGGGTCTATTGTCTACATGGAAAGGGAAGCAAATGCTAAATTTCACTTAGATGTTAGGGAAAATAAAAATGTAATTTTTCCCTTTCAAGGGTACCATGGGATCCCAGGTTAAGAGGGATTTAGAGGCCAAGAAGAAATTGAGATCATCTGATTCAGTCAAACTTCTCATTTTACAGATAATAAGGTGTTTTTATATACGTCTATAAGTTTTATATATATATATATATACATGGAGGGAGAGAGAGAGAGAGAGAGAGAGAGAGAGAGAGAGAGAAAGAGATGCGTATGTGTATATATGTGAATAAAGAGATAAAAGGTAACCTAGAGAAGTAAAGTCAAGACCCTTACTCAAAGAGGTACAAGGGAAAAGAAGGGGGAAAGAGAAGGATAAGGGGAAATAAAGTAAAAGAGAGGGAAAAGACTCATGTAATCACTCCTTCCTCCTTTGATCCTATGCAAAATCAGTGCAGAGCTAGGGTACAAAGGTGGAAGAAAAAGAGAAAGAAAAGCTACCTGAGGAAAGGATTTTTACTAAAACCTCCACTATTTGCAAGGTTTTCCCCAATCCCTAGGACCCTACCACTCCCACTAAGTCCTTATTCTTTCTTTGGGTTTTCCACTTCCCCTCTTTCCCTCTCCCGACATTGGCTCTAGAGCATTGGTTCTCCACTGAACAGACAATAGATGGCTTCAACATAGTTCTGTTTTTTATTTTGCTTTGTTTTTCCTTAGAGGTGGAAAGTTCCTCTATGGAACTAGAGCTAGGAATTGAGGAGGGTTTGGATTGGAGGCATCAATTCTTCACTTCATCCATAGCCTGGACTGCCTATGGTAAATATATGAGGGGAGGAGATACGGTCCCCTGAATTGTCAGTTATCTGAGTCAGAACATGGCACCTCTGTTCTCTATTTTATCCTTCCATGAAATACATCAGGAAGGTGCTGTTTTGTAAAGGAGCCTAGGACAGCCTACTTTCATTTTCTTCCTAATCCTCATCCTAACTTTATCTATTGTTATCTCATCATTACACTTCTTTCAGTGACTGGGATGTCCTTGCCCTGAAATATCTTGCCTTCCCTGAAGCCAGTTCATCAAATCCCATACTTAATGCCCACCCACTGCTCCCTTCTCTCTCTGATGAGTTCTTGCTGCAATATCAATTTTGGAAGGCTTGCAATATCCAAGCCAGCATCCCCCTCCCATCCCTGTTTCTGACCTTCTGGACTTCAGAATCATGGTTTTAATAGGGTATTTTTATTCCCACTTCTGCTTTTCAGCTCCCTTTTGTGTATTGTTTCCCCCCATTAGAATGTAATCTCCTCCAGTGCAGGGACTGTCAAGTTTTGTTTTTGTTTTTGTTTGGGGGGGGCGAATAGGAAGTGGGGAAAGTTGCTTGTATTTGTATTTCTAGCATCTGGCAATAGTGCCTGACATATAGTGAGTGCTTAATAAAGATTACTTCTTTCCTTTTTCCTTCTTTCCTCCCTTCTCCCTTTCTTTCCCTTTTCCTCCCTCCCTCCTTCCCTTCCTTCCTTCTTCTCTTCTTCCTTCCTTCCATAATAGAGCTTAAATACGGATCTAATGAGATATTAATTATAAAACACTTCAATCACTGCCTTGCACATAGTAAGTGCTATATAAATGTTAGCAGTTATGATTATTACAATTATACTCGAGGGTATTCTGGTAAATGTTTAACAACTGGCTATCTTGGGAGGAAAAAAGTTAAGTTGACACATATTTAAGTTTAATCTACTTTTATAACATTTTCTCTATCACTTTATTAAGTCTAAGCAATCAAAACAATATAAAATCCCTGATTTTGTAGCTTTACAGATTTCTGAGACTAATATTGAAAATTTAACAATTGGCTTACCTGAGTCAATTCAAGCTGGCCTCAGAACAAGCCCGGTGTTTTACTTCACATATTTATAACTGGTTACACTTCACCTATTCATAATTCAGCTATTTGCTAACCTCATTTATCTGGACTATAGCCTAGATCCAAGGAGAAGGTGAGAAAGTTCTTAGAACAGCCAAAGTAAATGACCCAATGTCCACAGTATTTGATTTGAAATCAGCAAACATTTATTAAAATGCCCAGCATGTACTTTTTACTTACAAGAAGGCTCTGTGGAGCCTGTGGACTCCAAATTTATAGACAGCTCCAAAAAGTTTGGCCATCTCGATATTCATCACAGCAACACTCTGTCTCTGATCTCCTTGTCTTTGCACTGGCTGACCCTCAAGCGTGGAATAGAGCCCCAACTTGCCTCCACCTCCTAGCTAGCTCCCTTGCTTCCTTTTTAATGCTCCCATTCCCTTCACCTTTTGTAGGTGGCCTTTCTAGCACCTCCACCTTCTCACCTCAGACCTTTCCATTTCGCTCCCCTCTGAGTTTAGCTTCCATCTACACTGTATGTATCTTGCATAGCATTATGGGGGATCCAGGGAGGGCTAGCACCACTGGAGTGAAGCTTGCTGAGCTCTTTTCATGAGCTGCTCATCTACCTTCTGTGGCTACCTTTTACCTAGCTCTCACCTGTGGCTCCAAGTAGCTATAGTATGGGCAGTGATGACAACCCAGCAAAACCATTTGGGCTGATTGGCTAACCCAGGTGGAGGATAACCAGCAAGCTTCAAAACAACTGGGGGGAGCATCTCCTGTAAAACACATGAAGACTTTCCCCAAGAATGGGCAGATGAAAACAGTGTGTTCCAAAAGGTTATGAAGGCAGCTGAAGCAGGTACCATGGACTCCTTAGAGTTTGGTCAGACATCAAAAACACAAAGACCTTACAAAGTTCTACAGACTTGTGTCTTGCCGCTGGACTCTGTCAACTCTGGAAGAGTGAGGCTGATGATGTTGAGCAATTCTGCCTCCATTAAATCTAATTCATGCATGAATCGAGATGCCACCCCATGATGTAATTGGTCCTTTTTGAAATAAAGGATGAGCAACAACAATATATCTTACATGTAGATAGGAACAAATAGCCACATATAGCTCAATAATTCTGGAGGTCCCTACTGTCCAGCAAAGGACAGTATAATGATTGATGGGTGTAACAATGACCTTTTGTCAGCAATAAAAGTTTAAGCTTTCCTAATGATAGTCTAAGAAGGTGGGAATGTATGTGACACATTTCAGAATGATTTCTAGCCAAAATGGTGATCAAAGAAAAAGAGAGGAAACTGCATCTTCTAAAATATTTATAGCTGCTCTTTTTATAGTGACAAAGAACTGGAAATGGAAGGGATGTCTATCAATTGGGGAATGGTTGAACAAGCTGTGGGATATGAATGAAATGGAAGACTATTGTGCCATAAGAAATGACCAACAAAATTATCACAAAAAAAAAAAAAACCAAAACTGGAAAGACTTATATGAAGGGATGAAAAGTGAAGCCAGCAGATCCAGGAGAACATTGTACACAGTAACAGCAGTAAAGTATAGTGAGTGATCAACTGTGAATGACTCAACAATTCTTGGCAATGCAAGGATCCAGAACAACTCTAATGGCCTCAAGGCATAAAGGCTATCCACTGCCATGAAAGGAATAGCCAGATTCTGAATACAGATTGAAACATACCATTCTTCTCTTTATTTCCACCATGAATTTTTTTTCTAGTATAAGCAACATATGTCTTGCTTCACAAGATGATGAACAGGGAAATATGTATTATATGATAATATATGTACAACTTTTATCAGATTACCTGCTTTATTAGAGAGGGAAGAAGGAAAGGGTGGTGGGAGTTAGAAAGAATGGAAAAAAAGAATGAGATTTTTGAACATAGCTAATGTGAGAATTTGTTTCTCTTAAGTATATATATTATAATTTATTTCATATTTATAACAAATTATATACATTATTATTATGTAATATTATAATATATAAAAATGAAAATAAATTGTACTTTAAAAAGACCCAAATAGATGTATCCAGTTCTCAATTTCAAGTAATAGAAATTATAGCTGCATATTTCACACAATCTAATTACCAGGTTTATTAATGATACAAAAACAATAGAACACATTTAAAAAAAGAAAGCAGGATATCTGGGTCAACCAACTCTACTAGTCCTTCTATTTCTCAGCTATGTGTTCTGGAACCTAGGAGGCAAAGAAATACAGATAATAGATAAATAGGACCAGGTAATCCCAAATTGCAAATTGTGTTTATTTGGCTGAAGAGGCGAGAAGCAAAACTAAGGAGGAAAAGAAGAACTAAAACCTTTTTCAAATACACCAAGAAACCCCAGGCATCTTTTGATATAGCTCTCATGCCTAATCAAGATAAATATAACCTATGTACTATGTGGCATAATAGACAGAATATTAGGCAGGAAGATATCTCCAAATTTTAACCCAGGCACTTCCTAAGTTTGTGACTTTGTTGTTATTGAGTTGTTTCAGTCATGTCTGACTCTTTGTGAGTTATTTAACTGTACCCCTACCCCTAGAGAAGGGGTGGGTAGGTGGGCAATAACTCTTAGAATTCAGATTACCAGAGACTTCAATCCCCCCTTTCTTTTTTTCTAAAAGAACTCTGTTAGTTTGGTATTTTCTTGGCAAAGATACTGGAATAACCACTCTTTCTCCAGCTCATTTTACAAATGAAGAAACTGGGGCCATTTCCTTCTCCAGCTCATTTTACAGATGAAATAACTGAGGCAAATAGGGGTAAGTGACTTGCTCAGGCTCATACAGCTAGGAAGTGTCTGAGGCTAGACTTGAACTAATGAAGAGGAGTCTTTCCTGACTTTGCCCAGCACACTGCACCAGCTAGCTGCCCTGATTGGACCTCACATATATAACCTCTCATCCCCTAAGTTTCCTCCTCTGTAAAAGGGATTGGACTCCAGGACCTCTAAAGCCCCTTCAGTCTCAATCTCTGATTCTATGATATTGCTAGATAACCTCAGGGGCTAGCAGAGTTCTTTTAGAGAAAAGAAAGGGGGGATTGAAGTCCCTGATGATCTGAATTCTAATTGTTTTTACCCACCTCCCCACTCCTTCTCTAGTGGTAGGGGTAAAGTTAAATAATCCCTCAACTAGCTAGAACTTCAGTATTCCAGAAAGGCTGTGGAACTCCACCCCCGGCTTTCCAAAGACAGTTATTTAACTAGAACGTATGGATTCGTCTACACCAAATATCAGATGATTTCCCCAGTGCCACATTTTTTGCGCTGCATCCAATGCCAGCCATGGTTAATGGGCTACATTCCCCTTCCCATACACATACATAAGAGCTCTGCAGAAACCAGCCCAATAAAATGCCCTATTTACAAGCAGCATAAGCAGGTTCTCCCCTTCCCTCCCCACCATCATGCTCGCTGCCCCGAGGTTTCAGCTGCCCCTTTCCTTCCACCCTGTAGGGGGTGGGAAATGGAAAAGCCTCTCTGTTCACAAGATAATTTGCCAGTGACCCCTGACAAATGACAGCTGAGCAAAACTTCAAGGAACTCAGTTACTTAAAGCTTGAATTTCAGGCCAACATTTTCCTGCATTTCTAATGAAAAACGTGCTTAGCCCCCTGCTTTTGAAGTGCTCTCGGGGAATTGTATGAGTGGTCTATGCAATCTTTTATACACAGCCTAAGGACTCTTGCAAACCTTCTCTTTCTCTTCAAAGGCTTGTTAACTATGTGATGAATACACCTGTCACTTCCAATTCCAACCTCACTTTCTGTTGTGATGGCTGTAGGATTCGGTATCTATGGCAACTTTTCAGCAGCTCAACATCGATTAAAAGATGATTGGCTTATCAGGGTTGTTAGGTTGATTGATGGAAGCGATTGGTTTCTTAAAATAATATCCAGGACATAGAGATATCCTCTTGATTGCCCAGTTTACAGGATACACTGCAGAGAAGGTTCTTTTTCTGTGAACAGAAAAGTTTGCATTTCATCCAGAAAAGGGATCGGCATTACATGCTATTTATATGGTTCTGAATTTAAATGTATGGTTTTAAATTAAGAAAGTCAGCTCAATCCATCAATCTCAAGACCTCAAGAGAATTTTTGCTTCGTATGTTAGTGTGTGTATACATTGAGATCTAAGGTCAAAGGCCAATTTATTTGAGTTTAAAGTTTTGTTTCTTTTTTTTTTAGTCAGTTTTGGAAGTATCCAAAATTTCTAAGTAGGCTTAGAACATTTGCAGATTAATTATACAGCATTTTATTCTGATGAGCCATCAAGTATATAAAACCATGCACAGATAATATGTCACCAGAAAGAAAATGTGAAGAAAAGATGGTGGCATTAACAGACAATCTCTTCTCAGGGGTTTATCATGTCATATTTCTTTGGCATATTCATAAAATTAAAATAAAACACCATGACCTCTTAAACAAAGGTACCACTGTCAGTAGCAAGAGGAAAGTTGTGATAATGAGAAGGATTTACAATGTTGGGAGTGGGGTTGGGGGGTGGGGGTAGGGATGGAGGAATAGTGAAAAGGAAAGGGATTTCTTTCTATCAGTCATGGAGAAAAAAGCACCGAATTAGGAATCAAAATACTATGCTTCTGGTCCTATTTTGGCCACTCACTCTCCCTGGGATCTTAAATAAATCATTTTAAATCTCTGTGCCCCAGTTTCCTCATTTGTAAAATGAAAGAAATGAGTTAAATCTTCATGCTAACATCCTAGGATTCTGTGTATATAAATTCTTTTTTTTTCCTGTTGTTGTTTACAGTACTGAAAGGAAAATTATCTTTCTCAGAAAGTTAAATGCCTCACATTCAAATAGAGCAGGCAAAGTTATACAATGATTCCCCTCCTCAAAATCTCCTCCAATTATTATTAAAATATTGGTAAAGGGAGGAGTGGATGTTAGCATTTTGCTCTTTGTTTTAATCTGTTGATCTTTTCATTTTCCCCAATAGATATTCTGAGCATGCAGAGATCCAGCAATGTAGATGTAGTTACTAAAAAAACAACCACAAATACTTACTTTGAGCTGTTCCTCGGAATAGTGAGGTGGGAGAGAGATGGACAAAGTATTTCAGAACTGTCTTTCTCTCTCCATTACTGCTTCCTACCAAATTACCTTGCAAGAAAAGAAGCAGCATCAGTCTGTCCCCTGATGATTCTAAACAATCCTTTAAGTCTCTCCCTAGGCTACTGAGAAGTCTAGGGACTCTTCCTCCCGAATCCCCTTCAGTCATTTCCTGATCAGTTTGATTTCAATAGAATCAAGGGCAAAGATAACTAATTCCCTTTTGGATCATCCTCCCTTTCACTCCCTAACTACAGTTTTTCAGAATTTGTTCACCAGTTTTATTATTAGGATGGGACTGAATGATTGTAACAAATATCCTTCTTCATATGTGGGGTTTTTTTCATTTCTTTGGGTTTTTTGTCCATTGTGTACACAAATAATCAGGAGAAAAGAGATGGAGGAAAAAAATTAAAGACTTTGTCACCAAATGAGAAAAGGGAACAGTATGTTTTAAAATAGCAACAGTAACCACACAGCTCAAATCATGGAGAAATCTGGGAGTTATGGGACCTTTGACAATTATCTGATGCATATAAATAACCAAACCAGATGATTTGGGTCCAAATAACATCTTTGAAGGTTCAATCATTTTATTTGGATATTTTTCATTAGACAAATTAAATGCAAAGATAATTGTATCCTTTCCATTCTACTTGAGCTTTTTAGAAAAATACACTTTTTTAGAAATATGGCTATGCATCTAATTTTAGTTTTATATTTACTTCTGTTCTAGATAGCTTTTTTAAAGACTTAAAATTCAAAATACAAATCACCTGACATCTTCAAAACCTTGAAAAGGTAATTGTCATATTGCCAAAGATGTGTCCCAATTATGATATCAATAAAACCACCCTCAGTAAGTTCCTTGTGATTTTATGGGTAGCTAAAGAGCTAAAAATGCATTAAAGATGAAAATCATAAATAGTTGAAAGATGCAGACTAATTCTTTAATCATTCTCCATCACTGATGTGACTATTGGATAAATCACACATTTTTCCAATATAAATGCAATATAAACTAAATTAAGTTGAGCCAGAAATAAAATTTTCACAGCACATGCTGATCCATGTTTCAGAAAGTCATGAAAATCCTAATAAATTTAATTAAAGGCAGAATTTTATATTTTTCAGTAGGCCAATTCTTACTTTGGGAAGTCTTTTAGGTTGGAAAATAATCAGTGATAATAGGCTTTCTTTTCTACTTTGAGCCTAGGAAGGTTATTTGCTAAGTGATCTCTCAGGTATAGAAGGGGAAAAGTAAAAGTCCTGTGACCAGCCACATTTCATAAAATTCTCCTCTCCAGCACAGACTATTTATCCCTCAAAACAGCCATCCACAGTATGGGCAGTAAAGTATAGGTACAGCTACCTCCAAAGTCAGCCTCATACATAAGCAGAGGGGGGTAGTCACTTCTATAATGTGGTCAGAGAATTCAGCTGAACACCCTGCCTCCCATCCTCCTTCAAATCAGGCTGCTTGAAATGCCCAGGATTAGTGGTTCATTCCTTAGGTTAAGTCTAGGCCAGAAAAAGCTCTGTCTTAGAAAGCAAATAGTCCTGGAGGGATAACTAATTAAGCCATTAACACCTAAGCTGAATTGGTTTATCAAAGTTTAGTTGGCTAAGCAGCCAAGCATAGTAGAAAAAGTTTTGGATTTTGAACCAGAAGAGCTAGGTTGGAATCTCGACTCTACCACACACTGCTTTATACCTAGGTGACACTGGATAAACTAATCCCGACTTCTCTCTTGTGTAAAATTAAGGGGTTGAACAATATTATCTGCTAGGGCCCTTCCAGTTTTAAATACCATTATCCAACCTTGTGAACATCATATAAGATCATGTTTGAAAACACTTTGCAAGCCTGTAAAATGTCATCTGGGAAGAAGAAGAAAGAGGAGGAGGAGAAGGAGAAGGAAATGGAGGAGGAGGAGGAGGAGAGAAGATGATGATTCTAGTCACCTGGAATGCCTCAAAGTAGACACAAGGTATGTCAGTTTTGATAGGAAAGAAGAAGGTCCTGAGCTTTGAGGGGGAGGAGGGGGCCCAAGAACATTGAAATCTAGATCGTATTTACCTTCACATTTTGCCTTGGACTATTGAAAAAAAAATCAAATTCTGCCTTTAACTAATTTTTTTAGAGTTTTCATGATTTCCTGAAGCATAGATCAGCAGGCACTGTAATTTTTTTTTTATTTCTGGCTCGATTTAATTTAGTTTATACTGTATTTATATTGTGAAAGTATAATTTACCCAATAGCCAAACTTTGCCTACACTAGCTACACAGAAAGTTTCTGGTATAGCATAACAAAGACAATTTTGATTTACAGGACCAGGGTTTCAATCTCATCTCTGTTACTTCCCTTGTTAAGTGTCTGAATTTTAGTTTCAAGAGGCTGAATAATTAACTTTTATAAGGTCTATTCCAGCCATTCATACCATAAAAGATCAAGATTTGGGTAAACTTCAAGCTCAGTATCAGTCAGGAATATGAGATGCCTATAAAAAATGTAAATACATTCTTGGGCTGCATTAATAAGGGCACAACTTCCAACAAGAAGAAAGTGATAGTGATGTTATAATCTGTCTCAGTTCTAAGAACCACAGTTTTGGGACAGAGGTCAACCAAAGACTGTTCAGAGGAGGACAATCATAATGGTAAGGGGTCTTGTATCATTGCCAGATGAGAATCACTTAAAGGAACTGAGAATGTTTACCCAGAAGAAGAAACAACTAAGGGGGATATAACAACTGCCTTCAAGTATTTGAAGGGTTCTCATTTAGAAAAAGGAATGAGTTTGTTCTCCTTGTCTTCATAAGACAGAGTCAAGAACAGTGAATAGAAATTGCAAAAAGTCACTTTTAAGATTGAAGTCAAGAAAAATTTCTAACACTTAGAGTTATCCAAAAGTAGGATGTGTGTCTCAAGAGGTATTGCATCTCCCCTACTTTGAGGTCTTCTGGTGACTACTTGTTCAGTTTGTTGTCCTAAGGATGATTACTTTCTGGTATATTTTGGATTAGATGGCCACTCAGGTCCCTTCCAAATCTCAAATCCTATGATCTGTGAAATAATCAAGCCAATGGAGAGTCCATGTTTTATTCCCAGAATACTCTAGGGTATCTGATCCAGGCACATACAGAACTAGACTTCTATGTGGTTACCTCTCTCTAATCTCTGATTTCTAATCTCTGATTTTCTATTCCCCAAATTAAAATTGCATTCAATACCACTTTGGATTTAGACATTTCAGAGGCTTAAGAATATTATTTATGGAAGAAAACAGGCAAAATAAGTAACATCAGCATTTCCACTGAACCAATTTGAATTTCATTTCTTTCTGGCAATGTATTTTTTCTTATAGGAAAAGACCGTTTTCCAAGTCCCTTGCCTCGGTAATTTCTGAATAAATAGAACACCATTTCCACAGGATATAGGCGAGAGGAAAGTATTTTGGTGAAGAAGAGCAAAGTAGAAAGGTCTGCTGGATTAGAACTAGACCAATGATACTCAGGCTTTCAAAAAGCCAAAGGTGAATACTTCAAATAATAGAATAGTGAGCCTGAGCTGGTAAAATATTAAATGGAGTATTAAAATAATGGATTGTAAGCATTTGGAAAGATAGGAAATGATCACTATGAGTCAGCAGGGGTTCATTAAGAACAAGTCATTCTATATTAACCTCATTTCCTTTTCTGATAGGATCATTGAGCTTGTAAATCACTAGAGGGCCATGGACACAACAAATCTGGGTTTTGGCAGAGTCTACATCAGGGTCTTTCATGTTATACTTGTGGACAAAATGAGATGTAGAAGAGATAATAGCTTATAGATGACATTTATAGAGTGTTCTATAGTTTGTTTTATTCGTTTTTTTTCACATTACTCCCCTCCATGCACTCCATATTCCAGTCAAAATAATCCACTGGCTATTTCTAAAACTAGGCATTCCAATGGGTGGCTGTCCTCATACCTAGAATGAGTTCCCTCTCTTCTACCACCTATTAGAATTCTTAGCTTCTTTCAAAATTGACTTCAGGTCCCAACCCCTTTTGGAAAGATTTTCTTAATAGTGTGCCAATTCCCCCACCACCCCCAAACCCTGTTGTTAGTGCTTTCTCTCCCTTCACAAATTAATTTAGGCTTATCTACCCAAATGTATCCACCCAAAAGAATGTAAGCTCCATGAGGGCAAGGACCATTTTTCCTTTTGTCTTTGTAATCAGAGGGTAAAGCACAGTTTCATTTTAATAAATGATTGTGCAATGGTTCAAAAAAAGTAACTAGTAATAAGTTGGTTTTTCCTTCACTTGTAAGAAAGATAAACTGTATCCATTTCATGGAAATACAGACAACCTTGAGGACATTCCTTTTCTATGAGGGAAAAGGAGATCAAAGGAATGTCAAGAGTTTAGATGAGAGAGGAATATCAAGTCAAGAGGTCTCCTTTTAATGGCTTTTGATCCTATGATCAAAACTGTATTTCCTCCATTTTCTAACCCAACCAGAGTTTCTTTCTATGTTGTCTTCCCTTTCCTTCTCTTCTTTTCCTCCATTCTTTCCCTTTTCCTACCTTTCCAAGTTCCTCTCCAGGGGTAGCACCTTATGTAAGAAATATTTTAATAAGAATAGCTAACATTTATATAGCTTCTTAAGATTTGCTAAGGACTGTATATGTTATTGCGTTGAATTCTCACAGCATTTCTATGAGATAAATCTCAGCCTAGCCATATCTCATCCCCTGTTAATCTTACCTATGCTCTTCTCCAGCTCCTCCATGGGATATTTTCACCATATACTAGAAGCCCATTCAGGTCCTCTAATTCCTTCTGTTTTGTTTTCATTCTAAATATTTAAAATAGCAGGCATTTTTAACTGATCTATCCCACTCCCTACCCTCCAACTGAGCAACTTAAGATTTTTTATTCACCTTAAAAAAACAAATTCCTTGATACATATGTACATAAAATGGCAAAACAAACTCCCACTTATATCTCTACATTTTTAGCTCATCACCTCTATATCAGGTGATTAAGTAGCATTTTTTTTAACTTTCTTGAATTTATGGTAATCAATACACTAATCAGTGTTCTAAAGACTTTCCAAGTTCTGTGATACAGAGTGTTCTAATTCTGCTCACTTTATTCTGTATAAGTTCATAGAAGTCTTCCCAGTTTCCTCTAAATTGTCCATTTCATCACTTCTTATAGAACAATAATATTCCATTGTTTGGAATAACATTCCACAACTCTTTAACCATTCCCCAATTGGAGGATAGTCTTTTGGTTTCCAGTTTTAAGCTATCATGAAAATTGCTGCTATAATTAATTGTGTACATAGGAATTCTTTTCCTCTTTCTTTGATTTCTTTGGGATATAGGCCTAGCGTGATATAACTAGGTCAAAGCACACGCAAAGCTTGATAACTTTTGGGGCACAGATCTGATCTGTTTTCCAGAATGACTAGACTAATTTACAAAAGTACAACAGTATACTTGTTTCATAGCCCTCAAGGATTTGTAATTTTCCTCCTTTATCATCCTTGCCAATCTGAAAAGGTATGAGGAAGAACCTCAAAGTTCCTTTAATTTGCATTTCTCTGTCAGTGATTGGGAGCGTTTTTATATATTTAATAATTGCTTAGATTTCTTCCTTTGAAAACTACTTATTCATATTCTTTGATAATTCGTGGATTGGGAAGTAGTTCTTAGTTTTAAATTTGAATTCCTTTCTTATCTACCTTGAAAATAGACTTTTTTCAGAGAAATTTGTGAGGAGGAAAAAATCTTTTTTCCCAGGTACCTGTTTCCCTGCTAATTTTTACAAATTTCAACTAGCAGTTTATCCATTTGTCAATTATTAGACAAATATTGCATTGAGTAACAACTTAACTAATGCTTGTGGATTGTCTAACACCTGGTTCTTTGTTACTTCTGCTCTATTCTTCTGGTTCATGATATTCCTGCTGAAACAGAAGGTGGTCTGTTTCTCTGAAGGTCATTTTATATTTTTATCATTTTGGATCACCATGGTCAACAATTTTTTTTAAAAATATCCCCGTCATTTAATTTTGTTGAGTTTTCTTTCCATAATTATACTAGATACAAAGCAGTAATGTGGAAAAAGTTGCTGGACTTCAGCCATACAACCTGAGTACCACTTACTGCCTATATGGCCTTGGACAAGTCATTTAACCATTTTGGGTCCCAGATCCACTATTTGTAAAATGGGAGTTAAATTAGAGGCCATTAAGGTCCCCTCTGACTGAATCTGAATTTATTATCCTTAAATTTTCACTTTCAGTGTTGTAGTCAACAATGAGAAAATCAAGAGTAAAAAAGGTAAAGAATGCAAGATCTTGCTGGTGGAACCAATATGCTGAGGAGGTAAGAAGCAGTTCAGTGGTCTTCCCTCTGCCAACTCCTTCAAACAGATCTAAAAATGTAGCAAACCATATCCTGATGGGGAAATCTAGAAACCATCCCAGCAGTCATTTGTCCAACCTTTACTGCTTCCCATACCTGGTCTAATAACTGCTGCCTCCTACCTAGAACTGAATCACAAATCTAGTGTGGACTGAGAAAAGGATCTGTGTTGAGGATGGTATTGCCAGGTAGGGATGCCCTGGGTGGTATACTTAGAAAAAAGGAAGGTCTGAAGTCAGCAACATCAGTGTGATCCCAACCCCAGGCACAGACCAGGTTCCCGCTTCAAGCATCTAGCCCAGCCTTCAGACTAATAATCCAGTATAGGAATTCCAGACCAAAGAGAACCCTATAGTTCTTATAAATTGAATCAACAAAGCTTTCCAGCTGTCTAATAGGAGCAAATTTCAACAGCAATCTATTCTTGAACAGACTCAAAGTCAGGTCAAGAACTTATAAAGCTGTAAGTACCTAGTTAGGAGCCCTTGACCAGACTATTTGGGACTGCCAAAAGTTTTCAGACGCCTAGACTGTCCTTGAAATCTTGGATTAAACAATATTTAAAAAAGCAGCAACAGGACCAGCCCAGACCTTCCCTTTAAACGTGTCAAAGACCAGACATCACTGACATTATGCCTAAAGTCAACAAATAGGCTAGAAAAACGGGCATAATTTTCAAAATAACCCTACCATAATGAAATATTATGGTGATACTATGGAGGCATGGATGCTTGAGACAACATAGAAGAAGAAAATGACTTTAAAACTTCTATAAACAATGTCTCAGAGAAAAACAACTTAGGTACAAACTCAATTAGAATTTCTTGAAAAGATAAAACAATAGGTTAAAAAGGTCAATTTTTTAAAAATTAAATGGAATGAAAATGCTTGGGGAAAGAATTAGAAAAGAAATGAGAGCTAGGGAAGAAAGAATTAGAAAGGAAATTAAATTGATATGAGGTACAAAACTTTGCTCAAGCAACAAACTCTGAAAAAGAGAATGGACCAAAGAGAAGTCAGTGACTCCATGAGGCTACAAGAAATATTAAAACATCTCACTCCTCTATCCATCTGCATCTCTGCCTGGTTTTGGAACAAGATGATCCTCCCAGGATAAGCTGATTGCTTCTTTTTTGTGAGGGAGGAATAGAGGAAAATTTATTTTTTCCCTTGTTATTTAATATTTTATTCCATTTTAATAAAGTGCTCTTTGCATTGAATCAATGTGTTATTTGAACATGTTACACATAAACTACGTTGGCAAGGAGCTCCTAGGTGCAGAATTAAAAAGGTACCCAGTCAATATCTCCAACCTGAGAAGGAACAAAGTGCTCTAGTCATACAGGGATATAAGGAGCCAAGCAATACCAGGAGTTTTAATTTTCTGAACTTTGCTTCTATGCTATAGAAAGCTTTTTTTCCTTGTTTACACCTAGTTTATTCTTTGATTTGATTGATTAACTTAATGCAAAGTCCAGGAAAGCTAGAGTTCCCTAGAGTTTAGGTCTTTTGGCTCTTATTCAGTACTCTGCATAGTATGCTATTAGCAAAGTTCAGAAATTAAAACCCAGGAGAGCAAATTTAAGAATCTTAGGTCTAGGGGCAACTAGGTAGGAAAGTGGATAGAGTGCCAGCCCTAGAATTGGGAAGACCTGGGTTTAAATCTGACCTTAGACACTTCCTAGCTGTGGCACCTGGACAAATCACTTAACCTTGATTGCCTAGGCCAGAAGGTATTTTAAAAAAATCTTTGGGCTATCTGATGGAAAAAGACCTAGATAATCATATTTCAAGAAATCATAAAATAAAATTTCCCAAATCTCTTAGAATCAGATAGTAAAGTGGTAATGAAATGCACCAGTCACCTCCTATTAAAAAAACTCAAAATGAAAACTTCCAAGAAAAATTTAGCTGAAATCCAGAGCTTTTGGGTCAAAGAAAAAAGAATCCTACAAGCAGCCAGAAAAAAAATAATTCAAGTAGCAAGGATTCACATTCAGGATTACATACAACTTAGCAGCCACCATTATAAATGAACAGAGAACTTGGAATATGATATTCCAGAAGGCAAAAGATATGAGCTTATATACAAGAATAGCTCACAAAGCAAAATTTTGAGTAATTCTTTAATACTATAGGAGGGGAAATGGACCTTTAATGAAGGTGAGTTCTTCCACTTTCAAGCATTTCTGATAAAAAAAATAGCTATAGAGAAATGAAATTTTATACATAGGAACAAAAATAAACATGCAAAAGTAAACATGAATGAACAATGAAAAAAGACTAATAAAGGATAAACTTAAAAGCAAGCTTACATTCAAATATGGAGAGAAAATATGTGTTTCCAATCTGAATACTATCATCATCAGGGTTCAGAGAGGGACTACATTTAGACAGGAACTGGGAGTGGTTCTAATATTCTGATGAATTTTGGAAAAGAAAGTAAAGTGAGGGAAAAAGTAATACATTGAAGAAAGAAAGAGGAAAACAAAGGAAAATTGGGAGAAATCATTTCACATAACATAATTAGGATACACAGATAAACGTATATGAAAACAAGGAGTGGGGATCTACCAACTCTTGAACCTCACTCTCTTCTGAACTTCCTTTCTCATCTAGACTGGTCAAAATAAGGAAAACTATATATATATATGTACAAATGACTATAGAAATAACCACGCATGGAAATAAAAATGAAAGGGAAGAAAGGAAGAAAAGAAATTAATTATATGGAAGATTAAATTAAGGGAAGGATTGGTCATAATCAAAACAAACTCTAGGATATAAAAAAATTATACCTCTTTTTGAGGAGGTAAAAATGGGAATCTGCAGAAGGTTCCATAAATTGAAGAATGGATGAAGAAATTATGTTATATAATGATATCATAAAGACAAGAAATAACTGCTGTGAGGAACTCTTATCAGCATAATGACCAATGATGATCCAGAAGAGTAATGCTGAAACATGCAACCTACCTCCTGTTAGAGAAATGAAGAGTTCAAAATGCTAATTGAAACAAAAACTTTTTTGGAGCCAAGGAGGATATGTGTTTTGATTAACTATACATACATACATACATATATATACATATATATATATACATATATATATATATATTCTTAAAATAATTCAGGACCTTCCCATCTATACTTTGAAAGGTGACTCCCACCTATATTAACTGAGGATTTCCTATATGTTCTCAAACTTGATGAAAATGGAAACTCCAAGAGACAGGAAATCTAAACTCTTCCCAAAGGATTTTCTCCTAGTTTTAAACACCCCAAAATGGTGGTAGTCATAGAAATTATCACTTGAGCTGAACCAGAAGCACCTAATATACAAATGACTCCATCAGGGACAATTTTCAGGCCCTGGGAACTGAGGACAACAGAAGATCTCTGTTTTGTCAGTGCTGGCAGTAATGCCAGAGGGCCTGAAGGGATCAACATATCAACATATCAGCCTTCCACTCATTAAAATCCATAATCAAGACTTTAATAGAGTATTTACAAGCTGAACTTTAGTCTCCAATCTGTTCTCCAATGGCTTATAATGGTCTTTTTTATTGGCATGGGCTTCTAAGCTCCCTATGTTGAATAGTGTGGCCTGAGGAATGGACCTCTATGTTGCCATCTTAAAAAGCAAGAAAGATCTCAAACCATTTGGGTCAATTTCCAGTGGCCTGGACTTCAAAACCAATGGTAAGTGCTCTATGCCCTTTTTATAGAGTGATATTCCCCTTGCTGCTGACAAGAACTGCTTTTTGCTATCTGTTTTGGAGGCAGCCCTTCCCCACCCCAGCTCCAATGAAATTAAGTCATCCCTTCAACTGAATGTGTAGTCAGAGCTACCTTGGGCCAAAGCTCTTCAAGCTTGGCATCTGCACATCATTACGCAGCCCGAGCTCACTGAACAAAACAGAGGGACAACATTGATTACATTCAGCCAGACTACTTTACAGAGGGAACCAAATAAATACAAACACACTCAAGCCTCTTAATGTTTCACTGCTCTCCCACCCCGCATCTGTCAGAGTAAAACAGACAAGATTGTTTATATAGCAACAGGAAGTCCAGGTCAAAGTTGGAGCCAAAAAGGCTCCAGTCCTTCAGAAGAACATGAGGCAGGAAAGCAAATGGCACTGATAGAAAGCCCTGTCATTGCTGTGTGTAACAGAATATTCTATCTCTTTGATTTTTATAGGCTGGGTGATTTATGAATCATGGCAAAAACAGAAGGGGCATACCTTTGGCAAATGCCCATTTCAATGAGGGTATAAAGTCTCTTTGTTTACTCCCAGGACCCTTAATATTCTCCAATGAATGTTAATCGAAATTGTTTATGGAATATGAAAATGATGCCGTTTTCCACTGTGCCTTTTACTGTTCAATGACCTTGCATTTGAAAACTGCAGGACAGAAATTTGTTCTGTCTCAGGGAAATCATGAAATCCTAATTTAGCAAACTAGAGCCACCCAAGCACCATTTGAGAAAAACAGAACAAAATACTAAGGAGGAAACAAAATATAGCATTGGCAGGAAAGGCATTCAGGGTAAACTGTTTTTCCAGATCCTAGTTTTGCACACCCAACAATAACAACAAAAAATAATTACTTTCTTTTCTTCGAATATCTAAGTAGGCTTTGACTATGGAGTTGACTTATACACCTTGTCTTAAAAATATAAAATGTTAAAATCATTAGAAGGATCTTTGGTGGTCTAGGTCAAATTTCTTCTCTAAAGAATTCTATCTATGAGAGTTGGTCATCTAGCTTTTGCTTGAATAATTTGGGTAATGGGTGGGCTTGCTGTCTTCTGAAAAAATTAGTTCCCAAATTTCCTCCTCAAATTGGAATCTCTTCTAAAACAGATGAATTTATAGTTTTCTTGAACTCTTTTGGTGTGAGCTAGACTCACTATTTCATGAGGCAATGGATTCCATCTTTGGTTTGTGAAAAATAAATAAATGAATGAATGAATGAAATAATTTTTAAAACATTTTTAAAGCATTTCTCATGTTAAACCTAAATAGGGTATAATTTCTGCCTACTGTTTCTAGTTCTGTCCTCTGGAGCTACATAGATCCCATTGGATCCCAGTAGATCCCTGTTCCATATGATGTATATATGCATATGTTAGCATATATACATAGGAATGTGTGTGTGTGTGTTTGTGTACAACAGGGTGCTGAAACATTTAACAATCAGCTCTCCAGAAAAAAAAATGATCACAAAACATACTTTTAAGGTTTAATCTCCATCATTAACATTTTCTCTATCACTTTGTCTAGACAATCTACAAAGCAATAAATGAAGCCCTAATGTATAGTGTTTGACAGTTTTCTAGGTATAAATGCTCACACTGAAAATTTAACAATCAGTTTTCATGAAACAGTTCAAGCTGGCTCCAACACATATTGTTCTAACCCCATGATCCTGTGATATGGAATTTAAAGAGGGTTATGGGAGATAAATAAGGAATGAGGGCAAAAAAACTACTAGAATTATAGTTTTATATAAGAATTTGGGGAAAAAATGAAAGAGAATTTAAATCTCATGTATATTGCCTATTTAAAAGACACAAGTAACAGTAGCTACTCTAAGGTTTACAAGATATTTCATGAAGTCTTCAAGGATCTTCAATGGTAGAACAGTCTTATTCTTGAATTCAGGCTTTAGAATTCTTAGTCTTTTTATTTTGGAACATTTTTTCTTCTGAAATCCAATTGTGTTGACTGTCTCTAGCTCCCTCCAAAACACACACACACACAAAGACACATACTACATGTGTCTTTCACTATGTTGAAAGTCTTAGCTATATCCATTGATCTTTAAACTTTAAGTCCTGTGAAAAAGGAGATACTCCAAAAAATGACAACCCTTTGAACTGTCATTCAGATTTGGAAAGAAGGAGAAATTAGGGCAATGATAATTGACATTTGCCTAGGACTTTAAGATTTGCAAAGTTCATTGGATCCATTATCTCCTTAGAGCCACTCAACAGCTCGTAGGTGAGTAAGTACTACATTATTATTATCAATCCCATTTTACATATAAGGAAATTGAAGCTCAGAAATGTTTCCATGATCATATTAAGGAACACATCATAACCATTTTTGAACCCAGGTGTCAAATTCATGGTTCTACCACACTGCTCACTTTTTAATAGATCATTTTTGAGCTATAGAGAAGTCCTGAGATAAGGGGATGCCACAAGATAAGAACAAGAAGGCTGGATTGGGGTTCTAATTAACTTCCCCTAATTCAAAATGTTCACTAGTGAGCTCTACCACCAGTGTGTCTTAGGAAAGCCAGATAAACAGCTCCATTCTCATAATCCTTCTCTACCCTTAGTGGCTATTCCATTTCCTCCAGTTTAATTACCTAACCATATACATGAATTCTTGCATCCATACAAAGAGACAAGTACTATATCTCTTTACAAGCAGCACAATAAAATTAATTGGGAAATTCCAAAGTACTCTCTGAAATGAGACCTAGAACCAAACAGATCCCCATGTATAACACTTTATAATTGTGACCAGGAGTCTGATGAATTAACTAGTAAAAGTAAAGTCAGAGGTGGAGAGTGAGGGGCAAGGAAGTGGAGCAGAGAGATGGTCAAGTGTTAGCTGATCTACAAGGTTAAGAGACTTGGATAGATTCAACCCTTTGAACTGTCATTCAGATTTGGAAGAAAGGAGAAATTAGGGCAATGATAATTGACATTTGCCTAGGACTTTAAGATTTGCAAAGTTCATTGATCATTATCTCCTTTTCTAGAGTTTAACTTCTAAGATGAGTATAAAAATCAAAATCTATCTCCTCCCATCTCTGAAATAAACTCAATACCAATCAAATAAAATAACCAGTTTAAAAATATATTATTATAATAAGACAAGGAGCTGGCTTTATGAAAAAAATCAATAAAACAGATAAATCATTGGTTAATTTGATTTTTAAAAATAGGAAGAAGAAAAATAAATTACTGGTATCAAAACTGAAAAGGGTGAATTCACAACCAATGAAGAATAAACTAAAGCAATTATTTAGGAATTATTTTGCCCAACCATATGACAATAAATCTGACAATCTAAGTGAAATAGATAAATTTTAATATGTAAATTGTCCTAATCAACAGAAAAGGAAATAATATACTTAAACAACCCCATCTCAGAAAAAGAAATTGAGCAAACTTATCAATGAATTCCCTAAGAAAAAATTTCCCAGGGTCAGAATTCTACCAAACATTTAAAGAACAATTAACTCTAATACTATATAAACTATTGGGGGTGGGGAGGTAAAGAAGGAATTCTACCAGATTCCTTTTAAGACACAAATATGGTGCTGATACCTAAAAAAAGAAAAACAAAAATGGAGAAATAAAACTAGAGACCAGTCTCCCTAATGAATAGTGATCCAAATTTTTTCAATTTAAAAATCATTATTTTAAAGTTTATGTGTGGTTATGTTTTGGGGGGAAGGTTGAAGGGAGGAAGATTAAAGTACTCTGACTACTACCTGTGTGACCTTGGGAATTGCTGGTTCTCTTTTTCCTTATAGGTAAATTGAGAGATTTGGACTAGATAGTCCTGCCTGGAAGTTTCTTTCAGTTCTCATTCTAAGAATCTATAATTTGTGCTAATGTAGTATAATCAAGATAGTATTATGTATATAAGCTCTTATTAATCATTAATTGCTATGTAATGGGTTAATAGGGAAATTTGATTTTCTGGACAGTAAGAAATCAGAACACAGACAAGCTCTATGAGTAGTGCTTCAGTCCAGTGAATCAACTGAACTGAAGAGGGAAACAAAATGCTGATTGATTGGACAGGGGCAAATCTCACGGAGCTAGCCAAATCTTCTCCATCAACATAAAAGAGGCAACAAGGTATTTCAGTGGACAGAGCTGAACCTAAAGCTAGGAAGTCCTAAGTTCAAAACCAGTCTTAGAAACTTATTGGCTACATTCTTCTGGGCAAAACACTTCATTTGTATCTGCCTTAGTTTCCTCTTCTGAAAAATGGGGATAACAAAAGTACCTACTTCCCAAGGTTGTTGGGAAGATCAAACAAGACAATATTTGTAAAGCACTTTGCAAATCTCAAAACACTATGTAAATATCAGCTATCTGTATTATGTGAGCTATATTACTGTTAGAAGTTGAATTTATCGGAGGCAGCTGGGTAGCTCAGTGGATTGAGAGCAAGGCCTAGAGACAGGAGGTCCCAGGTTCAAATCTGGCCTCAGACACTTCCCAGCTGTGTGACCTTGGGCAAGTCACTTGACCCCCATTGCCTACCCTTACCACTCTTCCACCAAGGAACTAATACACAGAAGTTAAGGGTTTAAAAATATTAAAAAAAAAAAGAAATTGAATTTATCTTCTTATCAATGAGAATACATCCTACTCAGTTCAGAGAGTTGCTATGGAAAGGGCACTGAACAAAGAATCAGAAAGATTTGGAGTCTGGTTAGCTATTTGGTTAGCTATTTGGCTCTAGGCATGTCTCTTGACTCTGAGTCTCAGTTGACTCATCTGTAAAATGAGAATAACAATAGATTTACTGTTTACTTCACTATTGGTGTTAGGATCAGATGAGATACTTTGCTAACTGTAAATCGCTACATATATCTAAGTTATTATGAGTAGAATTACCCCTTTACTCCCTGGGAGCAGAGAAAAGGGAAGGATAGCTATTTTCTTTCCCCATTCTTCCATTCACCATTGGAAAAAAAGAGTAGAAAGTTTTTTGCATTTATAGAATAAACATTTACTGGTAAGTTGTTTGGCTGTCATCCCCAAAGACCCAATACAGGATGGCCCAAAAGTCTTAGAGAAGTATTAAATTTTAATATCTTCAGAAGTATAAATTTTACAAACTTAACCCCTAAGAAATTATTGAAAATTTAATTTCTTAACTTTCTTTATATTTATTCATATTTTGAATTTTGAGTAATGAACTTTTCATTTTAAGAAGATGAGGTGCCCTGGCATTAAACACTGAGTTTGTGACAGTTTCTGGATGATACTTTCTCAAGATAATGGTCCTCTTGATTACCACTTTGGACATCTGATCTCATTCCATTAGACCTTTTTTTGGTGTGGTCAAGCCATATCTGCCTTGCATGCGGATTGAAACCTTGTTCTTTGGTTGATCTTAAGTGAAGGATTAGAAATGCAGTCCTCTCAGTCACTGAACAACTGATGAATGTTTTTACAAAGTTTGAAAATTGACTACAATGATGGATAGCCCAAGAAGGTAACTACATTGAATTTTAGTAAGAAACATATCAATATTTAAAAATTTAAAATAATTAATCTTTCAAACATTGTTTTTCTGTCTATTGCATTTAGACTTCTGAAGATTGTAAAGCCTAAGACTTCACCAAGACTAAGGAGAGAGTCTACGTTTTGTGTTCTGTTGATATCCATTGGAAAAACAGGTAGTGGGTTGCTTTCCATAGCTCAAATCTAGTATCAGTTGCAGTTTTAATCTATATCTAATTTTATCTATATCTATAAATTTAAAATAACTGCTTAGTGTGAGAAATGTCTTGAATATCTTCCACCTTCCTCTATCACTCAATGTCTTCTCTATCAAGAAAGTTGAATATCCCAGTTAGGTCCTATGGTATCCTTCATCTCAACTAACTCTCACATAAAACATTTTAAATTAAACCCACTAATAGCAGGTTAGAGAATGTAATTTCTACTGCCCCTTCTAGCCCTAGATCATATGATCCAAAACAGATAAGCTAGTCTATTTTTCCTCCCTCTAAGATATGGTGCTTCCTTAATGCCAACGAATGAATCTCTAATTTGTGGTAGTCAGGTAAAATGCGTTCCTTCTTCCCTTCAAACCCAATTTCCCTATACCATGAATGACAGCATAGAGGAGTCTACCTTTCCAACACCTTTTACACCTCTTCCATTGTCTTAGCTCACCTAGCCTTCATCCTAATTCATGCTTTCATTTCCTCTTGCCTGGACTATTGCAAATAGTCTCTAATTGGAATTCCTGGTTCCAATGTCTCGCCTCTTGAGGCTAAACTGCACATGGTTTCTAAGCTATTCCAAAAGCAAGGGTCAGATTGGATCACATCTCTGCTCAATAAGCTTTAATAGTTCCTTCTAACCTCTTCCCCTTGGTATTGCTCAGTCTCTTCTGCTCTGATCCCTATTTATAAGCAATCAGCTTGAATTTATTTTGCAAATATTTCTGATTTATTTATCTACATGCATGTAATTTCCTCTCAGTAGAATAGAAGCTCCTTGGGGGCAGAAACTATTCTACTTTTTCATGTGACCAGCACCTAACTCAGTGCCAGGTGTAGAGTACAGACTTACTAGATGCTAATTGAAATGAACTGGATAATATATTTAGTCTATAGGAAAGAACAGCCCTGCTGTGACCTAAGGGAGTCAAATAATGCAGCAATTCATTAGCTATACTGGCAATAAATTGTGACTTGTATAATATCATCTGTTTATCATTGAAAATCCTTCACAACCTGGACTCTACTTCTCTTTCAAGGCTAATTATATATTACTTCTTTTACATACTCAATAGTCCAGTTAAATTGTCCTTAATGTCCCTCACATACAACACTAAATTTCCCATTTCTATGACTTTGCACTGCCTATTCACCATCCCTGGAATGTCCTCCTGTATCTCTAATCTCTAATCAAATCATCATAACCCATGCTCTGATCCTGATTTGTAGGCAGCCAGCAAACCCTTCTTTTCTCATTCTATACTGTCCTACACTAGTCAGCTCTCATCTCTATGAAGATGGTTTCCAGAAGCCACTCCCTGGGCCATTTTTGCTTCAGTTCTTTTCTTGACGGTGATATCACTGACTCCTGTACTCATAGTGTCTAGTGAAAGTCAATACTATAAGAGGAGAGACCCTTATTTCTATAGAATTTCTATTATTTCTATTTCTTTTATTTCTTATTTCTATTATTTCTATAGAATCTAGCTCAATTTCTTAACCATGAAGTTAAGAACCAAGGTCCTTGAACTTTCAATATGACTTTTTTACTTTGTAACTTTGTTTAATATAACCCAACATATTTTATTTATGTATTTAAAAATGTTATACAGAAAAGGGGTATGTAGCCTCCTCCAGACTATCAAGGGGGTCCATGAAACAGAAAAAGCTAAGAACTCCTGCTCTATAAGAAGCTTTTCCCAATTCCCCTAGCTGCTAGTGACCCATCAAATTCCTTGAATTTATTTTGCATATTTTTTTATGTGTACATACCACTCTCTCTGACCTCCCTTCCTGACCCTGTAAGTTCTTTCAGGGTAGAAACAGTTTTCTCATTTGTCTTTGTAGCCCCAGAACCTAGCACAATGTCTGACATACAGTAGCTACTTAATAATTTCCTTTTGGTTAACTGATTGATTGACTGAATTACCCAATGTTAAATTTCTCCAAATATGTGGCTTGCACCTCCAACAAAATGGAGCAACAACTTTGACTAGCTAAACAAATTCCATCACTAACTCGAAATCTAAATTAAACAACAACCATAAGGAAAAGCATCAAGAAAAGAAAGACATTTTATTACCTCCTTATAGTACTACATTTAAGAAATGGAGCAAGGAGTAAAGAAAAACTTATCTGTTTTAGATTGGCTTATGCAAAACTTAGGTATGTAGACGAATATACTAAGGGGAAGATATTGCATTACAGAGATGGGAGAAAGATAAATGACACAGTTCTTGCCCTCAGGGACCTTACATTTGAGTGGGGAAATAAAACATATTCACAGATATGCAAGGAAAGAGCCAAATCATTATTATGTATTTGAAGAGGATGAGAGTCTTTCCAGCTGGGTGGTGGGGGTCAGTTGGGTGAGGGCCAATCAGACTTCATAGGGTATGGAAGTTACAAAGTTTCTAGGTTATTTCAACAGGTAGAGTGAGAAATGATGAGGAAGTATATTCCAGGAATAAGGGATGGTCTATATGAATGCAGAAGTAGAAGAGACCAGAATAAGACTGAGGAACAGTGAATGGTTGTTTGGAACAAAGAACAAAGGAAGGAAGAGTCCCACCATCCCATGTTGGTCAGAAGATGATAGAATGGAACAGAGGAGGATCTCAAGCACTCAGCTCAGTTCTTGACTGTATATATTCAAAGACATTGGAAAACTGGAGTATATTTATCCATCGGAGGGGAAGAAGCTCCTTGAAGGAAGATAATATATATGAATACAGTATTGAAAAGAAGGTCGGAGGTAAATTATGAGAGGCAATAAATACCAGGTTTTGGAATTTGTGTTTTGTTCTGGGGGTAATTGGTTGGGGGTTAGGGATGAGGCACTGAAAGTTTTTCTTAGATCTGGGCAATAGAGGAGTTATTTTGGCAATCATTAAGACTAAAGATGGAAGCAGAGAAACCACCTGGAATACCATTATAATGGCCCAGGGGAGAAATTATGATGGCTTGAACTAGGAGTAAGAGCAGAGGGGGAAGTATAGACATGAGAGTATTGGCAAAGTAGAAATAACAGTACTTGGCATATTATTGGAGGGGTAGGGAGAAGTGAGTCAAATAGGATCCCAATGTTTCAAGCCTTAGCGATTAAGAGAAAAGTATTAGCATCCTGAGAACAGGGAAATTTGGTAGAATGGTAAAGGCATTGAACTCATTGTCATTTTATTTGTTCAAGTGTGTACTATGTACCAGATTCTGTTTTAGGCATTAGGGATACAGAGACAAACACAAAAAATAGTCCATCTCCTCAAGAGACTTACATTCTGTTGGTTCAATTCTGAGCATATTGTATTTGAGTTGCCATTGAAACAGTTAGCTAGCTGTAAATACAAGCTAGGAACTTGAGAGATAAGTCATAGATAGTCATAGAGGTGATAAATTAACCCACAAACATGGAGGTAATCACAGAAAGAATGCGGAGAGAAAAAAAAAAGACCCAATAATGGAGTCTTAGGAAGCATCCACAGTTAGTGAGTGGGAGAAAGAAAAAGAACCATATAGAGTCGGAAAAAATATTAGCAAGTCAAACTCCAAACCTATAAGAGTGGGCTCAGACTCAGAATCTGACAAAAACAAATTCCTTTCCAAGATAACAGAGCAAGTCCAAAATAACATACAGCTTGCGTTTTTCTATGTAACATTCTGGAAACTTTGAATTCACAACAGGATTTCTTTTCTATTTTTTAAAAACTATATTATCATGTGGACTGAGGAGAGAAATAAAAATAAAATGAGAATGGATATGTACTTACCAAGAGATGTGCTTTTTTAAAAACATTTAATAATATTTATTTTTAGAAAAGTTAACATGGTTACATGATTCATGCTCTTACTTTCCCCTTCATCCCCCAGACCTCCCCCCACATAGCCGATGTGCATTTCTAATGGTTTTAATATGTGTCATTGATCAAGACCTATTTCCAAATTGTTGATAGTTGTATAGTAGATAGGTGTGGTAGTTTCGAGTCTATATCACCAATCATGTCCACCTCAACCCATGTGTTCAAGCAGTTGCTTTTCTTCTGTGTTTCCACTCCTGCAGTTCTTCCTCTGAATGTGGGTAGCGTTCTTTTCTGTAAATCCCTCAGAATTGTCCTGGGTCATTGCATTGCTGCTAGTACAGAAGTCCTTTACATTCGATTTTACCACAGTGTATTGGTCTCTGTGTACAATGTTCTTCTGGCTCTGCTCTTTTCGCTCTGCATCAATTCCTGGAGGTCTTTCCAGTTCACATGGAATTCCTCCAGTTTAATTATTCCTTTGAGCACAATAGTATTCCATCACCAGCATATACCACAATTTGTTCAGCCATTCCCCAATTGAAGGGTATACCCTCATTTTCCAGTTTTTTGCCACCACAAAAAGCATAGCTATAAATATTTTCATACAAGTCTGCTTATCTATGTTCTCTTTGGGGTACAAACCCAACAATGGTATGACCGGATCAAAGGGCATACATTCTTTTATACCCCTTTAAGCATAGTTCCAAATTGCCTTCCAGTATGGTTAGATCAGTTCACAACTCCACCAGCAATGCATTAATGTCCCAATTTTGCCACATCCCCACCAACATTCATTACTCTCCCTTTCTAACATTTTAGTGAATCTGCTAGGCATGAGGTGATATCTGTTGTGAGGGTTATTTATCAATTGTTGTAGAGTTGTTTTGATTTGCATTTCTCTAATTATTAGAGATTTAGAATACTTTCTCATGTGCTTATTGATACTTTTGATTTCTTTATCTGAAAATTACCTATTCATGTTCCTTGTCCATTTATCAATTGGGGAATGGCTTGATTTTTTTATACAATTGATTTAACTACTTGTATATTTGAGTAATTAGACCCCTGTCAGAGATTTTTGTTATAAAGATTTTTTTCCCAAATTGTTGTTTCCCTTCCTATTTTGGCTGCATTATTTTTGTTTGTACAAAAGCTTTTTAGTTTGATATAATCAAAATCATTTATTTTACATTTTGTAATTTTCTCTAACTCTTGCTTGGTTTTAAAATCTTTCCTTTCTCAGTGATCTGACAAGTATACTATTCTGTGTTCACTTAACTTATTTATAGTTTCCCACTTTATATTCAAGTCATTCACCCATTCTGAATTTATCTTGGTGTAGGGTGTGAGATGTTGATCTAAACATAATCTCTCCCATATTGTTTTCCATATTTCCCAGCAGTTTTTGTCAAATAGTGGATTTTTGTCCCAAAAGTTGGGCTCTTTGGGTTTATCATACACTGTCTTGCTGATGTCACTTACCCCAAGTCTATTCCACTGATCCTCCCTTCTGTCTCTTAGCCAGTACCATACCGTTTTGATGGCCGCTGCTTTATAGGATAGTTTAATATCTGGTACTGCTAGGCCACCTTCCTTCACATTTTTTTCCATTATTTCTCTTGATATTCTTGATCTTTTGTTACTCCAAATGAACTTTGTTATAGTTTTTTTCTAATTCAGTAAAAAAGTTTTTGGTAGTTTGATAGGTGTGGCACTAAATAGGTAAATTAATTTGGGTAGAATGGTCATTTTTATTACATTAGCTCATCTTACCCATGAGCAATCAATGGCTTTCCTATTGTTTAGATCTAGTTTTAATTGTTTGGAAAGTATTTTGTAGTTGTTTTCATATAATTGCTCTGTTTGTTTTGGAAGATAGATTCCTAAGTATTTTATATTGTCTAGGGTGATTTTAAATGGTGTTTCTCTTTCTACCTCTTGCTGCTATGATTTGTTGGAAATATATAGAAATGCTGATGATTTATATCCAATTATTTTGTATCCTGCAACTTTGCTAAAGTTGTTGATTATTTCTACAAGCTTCTTAGTTGATTCTCTAGGATTTTTTAAGTAGACCATCATATCATCTGCAAAGAGTGATAGCTTAGTCTCCTCATTGCCTATTTTGATACCTTCAATTTCTTTTTCTTCTCTAATTGCTACTGCTAGTGTTTCTAGTACAATGTTAAATAATAGAGGTGATAATGGGCATCCTTGTTTTACTCCCGATCTTATTGGGAAGGCTTCTAATTTATCCCCATTGCATATGATCCTTGTTGATGGTTTTAGGTATATACTGTTTATTATTTTTAGGAAAGGTCCTTCTATTCCTATACTTTCCAATGTTTTCAATAGGAATGGATGTTGTATTTTGTCACAGGCTTTTTCAGCATCTATTGAGATAATCATGTGATTTTTGTTTGTTAGCTTGTTAATATGGTCAATTATGTGGATGGTTTTCCTAATGTTGAACCATCCTTGCATTTCTGGTATAAATCCCACCTGATCATGGTGGATGATTCTCTTGATCACTTGCAGAGGTCTCTTTGTTAGTATTCTATTTAAGATTTTTGCATCTATGTTCATTAGGGAGATTGGTCTATAGTGTTCTTTCTCTGTTTTTGATCAACCTGGCTTTGGAATCAGTACCATATTTGTGTCATAAAAGGAATTTTGTAGGACTCCTTCTCTGCTTATTATATCAAATAATTTGTATAGTATTGGGATTGGTTGCTCTTTGAATGTCTGATAGAATTCACTTGTTAATCCATCAGGCCCTGGCAATTTTTTCTTAGGGAGTTCTTTGATGGCTTGTCCAATTTCTTTTTCTGATATGGGAGTATTTAGGTGTTCTATTTCTTCTGCTGTTAATCTAGGCAATTTATATTTTTGTAAATATTCATCCAAATCTCCTAGATTGCTATATTTATTGCCACATAATTGGGCAAAATAGTTTTTAATGATTGCCTTAATTTCCCCTTCATTAGAGATGAGGTCTCCCTTTTCATCTTTGGTACTGTCAATTTGGTTTTCTTCTTTCCTTTTTTTAATTAGATTGACCAGTACTTTGTCTATGTTATCTGTTTTTTCAAAATACCAGCTTCTAGTCTTATTTATTAATTCAATAGTTCTTTTACTTTCAATTTTATTGATTTCTCCATTGATTTTTAGTATTTCTAATTTAGTTTTCATCTGTGGATTTTTAATTTGCTTGCTTTCTAGTTTTTTAAGTTCCATGCCCAATTCATTAATCTTTGCCCTCCCTAATTTGCTAATATATGCACTCAAGGATATAAATTTCCCCCTGAGTACTGCCTTGGCTGCATCCCACAGAGTTTGGTAGGATGTCTCATCATTTTCATTCTCTTCAATGAAATTGTTGATTGTTTCTATGATTTCTTCTTTGACTAGCTGGTTCTAGAGAATCATATTATTTAATTTCCAATTAGTTTTTGATTTGCCTGCCCAGGTGCCCTTACTAATTATTATTTTTATTACATTATGATCTGAGAAGTTTACATTTATTATTTCTGCTCTTTTGCATTTGTTTGCAATGTTTCTATGCCCTATCACATGGTCAGTCTTTGTGAATGTACCATGTGCAGTTGAGAAGAAGGTGTATTCTTTTTTGTCCCTATTTATTTTTCTCTACATATCTATTAAATCTAATTTTTCTAGGACTTAATTCACCTCTCTTATCTCTTTCTTATTTATTTTTTTGGTTTGATTTATCTAGATCTGAAAGAGGAATATTTAGATCTCTCACTAGTATGGTTTTACTATCTATTTTCTTCTTGAGATATGCCAGTTTCTCCTTTATGAATCTGGTCGCTATGCCATTTGGTGCATACATATTGAGCAGTGTTATTTCCACATTGTCTATACTGCCTTTTATCAGGATGTAATTACCTTTGCTGTCTTTTTTAGTCATATCTATTTTTACTTTGGCTTTGTCAGAAATCATGATTGCTACTCCTGCCTTCTTTTTCTCATTTGAAGCACAAAATATTTTGGTCAAACCCTTTTTCTTAAAACTGTGTATGTCCACCTGCCTCATATGTGTTTCTTCTGGAGAACATATGGTAGGATTTTGGTTTCTGATCCACTCTGCTATTTGCTTCTGTTTTATGGGTGAGTTCATCCCATTCACATTCAGAGTTATAATTATCAGTTGTGTATTCCCCAACATTTTGGTATCCTCTCCTAGTTCTACTCCTTCTTCTTACACTATTTCCTTTTAAACCAGTGGTTTGCTTTAAGCTAGTAACCCTTGTCCCCTCCCTTGATTTACTTCCCTTTCTTCCCCCTCCCTTATTATTCCCCTCTTTTTATTTTAAGGCCTAATGAATTCCCTCCCTTTTCTTTTCCCCTCCCTTTTTTCATCTCCCCACTCCCCTCCTGCCCTTGGTTTATCCCTTCTGACTTTCTCAGTAGGGTTAGATAGAGTTTTATATCCCAACGGATATAGCTACTCTTCTCTCTCAGGGTTAATTACACTGAGAATAAGGTTTAAATATTACCTCTTAATGCTTTCTTCCTCTCCTTCTTATAATAGTATTCATCCCTTCCTCTTCCCATGCCCTCTTTGTGTGTAATAGAATATCCTATTTTCTTATTCATTCAAGTTTCTCTTGGTGTCCTCTAATATTCACCTCCCTCTTTCCCACCCCATATCATCTTAGACTATTTATTATTCCAGCCTCTCTCTATGAATAACTCTTCTAATTATTATAATAGTGAATACTATAATAGTGAATAGAGTTCACTACAGAGAATTATACATAACATTTCTCCACATAGGGATACAAATAATTAGATATTATTGAAGCCCTTAAAGAGGCAAATTTAAAAAATAAGAGTTTTCTTACTTTCCCTTCTGTTTCTTATTTATCTTTTCTAGTTTCTCTTGGTTTTTGTCGTTTGATATTGAACTTTCCATTTAGTCCTGGTCTTTTCTGTGCAAATTTTGGAAATCTTCTATCTTGTTGAATGCCCAAACTTTCCCCTGGAATTATATAGTCAGTTTTGATAGGTAGGTGGTCCTTGGTTGTAGACCCAGTTCTCTTGACTTTCTGAATATCATATTCTAAGCCTTGAGGTCTTTTAGTATGGAGGCTGCCAGATCCTGTGTGATCCTGATTGGTGCTCCTTGATATCTGAATTGTCTCTTTCTGGCTTCTTGTAAATTTTTTTCTTTTACTTGGAAGCTCTTGAATTTGGCTATTATAGTCCTGGGGGTTGTCTTTTCAGGGTCTAGTGTAGAGGGTGATCTATGGATCCTTTCAATGTCTATATTGCCCTCTTGTTGTAGAACTTCAGGGAAGTTTTGCTGAATAATTTCTTTTAGTTTGGAGTCCAAATTTCTATTAATTTCTGCTTTTTTAGGAAGACCAATGATTCTCATATTGTCTCTTCTAGACCTGTTTTCTTGATCTGTCAATTTCTTATTGAGATATTTCATGTTTCCTTCTATTTTATCAGTCTTTTGACTTTGTTTTATTTGTTCTTGTTGTCTTGAGAGATCATTGGCTTCTACTTGCCCAATTCTTGTCTTTAGAGACTGGTTTTCTGCTATAAGCTTTTGATTTTCCTTTTCGATTTCGTCTATCCTGTTTTCCAGCTGTTTGATTTTGGTCTCCAATTTGCTTATCAATTCTTTTGCTTTGGGGGCATCTTTTTCGAATTGCCCAATTCTAGCCTTTAGAGACTGGTTTTCCTTTTCAATCTGGTCATTTCTGTTCCTTGATTTACTTGCCTCATTTTCCAATTGTGAAATTCTGCTTTTTAAACTGTTATTTTCTTGTCTGATCACTTCCATCTTTCTCATAATCTCAGATTTGAACTCCTCAAGACCTTGTGACCCATTTTCATTTTTTGGGAAGGTTTGGATATGGTTACTTGTTTGTTCTCCTCTGCTGTTTGCTATGTTGTCTGGATTTTTTCTGTGTAAAAGTTTTCGAGTGTTAAAGGTTTCTTCTTGATCTTTCTCTTCTTGGGTTCCTGTGTCTGGCTTACCATTTTTAGCCAGCAGCCTCTCGGCTTTATCCTCATGCCCAGGATCTGTCTGCACTCTTTAGGCTCCTGAGGCCTCAGGTCTAGTTGTTCTCAGGGTGCAGCCTCCTGGTGGTCCCTTGCTTGTTCTTCTGCCTGAAGCTCCTTTAACAGTCTCAGGGAACTGTTTCCACAGTCATGTGTGGAACCCCTCTGCACTAGGTCCCCACTTAAGATCTGCGCCTGTGCTCAGGATCCACATCCTCACCTGCACTCAGGGTCTGTGCTCAAAGTCTGCACATTCTTTAGCCTCTTGGGGTCTTAAGTCTTCCTGCTCTCAGGAGCAGGCTCTGGTGATCCCAGATAGCTTCCAAGGACTTATTGGGTGCCCCAAACTTGCTCTAACTCTTGTGCACAGGCTTTGGTCCTATAGGTGGTGTGTGTGGGGAGGGGGTTGCTCAGCTCTCATTTTAGTGAGAGCTATTTCACCTCTTTATAGCATGGAAATGCCCTGATTCTACTTACCTTCAATGCTGCACCCTGTTGTGGGGGTCCCTTCGTTCATCTGGATTTGCTTTTATGTCTTCTTGAGGAGTCCTATATGTGTGGGTTAGGAGAGGTCAAGCAGCTGCTTTTTACTCTACCTCCATCTTAACCCAGAAGCCTTTCAAGAAAGGTATTTTCATACTTTGGAAGAGAAAGCATTTGCATGTTGACTCCACATCATGTCATTTTGACATGTGGGGTCAGGGACAGCTGGGTGTCCCAATGCATAGAGTTTCAGATGTGTAGACAGGAAGTCCTAGTTTCAAATATGGCCTCAGACATATCCTAGCTTTGTGACCCTGGGCAAATCACTTAACCCCAATTGTCTTCCTCATTTGAGCTTTATAATCCTGTGAGGCAGGTAATCAGGGTGATGTTGGAACAAGCTTTATTTAGAGAGCTGATTGTTCAGTTATCAGTAGTGTGAGTATTTACCACCTCAAAAATCAGCAGATTCTACAAATTAATCCTTAATTTATGTTTTGTTGATTTTTCTAGACTTTAAGAAAAAGTAATGGCATAAACATTCACGATGTAGAATAAACTTAAAAATTTCTCAGAAGGGGCAGCTAGGTGGACATTTCCTAGCTGTGTGACCCTGGGCAAGTCACTTAACCCCCTGTTGCCTAGACCTTACCACTCTCTTGCCTTAGAATCAATACTAAGTATTGATTCTAAGATAAAAGATAAGGTTTAAAAATACATAATAACCTTTAAGATAATTGTTTCAAGCTTCTTATCCCTTGCTGTAATCTCTTAAGAGGTATCTTACTATTTGTCGACTTGGGGTGACAGGAAACTAACTTTTTTTGGGGGGGTAAAATTCTTTTTTTTTTTAAGAAATTTTTTTCATGGTTGCAAGATTCATGTTATTTCCTTCCCCTCCTCCCACCCCACTCCCACAACCAACACACAATTCCACTGGGTTTTAGATGTATCTTTGATCAAGATCTATTTCCATATTATTAACATTTGCACTAGGGTGATCGCTTAGAGTAGGGGTTGGCAATGTATGGCTCTCAAGTTATATCTGGCTCTTTTGAGGGTTAGATATGGCTCTTTCTGCAGGAGCCATAAAGTCAATTTTTTTTTCAGGCACTGTTACAGGAGCACGCACTGTGAGTACTGTATGGCTCTCGCGAAATTACATTTTAGAAAATGTGGCGTTTATCACTCTCACGGCCAAAAAGGTTGCTGACCCCTGGCTTAGAGTCTACATCCCCAATCATATCCCCATTGACCCATGTGATCAAGCAGTTTATTTTCTTCTATGTTTCTGCTCCCACAGTTCTTTCTCTGGATGTGGATAGTATAGGGAACTCACTTTTTAAGGCAGGACTTTTATAATTAGGTAGTTCCAGTTCAAGATAGTCCTAATAACTTGAAAGTTCTTTAATATATTGAGCTCAAATTGTGTTTTTTCTGCATTCATTGGCTTTAGTTTCATCCTTCAGAGTTAAAAATAGTAAGACTCAGTTTCCTTCCATATAATAACCCTTCAAATATTGGAAGACAGCTATCAAGATATCCTCAGTTCGACTTTTCTCTTGCCTAACTAATTTCAGCTCTTTCGCCCATGTTTAATATAAAATAGTTTCCAGAATCCTTGTTTTCTTGGTTTAATTTATTCAACATACTCAATTCAAACCAACATACATGTGATAACATTATTTTAGTTAATCCCATTCTTGACTCTCCTAGAGTTTTTAATTTAAACCAAAAAACTCAAAAGACTGAATTGGCTGAATTTACTATGAATCTGTCTTGCCTAGTTTCCAGAAAATACAGTTCTGCTGAGAGGACTAAATTTGAAAGTAGACAATCAAATCTGAATAACCAGAAATCTACTCACAGTCACCCTAGCCTCTGGCTACTGCATCTAGGCTGCTCTCAGCTACACTTGCCTCTGAATAGTGCCTCTTTTTGTGAATTCAAGTTACCAGACTTTTAACCCCTCTCCCTGTTCTAAAATCTATTTAAGCACCCACTTTTCTATAGTTCAGTGGAAATTCCTTTACTTCCGTTTTTGCATCTTTTCTGAGATTATAATTCCCAGGGTGATGGCTCCATGTGGTTTTCTCTATTATAATGTCCTTGCCCTGATTAAAGACCTGCTGTTATAACTTCTTTGGTAGGTCTAAATTTTCCCCAGGTTGACTCACGTATCAAGTATCAACCACGTTTATAGCAGTGAGATAGGTACTAAAGATACAAAATTTTAAAAATGACATAATCTGTGACTTCAAGGAGCTATTCTTTAACATGTTCTAAGATGAACAAGGTCCAATTTGTCAGTGTCTCTCTTAATATTTGGTGCCAAAACCCAGTATAATGTCTGAGACTATATTCTGTCTCCTTCCATTCCATCATCATCTGATCAATGTGGAGTACTCTTCTTCCTTTGACTAAACTTCTGATCATTTCACCAATTCATATTTAACTCTGTGTTTTTTTACATTATCTGCTATGAAAATTAGGTCTCTTCCATTTCCACATTTGTACAGCTAATATTTTTTCACAAGGATATAATAAGATACTTCCTTAAATACATGAGATGATGTGGAACCATACCTATGGAACCATCAACAGAGTGGGAAGCCTTGAGATCAAATTTGGCTTGAAACTTGCTGGTTGTATTACCTTGGGCTATCTACTTAACCTGTCAACCTCATTTTTGTCACCTTAAAATTAAGGACAGTAGCTATGGCACATACCTCAAAGGGTTATTGTAAGGCTTAAATGAGATAATGTTTATAAAGCACATTAAAAACCTTAAAGTGCTATATAAATGTCATTTGTTATTATTATTTTGCCAAAATCCGGGTATACAATGTTTAATAGTGGAGACAGAGATAAAGACAAAGACAGAGTTAGAGACAAAGGTGGAGTAAAGGGCAGCTAAGTGTCACAGTGGATAGAGCATTCCACCTTGGAATCAGAAAGACTCATCTTCATGAGTTCAAATCTAGCCTCAGATAATTACTGGCTGTGTGACCCTGAGCAAATCCCTTAACCTGTTTCTCAAGATTAAGTAATCTGTAAAATGAGCAGGAAAAGCTGAGCCACTCAAGTATCTTTGCCAAGAAAACCCAAAATGAAGGGTTGAAGAGTTGGACACAACTGAGAAATGACTAAATATTATATATATATATTATTCACATATATTCATATATATGAAAATATATATATATATTTCACACATATTTCTCTATATTATGTCAACATATAGATTGATTGATAGATCAATTAATTAATAGATAGACAGACAGACAGATAGATAAAATATTAGTGTTGACAGAGCACTTTACAAATATTATCTCACTTTTTCTTTATAAGAACTCTGGGAGATATTATTATTTATAGCTTTACAGATGACAAAATCAAATTATATAGAGGTTAAGTGACTTGTCCTAGCTATGAAGTGATTGAGGCTAATGTGAACTCAGGTCTTCCTGACTCCAAGTCCAACATTCTATCCACAACACCACCTTGCTGCCTAAAGAACTTTACTAATCTAGGTATTTAGTCATTTTTCGACTGTATTTGACTCTTCATGACCCCATTTGGAGTTTTCTTGGCAAAGATATTGATATGGTTTGTCATTCCCTTCTGTAATTCATTTCACAGATGAGGAAACTGAGGCAAACAGGATTAAGTGACTTGCCCAAGGTCTTACAGCTAGAAAGTATCTGAAGCCCAATTTGAACTCATGAATGTGAGTATCCCTGACTCCTTGCCTGTCACTGTGCCATCTAGCTGCCCCCAAAAATCAGACTACCAGCCTAATAATTCCACAAAAAATAAATAAAAAGTTCAATTAAAATTTTCTTAAAAACTTATCCTTAAATCAAGCCATTCCCCAATTGACAAATGGTCAAAGGATATGAATAGGCAGTTTTCAGATGAAGAAATCAAAATGATCAATAATCACATGAAAATGTTCTAAATCCCTCCTAATTAGAGAAATGCAAATCAAAACAACTCTGAGGTACCACATCACACATAGCAGATTGTCCAATATGAAAGTAAAGGAAAATAGTGAATGTAGGAGGGGGATGTGGCAAAATTGGGACATTAATACACTGCTGGTGGAATTGTGAATTGATCTAACCATCCTGGATGGCAATTTGGAACTATGCTCAAAGGGCTTTAAAAGACTGTTTGCCCTTTGATCCAGCCATATCACTGCTGGGTTTGTACCTCAAAAAGATAATAAGGAAAAACACATGTACAAAAAATATTCATAGCTGCACTCTTTTTGGTGGCAAAAAATTGGAAAACGAGGGGGGCGTCCATTGATTGGGGAATGGCTGAACAAATTGTGGTATCTGATGGTGATGGAATACTATTGTGCTATAAAGAATGGTAAACTGCTTGATTTCCATACAAGCTGGAAAGACCTCCATGAACTGATGCAGAGTGAAATGAGCAGAACCAGGCAGTGGAACATTGCACACAGAGACTGAAACATTGTAAGACAATCATATGTAATCAGCTTTGCTACTGATAGCAATGCAATGATCCAGGACAATCTCAAGGGAATTATGAGAGGGAATGCTCTCCACATCAAAAGAAAGAACTGTGGGAATAGAAACGCAGAAAGAAAACATTTGATTTTTCAATTGTTTATATGGGTATTGGAGGTGGGGTTTTGGTTTTTAAAAGATTATTACAAAAATGATTAATATGGAAATTGGTTTTGGGTGATAATACATGTATAACCCAGTGGAATTGCTTGTTGGCTCTGTGGGGAGGGAGGGGAAAAAGGGATGGAAAGTATACATGAATCATGTAACCATGGAAAATATTTAAATAATTTTTTTTAAAAAACAACTTATTCTTAGTGAAACATTTGAGCTGCTAATCACCACTATTTCACTTTCTAAATGACCATAATTTCTAAATGACCATAAATTCTTATATCTATTTCATAATTTTTTCTGGGGAATCACATTAAGATGACTGATCCATACTTCCCAGAATCTTCCTGTTTCACCTTTTTGAGATTCAAGGAAGTATTTTTTCTATCTTCAGGTCTGCATAACCTCTCCTATCCTGCACATTTTCCCAAAGATTTACCCATGGTGTGTAAGTTCTTTCTATAAGCCCTTGTTGGTACCATGCCAGGAAACAAATTCATTTGTAGCTTTTATATTATCTTCTCAAGTAATGGAAGCTTTAGTCACTTCTAACCATGTTCTACCTTTTCCTGTTTGGAGATTAATATCCTTGACAGAGTAAAGTAGAAGTTCAGGTAATACTGCTTTCTCTCTGTCAATTTACCATATTACCATCTGTTCCACACACTGGGCCAAAATGTTTTCTTCAGAACGTGACTTAAGAAACCCTTCTTTTATTAGGTAGAGTCCTTTCCTTTTTCTTACAAATTTCAGACTTTTGCCTTTTTTTTTTTGCAAGCTTCTTTCAAATTCTTGCCTTCCTAGCATTATCCTTACAGAAATGGTCCAACTTTCATTCTTGGCTGTATATCCTCTTCCCCACCCTTTGCTCTTTTTTTTTTTAATCTGGGCCTATCTAGAGAACACCTAAGAACACAGCATTTGCTTTAGATACTTCCTTTTAACTCATCTATAATTTAAGCAGCAGATTTTCATTAGAGACAGTCAGAGAAACTATGAGATACTAGAGACAATCTAACAGAGAAGGCAGGAGGGGATGAGATCAAAAGCATATGTAAATAGAGTCAGCAAAGTCTGGGTTTATCCTGTTTAGAGTTTAACATCAAATTCATTGATTCTCTATCCCATTCCCCATGATTACTATTCTAAAACTTCTCTTCTTTCCTAAAGTCGCCCATAAAACCTCCTCTCCCCTCCAAGTTGCCTCATTCCTTCCTGTGAAAACAAAGGCAATTTGTACAAACTTTTCTCCTTCAATTCATAAATCCTGGATATCACTCCCCATTTTCTTCTCCATTTTTGATAATAAAGTACCCCTTCCTTTAAAGCTCTTCTCCAAGGCTAAGGCTTGATTCCATTTTTTAGTCTTCTCCAGTAGATTATCTCCACTCTCTGTCTCTGTCTCTGTCTCTGTGCCTGTCTTCCCAATCCACACCACACATAATTGTTCAAAATTGATTCTACCCGTAACACCTCTTACATCTACTTCCTCTTCTTTGCCCACAGAGGAACTATTCTAGTTCAGACCCTTAGAGACTCTCCTCTGAACTAGTGCAGTACCTATCAAATTAGTCTTCCTCCCTAAAGTCTTACCCTTACTCCAATCTATTCTCCAAATAGCTCTCACAGTGATTAGATCATGTCATGTCCCTACTCAAAAGAAAAAAAATCTAGTGGCTCCCTATTACTTCTAGAATAATGTATGAACTCCATTGTTGGTCTCAAACTTCCTTTCCAGCCTTATTATACATCATTCTTTTTCACAATACATACAGTAAAGCTAATCTTCTTATTGTGCCCCATACAGGGAACTCCATTCCTGTTTCTGTGCTTTGTCACTGACTGTCCCTCATGCCTGGAATTCACTCCTTCCTTCTCTCTACTTTTTAGAATCCTTAGTCTTCTTCAGATTTCAGCTCAAGTACCACCTTCTATTTGAGCCCTTTCTCAAAGGCATCTGTGAGTGTCTTCCACATCCTTTACCATCCAGGATGCCAGCCTTCTTCTTTTTTTTAAATAATATTTTACTTTTCCCTTATTACCTATAAAAACAATTTTAACATTAATTTTGGTTTTTTTAAGTTTTTTAGTTCCAAATTCTGTCCCTTCTTCTGACTCTCCCTCCCTCCCTGCGATAGTTAGCAACCTGATATAGATTTTATTTTGCCCCAGTATTCTTGCTCTCTCTCATCCAAGCCTCCATCTTCCAATTCTGCACCTGTTCACTGGCTGTCTCCCATGCCTGGAATCCTCTCCATCTCCCTTCTGGCCTCTGCCTTCTGGCTCCCCTCAAGTCTCAGCTCAAATCCTACTTTCTGCTGAAGACTTCTCCCTTCCTGTTTCTTTGTCAACCAACAATTCTCTAGGTCTTCTCTTTGTGTGGCACTGGATGGTGTCCATTGAAAGGCTTTTTGTCCATTTTCTAATTTTAAAAGTGCCTCGAGCTACTGGAGCAATTGAACTTTTCTACTTAATATATAAAGAAAAAAAGGTCACTGCCAGGAAATTTTTTGGCCTCCCTATTCTTTTCAAGTTCTGTTGGTTCTGCATGACTTCTCTAGGCAGAGAGGCATGTGAAGACAAATAGGGAACTAGCTAAAGTGCTATCAGTTTATTTTCTTTTCAATTCCCCTTAAGGCCAATGCTTCTCTCTTACTCAAAAAAAGACAAGCCTCCTTCCTTCAGAGGAGCTTATCACCAGTCCTGGGGCAAAATTACAGTCTGGTAACAAAGAACTTTTGTTGTGAGAGACACCTAACTGAAAGACTCCTTGCCTGGGAAAGAAAGAAGGTTTGGGTTTTTTCCCTTTTCCTAACCAGTTATTAAAGTGTTTAAGCTTAAACCAGGGATATTACGGCGGCATCAAAATTCCAACCCACTGGATTGGGGTTCTGTGAAAACTTGAACAACCATAATTGCTGACTCAGTTGCCTTTAGGGTTTTTTTGGGTATGTGTTTTGGTCCCCCCAACCGCCTTCCTTTCTGTTTTCTAGTTTTGTCATAGCTGGTCTTGATTCAGTTAGCCAGAGGAATGACTTATTTTGTATTTTTAGAACTGTCTATGTTTATATTTTTAGAAACAGCAAGCAAACAGAGCCATTCTTTGAACTGAAAGGAAGGTAGTTATTTCGACAGTGCTAAATCAGATGGCACATTTCATCTTTTCTTGGTTTGTTCATCTGATAAGGCTTTTGATGCTTATCTCCTGCTTCTGGTGAGGATGAAAAATTAAAGGCAGGTGGGGAAAGAGATCAGAAAGCCCAAGAAGCAAGCCTAGAAAGCGTTACAATACTCTTCCTATCGACTGAGGTCATAATGGGCTGCAGCCTATTCCTGGTAGTGAATGAGGAATGGATACACTGGGAGCCATCTCTATGGGCTTTGGGAGGGGGGGAGGCGGTAAAGGGTAGGGGTGGTGGTGGTAAAGCATAGGTTTTGGCCTCTTCAGTGGAAGGAAAAGAGTGTATCCTTGTGGCCAGAATGAAAAGTGGTGCAAGGCTCCCTGCCAATTGCTATTAGCTAGGCATTGGATAAATCGCTTCATCTTTTGAAAGTTCATGTTCCTCTTGTGTAAAAATGAGGAGGTTGGACTGGATGACTTCTAAGGTCCTTTTCAGCTTTTAATCTATACACCTAAATAAAGATTCTGAGAAGGACTCCTCAGAGATTTTACACAAAATGTCAGAAATGAGAGGAAATTTGGAGGCCATCTAATCCCATGCCATTCTTTACTTACCAGAGCTGTCATGGAAGGCAAGACCTTTAGCCAATTGAATGCCGTTTCTTTATCTATAAAACAAGGATAATAATACTTATAAGATGCATCTCACAAGTTTGTCATGAGAACAATATTTTGTAAACTGTAAAGTATACACAAAAGTATATACATATAAAGTATATACAAAAGCCATCCATTATTAATATTGTTACCACAGAGAAGTAAAACAAGGCAAAAGAATTGTCCAAGATTGTACTATAAGTTAGTAGCATAGCTGACATAGTAACAAAGAACTATTATAAGATTAGCCAAGATCTGTGCTATTACAAATTTCGAAAAGAGAGTTTCTATTTTACCAGTTATTTGGAAAAGCAGGATGACTGATAGAAAAGGGTTCTAAGCCCAGCACTGCCACTGATGCACTTTTTGACTTGTCTACTTTTATACTACTTATGATACATTTCTTTCTTTCTTAAAAAGAATGATAATCTTTGAGCTGGAAAGAATGCTAGAGGATATCAGACTCCACCCCTTCCTTATATAAATGAGGAAACTGAGGAACAGGAGGATCAAATTCACACAGCTTGAGTCTCAAGCAAGATATGAATCTAAACTTTCTTGATCCCAACTCCAATGCCATATTCATCATATCAACCCCCCTTTCTTCTTTCCCTTTTTCCTTCCTTTCTTCTTTCCTTCCTTTCATCATTCTTTGCAATTGCATCATTCCCTTCCCTTATCTCTCCCTTCCTTAATTCCTCCTTCCATTTGTGCCTTCCTTCCTCTCATCCTTCATCATTTCCTTCCTCTTTTTATCCTTCTCTTAATGTCTCCCTCTTCCTTCCTTCCTTTCTTACTTCCTTCTTTCCTTCCTTCCTTTCTTTCTCTCTTTTTCTCTTTCTCTCTCACTTTCTTTCTTCTTTCCTTCCTTTCTTCCTTCCTTCCGTTCTTTATTTTTCTTTCTTTTTTCCTTCTTTCTTCCTTTCTTTGTTCCT
>NC_058132.1:617270446-617306788 GCF_016433145.1 Gracilinanus agilis | reverse complement strand
CTTTCTTTCTTTCTTCCTCCCTCCCTTCCTTCCATCCTTCTTTGCCATTGCATCCCTCCTTTCTCTTATCTCTCCCTTCCTTAATTCCTCCTTCCTTTTGTTCCTTCCTTCCTTTCTTCCTTCATCCTCATTTCCTTCCTCCTTTTCTCCCTCTCTTAATGTCTCCTTCTTTCTTCTTCCTTCCTTTGTTCCTTCCTTTGTTCCTTCCTTCCTTCCTTCCTTCTTTCCTTCCTTCCTTCCTTCCTTCCTTCTTTCCTTCCTCTCTGTCTCTCTGTCTCTCTCCCTCTCCCTCTCTCCCTCCCTTCCTTACTGCCTTCCCTTCTTCCTTTTTTCCCACTCCTTTCCCCCCCATTTCCAAAAAGAAACAAGCAGATAGAAGTATTCAGATAGGCATTAATGAAGGCCCCTTTATAATACAAGAGTTTGGGGTGGGGGATGTGTGTGTGTGTGTGTGTGTGTGTGTGTTTCTTATGTAGTCATCATTTATATTTCTATTAGTATTATATTGGGAGGCACAATGCAGTATCTAAAGTTTTCTTCCATGATCATAGGGCCACCAGAGCAGCTTTAGACATTTTGCATTTTGAATGCAATGAAATCAGAAATGATTTATGTCAAAGAGGTAGTTACTTTCCCCCCCAGAGAAGAGTCAGGAAAGGGTAAAGGTTGCAGGTGAAGGCAGGGGAGGAAAGTGCAGGGAAGGCTGGGAGAATCATTATTCTTTCTCCTATCAGCCACCAACTGCCAAGAGGCGTCAGCTGAAAGATTACTTTCCTTGTCTTAAATTATGAGGCTCCCTCTACCCCCTATTTCCCTGTCCTAAAGGACATGATATTTCTCTTTTGTGTTATTCCTTACTACTTGTTCTTATTTTGCTATTTTTTCTAGTTTCCATGAATATTTTTAAATCAATCATGTTAGCAGATTGATGGCAGTGTACATCCTAATATTCTATGGTATACAGATACACCCTTGGTTTCAAATGTTTGCGTGAACCTGAACGAGGGGTGAAGGAGAATTCTTTCCATAAACATGGGCTGGCCAGGTCAGAATGTGTTTGCTTGAGGGAAGAGAAACAAATTTAATTCTTCCTCCTCACTCCCCACATTCTCTGCTCACAGATGACAGACCAACTTCCCCTGTTCCCAAACCCTACGCTTAGGGCAGCCTGACAAAAAAAGAAAGAACATGAGTCAATCCTAGGAGCGCCATGTTGGCATGGTCCTATTTGCTCTCTCAAATCAACAATATCCCATGGCTATCAGAGTCATTCTCATCTAACCAGCCCCCGTGGCATTGTTGAACAGAGCCTTTCTTCAGTGTCAGTGGCTGCTTGGGGGATAGCATTTCACCCTGGGCAACATTCAGGGTATGCTTACAAATGGGGTTCACCAGTTCTTTGCCCAACAACACCAAGTGACTGAACATCAACTTCCAGACTCTAAATCCACTACTCTGTGTGCTTCACCATCAGGGTACCCCAAAAAAGAAGGACTCTTTTTATCTTGAGACAGGCTGTTGGAAGTAAGCAGTAAGCAGTGCCTTAGAACAGCTAGGGGTCACAGAATGGATAGGAGCCAGAAGTGGGGTGATCTAGCCACCTAATGCTAAGAAGAACCTGAAGGAAAAATGTATTTGAACTTGTCAAAACAACCCATTCCATTTTACCCACGTCTAGGCTTTTCAGGTTGCATATCACTCTTTGGAAGCATCTAGCTGCCTTCTTCCACCTCTCACCTATGGGTCTTTGCATGGATTATTCCCCACATAGAGTATGTACTCCATCTCCATCAGCTCTTAACAATTTTAGCTTCCATAATGATGATGATGATGGTAACAATGATGGTAAGATGAGATAATAATAATAATCAGGAAGCAAGCCAGATGAAATTTTGGGTCAGACGAATACCAGGATACATATTTTAAAAGATGATAATCTTTAGATCTCCTTTCAAAGTCTGATCCATGAACAACTTTTCTTTTCTTGACCTCCTAATTGTGCTTTTCCCTCTCCAATGTTCAAATTATCATATATACATATATATGTTTGTGTGTGTTTATATGCTTGTGTGTATGTATATATATATACATATATATGTGTGTGTATGTGTATGTGTGTGTGTACCTGCTTGTATGTGTTTATGGTGTGACTCTTGTTTTTACTAGGTATGTGATTTCATTGGAATAGAGCATTCCTGGTGAGTAATGGTTTGCCAGTAAATCAGGGTACACACCTGCCCTGAAAGTTAGATCCTTAGAGCAGGGATTCTTACTATGAAGTCTGTGAACTTGTTCCGTAGGCTTAAAAAAGTTACAACCAAATTTCAATACAATTGTTTTTCTTGGTTGTTAGTCAAGAAGCATTTATTGAGCTCTTACTGTGTGCCAGGCACTATACTGAGGAATGAGGATTCAAATACAAGAAAAAAGAAAGACAGTCCCTGACCTCAAGGAGCTTCCATTCTAATGGGAAAGATGACACTTAAAAAGAAGGTTAAAAAGCAGAAGGAGGAAGAAAGAAGGTTCCCAGTGCATGGAGCAGGATGGAGAAGTTCAGAGAAATGTAGCCTGGTGGGAAATGAAAGTCTGACTGTCCTGGATACATTTCTGAAATAAGGTAATCTTATTTTTTTTCCTTTTGTGCATCTAAAAGCATTATTCTGAAAGAGGGTCCATAGGCATCATCAGATTCCCAGAGGATCCATAACATAGACAAAAATATTAAGGACCCCATTCCTAGAGAGTTACCAAGAACACTGACAAGTTAAGCACTTTGTCTAGGGCCATGCTGCCAATATGTGTCAGAGATCAAACTGGACCCCAGATGGGAGGATGGATAGATTTCTGAGCTTAGAGTTAGAAGGACCCCAGGTCTGATCCTGTCTCTAGCTTGGCAAATTATCTAACCTTTCAGGACTTTACTATCCTCCTCTGTAAAGTGAGAGTTAGACTAGATAACTTTTAAGGTTTATCTAGCAATAAATCAGTGATTCTATGATCTACAGCTTTCTGACTGTGTGACCTGGGTCGCCCAACTAATAAGTATACATATACTTATTAATATATATACATATATACATGTATGTACATGTATATATGTGTGTGTATGTGTGTATGAAATGGATGGTTGGTCTTCAGAGACAGTGTTTTAAACTGGGGGGATAATAATAGCCTTTACCATCCAGGAATACTGTCAGAATTGAGTAATATAACATATGTAAAACATTTCACAAATCTTGAAGCACTATATAAATACTAAGGGCAGCTAGGTGGTAGAGTGGATAGAGTGCCAAGTCTAGAGGCAGGAAGACTCATCTTCCTGAGTTCAAATCTGACCTCTGACACATTAGCTATGTGACTCTGGGCACGTTAATTAACTCTGTTTGCCTCAGTTTCCTCATCTATAAAACAAGCTAGAGAAGGAAAGGACAAACCACTCTACTGTCTTTGCCAACAAGACCCCAGATGGTGTCATAAAGAGTCAGACACAATGGAAACAAACGAACAACATAAACACTAGTATTATTTGGTCTTCTCTCCCGAGTTAGACTAAGTTTCTTGAGAACAGGGATCATGGCTTATTCCTTCCTTTCCTTGTAGAGTCTCAGCCTATAGTAAGTGAGTATGGATTAAAATGAGTGGGGCACTATTGGAGAGTTGGCACAAGAAAATGGAAGAAACTTGTGATTAAACTGAAAAGGCATTAATGGACTTAAAGCCAGAAGACTAAGGTTCAAATCCCAGGTCTTTCCTTATTAGCTGTGTGACTCAGGGGATGTTTATTAACTTCTCTTACCTTCAGTTATCCAGTGTGAAAGATAGGAATAATACTTGCCTTACCTCCTTCACAAGGCTATTATAAGGGGATATATAAGTATACCTGCTATATCAATGTCAATTATTAATATTCTTCTGTTTCTCCAAGCATTCTCCATCTTCCAAGACCCATTTGAATCCCAGCCTCTTCATGGACTCACTAGTCCATTTTCCCTCCTCTGAACTCTTTCCATTTCCAGTGCCCTCATCACCATCCAGCATCTATTTATTCTTGGATAGTTTCCTAGGAATCTGCTTTTGCCATATTTAAATAGATATGTCGTTGTTGCTCAGTAGCATTTGACTCTTCATGGCTCCATTTGGAGTTTTCTTAGCAGTGATGCTCAAGTGGTTTACTATGTCCTTCTCCAGCTCACTTTAGAGATGAGGAAACTGAGGCAAACAAGACTAAGTGACTTGTGCAGGGTCACACAGATAATATGTGTCTGAGATCAGATTTGAACTCAGATCTTCCTGACTGATACTCTATCCACTGTACCACTTAACTGACCAATATAGACACAAATAAATCTGCTTTTTTCATACCTTCATATTACCTGCCACTCATGCATAAGATGCTCTCTCCTCCTCTGTGCCTCTGTACTTTAGCTTCCCTGGCTTCTCTCCAGCCTGGACTCAAACGACATCCCCATCCCCAATCCTAGTTTCTTACCTCTAACACTACTTCCCATCTATTTTATATACATCATGTATGACAGTCATTTAGATGTTGATTCCTCCATTTGAAGACAAGGATCATGTTATGCCTCTCTTTATAACACCAGGACTTTGGTCGATGCCTGGCACATAGTATGTGTATTTAATAAAATGCTTGTAGACTGATTGACATAGCTCAGAAGTGGTTCCTCTTGGACTTAAGAAAGAATTCTTGGAGGAGCAATGCCACTAAAAGCATACGATTTTTCACTTCTTCATTTGGGTTTATGTTTTGGGTTTTATAAGATTATTCACCTATAAAAATAAACACTATGGAAATATGTTTTGTGTGATAATACATGCATAACCTAGAAAAAAAAGAAAGAATTTCTCCTATTTCTATCTTCTAAACTAGAAGGTCTCTCCAATATTATCTAATCCAAATTCCCCCACTGCTCTCCTGACTTGATAGATAAACCAGTTCAGCTGTTTCAAACACATACTAACTATATGACCCTGGGTAAGTCACTTAACTTCTGACTGCATCAGTTTTTTAATCTATGTAATGGGGATAATAATAGGACCCACTACCCAGGATTGTTGTTAGGATTAAACAATACAATATATGCAAAACAATTTACAAATCCTGAAGCACTATTTAAATAAAAGGTCGGTTAGGTGTTACAGTGGATGTAGAGCCTGGCCTGGAATTGAGGAAGACTCGTCTTTCAAAGTTCAAATTTTGTTTAAGAAACTTAATTAGGGTTTTAAAAAGAATGGAATGGGAGACTACTCAGGGCACTGGAGGGGCCAAGACTAGAACTCAGGTTTGTTGACTTGCAAATTAGAGCTCTTTACATTCAGGATGGTTTTTCCCATCTCTGGGTCAGTCTTGATTCCCCATCAAAGTTCTAAACTGTGTGAGAGCAGAGACCAAGGATATTTTACACATCTCCAGCATCCCACCCAATGTGAATGCAAACATTGGAAGTACTCAGGAAATACATTTTGACTGATGGATTGAGTGCCTTAAGAGCAACACATTCAATCACGCCTTGTTAAATAAAAAAAAAATCACCTTTTGGGTCATCTTTGGAAAGCCTTAACAAGAAAAAGCAATTACTGACATTTTCTTTTCTCTACTTCTTTTTTTTTTAATTAAAAAAAATTTTTTTAAACCCTTAACTTCTGTGCATTGGCTCCTAGGTGGAAGAGCGGTAAGGGTGGGCAATGTGGGTCAAGTGACTTGCCCAAGGTCACACAGCTGGGAAGTATCTGAGGCCAGATTTGAACCTAGGACCTCCCGTCTCTAGGCCTGACTCTCAATCCACTGAGCTACCCAGCTGTCCCTTCTAGCTTTCTTTTAAAAGAGAACCCTTGAGGTTTATGGCCCTTACAATTAAGTACAGGTGAACTGTGTGCATGGAGTCCCTGACTTATAGAGAGATCAACCTGACATATGCATGGATATTATTTACATCTTCCTTTGTGTGCTGGCTATTCAGCCCATGTCAATGGCTTTTCAGAACCTCAGTTCTGGGCTGCTAAAGCACCTGCGAGCTGGAGAGATGGACAGATATAAACCATTCTGCCCCTGCACTAGCCAGAAAGTGAATCAGAGAAGGGAAGTCCAGGCGGGGGAAAAAGTCATGGTAGTTTTTTTTCATCCTTTCCTTTTTTGGAAAATTCTCTGAAGCCAGAATCATTTAGGTGAATTGGATTTCAGAAGACAGACTTTCAAAAGGAAAAAAAAAAACAGATGTTCTCAAGCCAGAATCCAAGTTTAAGGCCCTTCCCCCACTGAAGGATCTTTAAGGTTTCATGAAACCTTAAAGTAAATCTTAGAGTGGCTGCTGCTACTTCAGCTGTGTGAATGCACAGTACACATGGGACTTTGCTTTCCTTTTCTCCTCTTAAGTAAACACATATATCTTGTAAAGTCTTACCCTCACCTTTAACCTCCCCCAAAAGCCCTTAATTCCATATTATAGGATCATGAGATTAGAGTCAGAGAGGAAATTTAAGGACATTCTAGACCAACCTCCTCATGGTATAAAGATATCATGACCCACTGTGACTTGCCCAAGGTCACACAGGTAGAAGCAAGATTCAAACTTAGGTCCTCTAATTCTGGAGCCGAAATTCTGCACCAAAATGTTTCTGTTGAATCGGAAAAGTCTTATGATACCTTTGGAAACCCACTGAACCTGGAACCTGTAGCTGTAATTAGTTGTCATCACTACCCAGCCTTTGACTATTTTGCAAAATGATTCCTCCCTGTTGCTGCCCTTCCTGAAATTCCTCTCCATTGAAGTCTATTTAAAACCAAGCCCTTCTGCCCCTTGCTGGCAGTCTTACACTGTGCTGCTGTGTGATGTCCTGAATTGCAATTCTCTTGGCTTGATCAAAGACCTCACTGTCGCTATTTTGTTTGTCCTCCTTATTTCAAGTTGATATATCTAATGAAACAGAAATAACATAGATAACATTCACCTTTGATCCCATTCCATCCAGTTTTCTCTAGCAAATTGTCTCTACCATGAAGCCGACTCTCTTTTCTATCTTCAGTCTTCTGTCTTCTTGCCTTCAAACATGTCCCTAACTCCCCCATACTTAAAAAAGAATCCTCCCTTCATCTGATCATGCCCACTAATTATTATCTCTCCCCCTCTTCTTCATTAAATTCATTGAGAATGTTGTCTATATTCTATTACTTATCACTTTTTTCTCCTCCAACTTCTAAACCTTTTGCAATATGATTTCAGACATTATCATCATCCAATTGAAACTGCCCTCACTAAAATCATCAGAGATCTCTAATTGTTAAATTTAATGTCCTTTTCTCAATCCACAACTTTCCTGATCTTTCAGGCAACCTTTAACATTCCTGTTCACCATCTTCTCCTAGATACTCTCTCTTCAGCTTGTATTCATGACAAAGGTCTATCTTGGTTCTCTTCCTCTCTGTCTGATCAATTTTGCAATCCCCTTTTCTGAGTCTACATATCATACCCACTAAGGGTGACCCCCAAAGTTCTGGTAGTTTGGTCTTTTCTTCACCATTTTTGTTTGGTGATCTCATCAGCCCCATTAGGATCAACTATCATCTCTATGAAAATGATTCCCAGATCTATATATCCAGTTCTAATTTCCATTCCCCCTCAGAGTCGCCAACAGATCACCAACTGCCTTTTGGACTTCAACTGGGTGTCCCGCAAGCACCTCAAACTTAAAATTTCAAAAATATGTCATTATCTTTTGCCAAAAACCTCCCTCTCTTCCTAACTTTCTAATTATTATCAAGGATACGAATATCCTCCTAATTCCCAATTGCAATCTAGGTGTCATCTTTAGTTCCTTTCTTTCATTCACCTCATTTATCGTCTGCTGTCAAACCTCATCATTTTTACCTCTACGATATCTCGTATGTTCCCTATTCTCCACTCACACAGCCACCATATTGGTGCAGGCCTTACTCTGAGCCTGCTGTTCTAGCTCAGCCTTTGTTAGAACACCTTTGCCAGACATGCCCATGTTCACATATTCAGTCATGTTGCCAGTGTGGGAAGTACCAAGGGATTGACCAGAGAAAGAACCATTTTGCATACATAATTCTAAATTATCTAACTTAATTTGCAATAATCTTAACATTTTTTTGGTTTCATAATCCCTGAAACACCAAGTCACAATGATTTTAATACAATACCCAATATGATATAACATCCACCTCACCTGGATTATTGCAGCTATTTGGTCTTCTTGCCATAAGTCTCTTCCCACTTCAAACCATCCTCCACCCACATGCCAAAATAATTTTCTTCAGACAAAGTCCTAATTGTGTCACCCACACATACATCAAACTCTAATAGCAACTTATTTCCTCCAAGGAATGTCATCTATATTGATTCTAGTCATCTTGCATTTGACTCCATGTACTTGATTCAGTTGTGCTGGCCTAATCAGTGTTTCTCAAATGTGACACTCCATCTCCTGACTCCAAGCCTTCGTACTGGCTATTTCTCATGTATAAGATAATCTCTTTCTCTCTGCACCTCAATATTTTAGTTTCATTTGCTCCCATCCTCCCCCACCCCCATTTGCTAGTGACTTACCTCTGAGATGACTTTCCATCCATAAAAGCAAGTGAAGCAGGTTCTGTAAAACACTTAGAGCAGTTGGCCTACTACCCCCCTTTCCAGAAAAAATATTACTTAGCGCCCCTGGAAATTAATTTTTAAAAATTTTAATAGCAATGAATAGGAAAGATAAATGCACCTGTGGCCATCACCGCCTCCCTGGATTGCTGCAGCACCCACCAGGGGGCGGTGGCGCCCACTTTAGGAATCACTGACTTAGAACCTGGTCAGACATCAAAGATGCCAAGGTCATTCGCTACATCCTGGACCATCGCCAATCATCTTGACTCCTGTCTTGCCACTGGACTTTGATGACTCTGGAAGGCAGAGTAAAGGCAAGGATTTTGCACAAATCTGCCTCACTTAATTCGAACTCAAAAGCAAACTGGGACATCTTTTCCTCATGTCCCTGGCTCTCTTCAAAAATGAAGGGCAAACAACTTTCCATATTGTCTGTAGATACCATGTATTACGTGGTCATGTAGATATTGACTCCTCCATTACAATGAAGCTTTTTTGAAGACAAGGACCATGTTATTCTTCTAGCTCTTTGGTCATTCCCCAGAACGCAGTAAGCATTTAACAAATGCTTATTGGCTGACATGGTTCAGAAATGATTCCTTTTATTTCTATACAGGACCATATGTTGTATTACTTTTTTGCAAAAATTTAGAATTTCCTTCCTCTCCATCTTCCCTGCCCCAAGCAGGTTGCCATCATTAGCAGTAACAACACTAGCTGTTCAGAGTTTCTGAAAACTTAGTAAGAGCATGCTAAGAGATGTGAATTATATTAAGCTATAGTGATGTATTGAAAACACATGGAAGAATAGTAATCACTCTTCCCACTTCCCATGGCATTACCTATTAATTTGGGCATCATTAATCTGAAGGGCTTTACTGCTCATCGCGGGAACCAGACAATGAGCCGTGCTCTGGGCTTCATTACCTTCCCTGCTGGGGAATAATATCCACATGTAATCCAATGCATCTCAAGTCCTGTCTCTATGAAGCTTCCTCTCAAAGTGTCCCAGGCTTCATTCATCTCCCCTCTGAACTCCTAATGTCAGTTATCCAATATCCATTGTTGCCTACCATATACTGAGCCTGGAATCAGGAAGACCTGAGTTAAAATCTAGCCTCAGACACTTACCAACTATATGTCCCCAGCCAAGTCACTTAACCTCTATTTGCCTTAATCCATTGGAGAAGAAAATGGCAGACCATTCCAGTATCTTTGCCAAGAATACCCAATGAACATTATGGTCCATGGAGTCACAAAGAATGGGAAGCAATTGAAACATGTAAGTTTAACATAAAAAGGTCCTCCTAGCTTAATTTTTCTGGAAATCATATATATTATAAATATTTTCCTGCAGAGGAGAATTTAGCTTTAGTTTCCATTCCTAAATTTCAATAATAATAATAATAATAATAGTAGCTAGCATTTGAACATAGTCTTTAAGATTTGCAAAGGACTTTAGATATGTGATAGCAATTGATCCTCACAAATAATTCAGGGACATAAGTACTATTATTATTACTACTATATATTTTAGTACTATTATTATTCCATTTTAAAGATAAGGAAAATAAAGCATAAAATAAAATATGAGGTGGAATTTGAATCCAAGTCCAACATCCTGTTGGATCCACTGAGTTGTCTCAAGGGAGCAAAGGGAAATCTGTATGAAATTCAAAATACCTAAACTATCAGACACAAAGCCATTATTTTAGAGCCTGAGGTTTGAACACAGCACTTTAAAAATATCAGTCTGGTGATGGGAACTTTTCTCTTTCCATCACACAACGCAGATAAGCAAGAACATGTGTGGGCAGCGAAGAAAGAGTGGATTGGAGGGAAGAAAAGTGGGTATGTAAATACGGAGGTGGGAAAAGGTGGGTGTGAGTGTGGGAGACAACCAGCAAAGGAGACAAGAGAGAAAATGAGTGGGTGGTCAGTATAATGAACATGGGATGCTGCTTATTGACATAAGAATTCATGTTCAGACATCTCCCCTGGAAGGTGTAGGAACAATGGAAATGGCTCGGAAGAGTAATAATGATACAGTCGACATGTTTTTCTTATGAGAACAAATACTTTGGGTTAAGGCTCCCCTGTGAAAGTACTAACAGCAAACCCGGCGCTGTCTAGCCCAGAATGGCCTCCCCACCATCATTTCTGTTTTAGGCAGGTCAGGCAGAGATCCAGCGGCTGCTCCAGTGGAAGCAGGGAAGTCATGCAGCTTTGAACACCATTCATAACTCTTTCATCTGGAGGGGAACACTGTGGAATCAGAGACCACGCTGAGAGACTAGCTCATCTCCTTTGGGGGGGCCATGTGCCCTTAACATCCCCAACTGCCGGCCTCTCCCCCATAACCAGGGGGGAGACTCTGGCTCTGTGCCTTTAATGACATGCTTTGGGAAAAGGGGAACCAGAAGAAGAAGAAACACCATGTGAATGAGGGAAATCTTTCGTAGAGAGGTTCCTTTTATGTTCATAAGCCATCTTCCAGGTAGCCTGGAGCAATTTAATTTGGGGCTGGGAACATCCTAAATGTGTTACAAGACAGGACCAAGTCCCTTCCAGTCCCTTTTTTTCTCTGTTTGTGTAAGTTTTTATTTTAACTCTGCTCTTTCAGTAGAACATTTTCCTTCTCAAATAGCAAGTGTTTTCTCATTTCACTTTGCAGAGCTTGACATTAACGAGAACACTTCAGGATTCCGTTTCTTCAGATCACACATCCCAAGAATTCACATGACAATGTTTTCATTTCAAGACCAAAGCATTTGGAGAAAATGAAAAAATCAAAATTTGTGGAATCTGAAATTTGATTAGAAAGACTGAAAAAGGCCTGGCATAGAGCTGTACCTTGGAGGCTTGGTAGATGGATGGTAGAATATTTTTTTAAACATTTATTAATACTTAATTTTTAGAAAAGTTAACATGGTTACATAATTCATGCTCTTACTTTCCCCTTCACCCCCCTGACTCCCCCCCCCCATGGCTGATGCGTATTTCCACTAGTTTTAACATGTGTCATTGATCAAGACCTATTTCCAAATTGTTGATAATTGCATTGGTGTGGTAGTTTCGAGTGGCAGAATATTTTTAACATAATGTAATTGACCGGAAAAAAAACAGCAAGTTGAAAATGTCTTAATCTCTTCAAAGCAAGATAATGTGAAAAGTTTATAGTATGAAAGAGAACCTACATCCTTACATCATCTATAGGGCACATCTTTTTGAGCTCAAGGAATAGAAAAATGAGATTGGATTCAAGTTCTTTCCCTCCTCCCAACAGAAAAATTAATTGACCTAAAACTCGTATTTCCCTCTAACTCACTTAAGAGATCACTTTTTGTTTTCTCCTTGGTAGAAGTTGATGGTGGAGTTCAACCTGTCAGTCAAAGTCTAAAGGTTAAAAGGTCATCATCTATTTATCTTAGCTGCTCATATTAACCAGTTTCATGGTTGAATAGCAGCCAATGACTGAGAGAAAAAAGGTCATTTGAGAAGCAAAACACTTAATTCTTGGAAAATTAAAATAAATGCATTAGTGGTGTTTATGACTCATGAATTGGTGAATAAACACAAGGGACTATGTGTTTTTCCAACTTTGATGTTTAGAATCGGTCAAATTTATTGATCTTTTTAACTACTTGGTTTTAACAATGAATATATTCACATTTCGACAATAGAGTTCTCAAAGAAACTCTGGGCTGGGATCTCTCCTTGCTTTCCACTTGTACAAATCTTTCAGATACAAAATTTTCTACCCCCTAAATTGGGATGGAAGAATGAGAAGGTAAAGTCTGGTTTGATTAGACTCAGAAACAGTGAGGCCATTTCTCATCTGGGTGGAATAAGGGGACCCCAGGATTTCTGTTTCACTATGTTCCAACATCATCTCAAACTCAATAAAGCTAAAACTAAAGCCATCATTGTTCCTCCAAATCCTTGCACTCCATCTCTAAACTCCAAGCATTTTCACTGGCAGACTCCTGGTTGGAACTCTCTCCCCACTCATGTCTGCCTCTCTGCTTCTCTAGTTTCCTTTGAGTCCCTGTGAAAGTCCCACCTTCCACTTCCACCAATCTTCCTTAATTGTAATGCCTTTCCTTTGAGACTTAGCCTAATTAATCCTGGAAGGATCTTGTTGTGCAGTTATTTGTGTATCGTCTCCTCATTAGACTGTGAGTTTCTTGAGAACAGGGACTATTTTGGGCATTTCCTTGTATCCCCAGGGCTTAGCACATTGCCTAGCACATAGCAGGGATTTAGTAGATGAATGTTCATTGAAATTAAACCCAACAACCATCTCCCCATCTAATCTCCTAATATCTGTCTCTTCTCCTAAATTTACTGGGTTTTAAATTTCAGCATCTCCTTTGACTCTTCCTTTTCTTCCCTTTCTTTTATCCAATCTATCATGCAGTTCTTTTGTATCTTCTCTACAAAAGTCTTTGAAATCCATCCCCTTTGCCCCAAGTACTTCATAAAATGAAATACAACAATCCAAAGAGTTTCCCAAAGGTTGAGTTGTTCATCGCTATTGTCAGTCGTTCCCATTCTCAGTGCTAGGGTTAGGCTGTTGTCACCTCATTTCTGAACTACTGCCCCTGATTCTAATCTCTCTTCACTCCAGTTCGTCCTACCCACCATTGTCAAGTGCATCTTCCAAAAATATTTTTTCCATTGGATCATCATCCTTCTTGATCCTTTCTGGCAGATTCCCATTGCCTATCAGATAAATATCGACATCCTCTGTCTGGTTTTCAAGCCTGTCCTTGGTTCAACCCCATTTTTTCCATTTGTGCTTATCATTCCAATATTTGTCTAATGAACCTGCCAGGCCAGTTTCCTCTCAGTTCCTGGTACCTGAAATGACAAAATAAAACTGCCATAACACAACATAGGAGGAAGCAACAGGCTAACATTTACTTAACCCTCTGATCTTGGGTAGATCACATTATTTCTGTCTTGGTCTCAATTTCCTCATCCATCAAATGAAGGAATTAGATTAGAATATTCCTAAGGTCTCTTATAATGGATATAATTTGGTTTGATTATAACATGTAAATTCCAAGAGGGAAAGGGCTATTTCATTTTTGTTTTCATTCCCACAGATTTCAGCACACAGCATCTGGCCCATGGCAGAATTATTCTCATCCTGACATTCAATGCCTTCCATTGCCTGACAATACCTTATCTATTCAGTTTTTTACATTGTCCCCAATGAGAATGGTGTGAATTCATGCTTGTGTTCAAGACCAAACTCTGACCTTCCCCAGTGGTGTGACCTTGGACAAGTCATCTCATTTTTCTGAAGCTCAGTTTTCTCCTCTGTAAAATGAGATTGATGATATTTGTACTACCAACTTCATGGGAATTGTGAAGAGAATAACATTAGGATAGAGAAAGGCTTTGTGATTATCTCATATATGCATTAAAGAAATTGCAAACGCTTTATCTGGATGAGAGAAGAATAATGGGGAAGCAAAGAAGGAATTTTCAAGCATCTGAAGCATAACTTTAAGAAAAAAGGATAAGATTTATTCTGCTTATCCCCAAAAGGCAACACTAGTATCAGTAGGTGGAGTTCAATATAAGGAAATATTTCCATATGATTAGAACTACCTACAAGTAACTGGACCTGAAGTTACAAAGATTCATCTTCTTGAGTTCAAATCTAGCCTTAGATACTTATCATCTGGATGAACCTGAGTAAGTCACTTAATCCTGTTTGCCTCAGTTTCCTCATCTGTAAAATGAGCCAGAGAAAGAAATGGAAAACCACTCCAGTGTCTTTGCCAAGAAAACAACAAATGGGTTCACAAAGAGTCATATGAGACCAAAAAAAAATGACTGAACAACAACAAAATCCACAAGTAACACGGGCTGCTTCTGGAGTCAATAAGCTTCCAAACCCTGGATGACCTTCAAATGGAGACCACATATCAGCGACATTGAGGAAAACATTCTTCTTGTTCCAGGGTGGGTTTGACTGAATTATCTCTGAGGTCAAACCCATCACTGAAACTCTGTGATTCTTTCCTCTTTCTCCTTCCTACTCTAACTCTAACCCTAAGTTTCCCTCTCTCCTAACACTTGATTTTTATTCCTTTTCTGTGTCTCTAATCCCATTCAGAATCTTAGGAGAAAAGTCCTAAAAAGGAGAAGCCTATTAAATGATACAAAGAAAACCAGAGTCCTGATAATGAGGGAAGGGAGGTTATGTACTCAAAATCTCCATAGAATGGTTTCCTTCATAACCTCTTTAGAACTTTGGTGGGCTAGTTAAGATGGTAGAGCTGTATTATATTTCCAAAAGACAGTATCATTTTCTGGCAGCAAAAGGGTAATTTCCTGATTTGGCTAAAGATCAAGGAGCATAAACAGAATACTAGGCTTTCCTTTGTGTTTTTTTGTTACATTAATACATCTCAGAAAATAGTCCCATATAGTCAGTATTTGTAGGAAATAGTGGCCAGCTCCTGCCCTGTTGATAAAGAATTAACCACATATGTTTGAAGAGAAATTGAATTAAAATTTCCCATAGTAGGTACAATTGGTGATTGGGCTTAGATCAGCTATTTTTCCTTCATGCAATCAAGTTGTATATACATTCTCTGTTACCAGATAGATCTGTTCCCATTCTGCATTCAATTGATCTTAGAATTACACTAGCATGCAAGAGGGTTTCCTAAAGTACTGGTCAGATTCAGGGCTCCAGAATGGCAGACCAATGTCATCTGTGATGTGTCAATATAAAAGTTATGTCAGAATGTCTGTCTTTGATTACCCACCAGATATGATAATTAGCTTCCCTTCCCTGAAATTATGCTTCCTTTCACAGACGACCAAAGTAAATGAGTATAGCCACCCCAACATTAGGGTAATTTTTCTTCCATCTCTTGAATGGAAAGAATGTCGTGCCAACCAAATCTTACTATGATTTACATATCAATCATAGTTTAATTGAAGAAGGAAGCATGGTATAATAGACAGAGCATTGACCTCAGAGCCAGGAAGAGTTGGGTTCAAGTCTCACTTCTGGAATATATTGGCTATGAGACCCTATATAATTTAATTGACTTCTCAGTGCCCTCAGAAACTCTTTAAGATTATTTGTTACAGAGAAGGCACTGAGTTATACTGATGGAATTTCTTCAATGAAAAGTTTTCTATACCAATGGAATCATAAGTCTAGACCTTCTTCTAGTCCCTTAACTGAAGAAATAAATATCCTAGTCAGTCCTGTGTCTGTCCGCCCATCACAAAAAGAGCCTGGGAATGAGAGGGCCAACCCAGACCACTAGAATGGTCTAACCCATCATCACTGAATCTTTATGCCCATGGATTGCTCTGTTTTGTAGATGTCTCACCCCATTGCTGCTTGATGAATGCCCTAGACCTTGCTCTTTATTCTTTGCTTGCCCACTTTACTCTGGTTCTGGCTTCTTTCCCTGGTCCAGTGAGGAAACACAGGCATGTCCTAGACATATAATACAGCAATTTAAATGCCTTCCCTTTATCTGAACCTCCCTAATGATGGTGCAAGCCTCAGCATTGTTAAGAATCTGTTCTTTCCTCTTGCCCTCCTTCAGGATCTCCAAACTGATATACCTCTAAAGTGCCCTATCGGACAAGTCATCTGAAGAGGAAAACTCCATGTTGAGTTTGTTTGCTTCTTCCATCCTTGTGCCGTTGTGACAGGAAATGGCAAACAGATGCCCCTCTGACCCTTTGCTTCCTAGAGGTGACCAATCAAAGTCAGAACACGTGGTCTCTTCATTGGGGCAGGAGTCAAAGTCTGTCCCTTTTAATTGGCAGTATGAGTGCCTTACAGCTGCAACAGATTAGGGACAAATTCTTTTCAAATAAAGCCTCGCTTTTTTTTCCTTGTTCTTATCATGGCTAGAGAAATTCAAGGGGGAAAAGTGAAGTTAATAAAAGTGTCAGGTAGGCAAACAAAATACCATTCATTATTAAGGGACAATAAAAGGCTGCATTGATGTGTATGAAGAATGAGGCAGGCAGGGAGCTTCCTTGCTGGTGGAAGCCAAGGTAGGATCCCATGATCCTTTACAAATGTTGGCTCTGATCTTTCATGCTAGACTTCAAAACCCACTTTATTCTCAGTCACCTCCTCCTAACTTTTCTTTTTTAAAAACTAAATGGCAGGCAGAACTGAATTTTTTTCTAGTTTCTAAACTTCTTTCAATGAGTGAGATACACACAAGATGCTACTATAAAATAACATGACTAGTTTTGGGGGGTTTTTTGGTTTTGTTTTTAACAAACACCATAACTTAGTCAGCCAAAAGAGTATCATCTCTTCAAAGGACTTATTCTGAGAGGCTCTACACACAAGTAGGGGCAGAGAGACAGTGCAATGGATAGAACACTGTGCCTAGAGTCAGGAAGTCTTGAGTTCAACTCCAATCTCAGACACTTATTAGATGTATGACTCTGGGCAAGACACTTGACCCTGATACCTCGGTTTCCTCATCTGTAAAGTGAGCTGGAGAAGGAAATGACCAACCATTCAAGTATCTTAATCAAGAAAACCCCAAATGGGGTCATGAAGAATCAGATATAACTAAAACAAATGAGCAACAACATTGATACATATATATCAAATTATTATTGCATATATCTATATCATATATATCAAATTATTATTATATACTTCATAATAATAGCAAGCATTTATAGAGCACCTATCATTATGTGTCAGGTGTAATAATAATTGAGAGCCAGCCACTCCTTCTCTGGCTCCTTCTGTTCCATCCCCCTTTGCACAAATTCCATTCTTATACAGGCACTGTAAGCACTTTACAAATGTTACCTCATTTAATCCTCACAACCTCCCTGAGAGGTAGATTACTGCTATTATTTCCCATTTTAGAGTTGGGGAAACAAAGTCAGAAAGGGGTTGAATGACTTGCTCAGGATCACACAGTTAATAATTATCTGAGACTGAATTTGTACTCAAGTCTTCCTCTCTGGAGTCCATTCCACTGCCACTACTTAATGGATGCATGGTTTCACAGGAGTACTCTCTCCAGGAGTACATGATATAGAATATGTGACACTGGATTTGGAGTCAGAGAACTTATTTCTTGGGTGACCTTAATCAAGTCATTGAATCTCTGAACCTTAATTTCTTCATCTGTAAAATGGGTAGGTTAGATTAGACCATCTCTAAGGTCCATTCATCTCTAAAAATGCTAGGAACTCCTATGATTAGAATTCAACTTTTCAGCCTGTTGACTTTTCATTCATGTCCCCTAGTCAATCCTACACGGGGGTCCCCAAAACTTTTAGAGGCTTCCAATAAGTAAATGATCCACTCAGTTTCCCAAAGGCCATCTGGGACCCTCTCCTGCTCCCGGTCAATTTTGGGTTGAGTTCATTGTCTATCTGCAATGCCTAGTCTGTTGAAGAAAGAAACTGATAGAGATATAAAGATAGAGATGGAAATGCAAATGGGGATGAGATAGATCAATGGTTGCCAAACTTTTTTTTTATTGAACTCAGAATAGAATGTAATACAAAAAAAAGTGTGGCCATCACCACCCTCCTCGATCACTGCAGCACCCACCAGGGGGCGGTGGCGCCCACTTTAGGAATCACTGAGATAGATAAAGATGAAGATGGAGAGATATCTACATATGTATAGATATTTATGTGTTTGTATATTTGTGTGTATGTATGAATATATTTATATACATGTAAACATGCAGAGTAGAGTTTACTGACAGGCCAGTTCTCCATATTTTCCTCCCAAAAAATTATCACTCACTGAGTCTTGTTAATTTTTCCTCCAAACCTAAGTTCCTAAGAATATAAATTTGGAGCTGGAAGAAACCTCAGAGTCCATCTACTCTAATCATCTCATTTTCCATATGAACAAACTGAGGCCCAAGGAGAGCCTAAATTCTCTGATCAATCAGGGATAAGATTTGAACCTAAGCCCTCTGAGTACACAACAAGTCCTCTTTCTATAATACCTTGTGCCTTTCTCTATCCCATTCTTTGTGAACTCCAACACTATCACCCAGACCCAGCTTTGCCTACTCCACTAGTTATAAGCATCTTTCTTTAGAAATTAATCAATTAATTTGTTAATTTATTAATAATTAATTATTATTAATCTTATTGATTCTAAGATGAAATGTATCTGAGGCCATATTTGAACTCACAACTTCCTGTCTTCAAGCCTGGCTTCAATCCACTGAGCTACCTAGTTGTCCCCATAGGCATCTTTCTTGGTTTTTTCTGATAGTCTGAATGTAATCAATGGCCAATGAGATATGGTGCTACAACCACATTTTTACCTATTTCTCATAGCCAAGTTCTTCATCAGAAAGATGCTCTTAATATTTTGTACTGCCTACTAGGAAGGGTTGTTATGGGGAAAAGAGATTGTGTAAATCTTAAAGCACTATATAAATGTGAATTTTGATTATTGCTGCTGTTATTTTTAAATTGCAACCCTTTCCCCCAATAGTTAATTTTCTTTATATGCCTTTTATAGCTCAATATTAGTTTGATAATTAGCCTATTTAAACAAGTTAATTCTGGAACTCATCAACACTTACCTGAACTGTTACAATAGCCTCATAATAGATTTCCCTGCATCAAGTGTCCATTTTCCACACAGCTTCAAAATGCTATTTCTAAAACACAGATCTAACCATATTACTCCCCTGCTCATTAAACTCCAATAGCTCCCTATTACCTCTCGGGTTAAATGCAGACTTTAAAGCCCTTCCCCACTAAGACCAACAAACCCTTCAAGCTTTATTATGTAGTAAGCCTGTTCACATGTTTGATGATAAATCTAACTAATCAACTTGCTATACCTCCAAAAAGGATGCTTTCTCCCATTTCACATTTTTTGCAGGGTCTTTATCCCTCACTGGCATGTACTACTTCCCTGCTTGCACCTCCTAAAATCACAAATGACAATTAACATCTTTAATTTGAAGTTGTTATTTGGAGACTTGGGAATCTATCTTCCTAAATCCAATGTGGATGTGACATACTCTTCTTTTCTTTCTATGGAATACCAATGATAATGCCAAGTTGCATGAACTGAAAGAGTCATCCATTGATAGGAAAATTCAATGATTTAAGGAGCAGGTAGGTGGCTTAGTGCCCAGAGACAGAAGGTCCTGGGTTCAAATGTGACCTCAGATACTTCCTAGCTTTGTAGCTCTTGGCAAGTGTCTTAACTCCCATTGCCTAGTCCTTACCGCTTTTCTGCTTTAGAACGAATATGGAAGGTAAGGCTCAAAAAAACAATGATTTAGACAACCCAGGTTTTAGATCTAATTCTGTCACTAATTAGCTATATTGTCTTGACCAAATCACTGGGTTTCCATTTTCTCTTCTGTAAAATTAGGGGTTGATTTAGCTCTCTAAATAAAGTTCTTTCCAACACTCAGGAAACTTAACATTTTGCTCCCTTGCTTTTTCCCAAGATATTACTGGGGAGAGAAGGGATCATTGTCATTTAGACACGGTCTTCAACATTTGATCTCTTTGGGAATAAAACTCTTAAATATAAACTATATGCTCCAGTTCCCCACTTTGATCCAGATCAGAGAGCATAGCTCTGTCCCTGTCTATGTAATGTGAATTAGAGCCTCCGGGAAATTGCCATGATGGTTAAAGCGGGTGTCATTTCAGACAAGAGAGGGCATGAAGGATCCATCGCAGGGCAAACCATCCTGGAGTGTCTAGGCTATAAGTGGATGGTGATGATTTCAGAAGCCCTCCTGCATACAAAAGAGGTCTTGCCACACAAGAGAAAAGCTTAGTGAGTCCTGGAAGCTGGGATTTTGACGCTGCCCCACGGGTAAGAGGAGGGTCTCAACTTCACCCACATTGGCACTCATTGGAATAGCAGCAGAGCCAGTCTTAGCCATGGATATTTCATCCACATAGATGATTTGAGTAGCTTTTTTAGGGCCATACCAAACTGCTGGCTGAGACCAGAATTATCACCATCAGAGGACCATTCATTCAGCTTAAGTCAAGCTTTGAATCATGATCCAACACAAATTACTCTGGGAAGGAAACACATTAAGCTGGTATCGGCCATTTATATCTTAGTGTGAAGAAGGCAAGAGGGCTGATTTTCCTAGCCTATAGGTTAAGGCAGAACTCGAGGACCCTGGGGGTCTGGGGACAAGAAAGGACTTGGGATTTCCTCCATTAGATTTTGAGTTCTTTGATTATCTTTAGCCTCTTTTTGTACTCCTGGTGCTTAGCAGAGCACCCAGAACATAGTTAGCACTTAACAAATGTTTATTGATTGATGGATTGCTAGTCACCAACCTAAAGAATAAAAGGGTACAGAATGGGGGAGGCTTGGGACCCACAACTTTCTCTGCCAAGGCAGCACACTGTGATCATTTTTGGAATAGCACATTCATCAGTGAGGTGTGTATGGCTTGAAAGGAAAACCCCCTCAGAGACATTTCACATACACTTCAATTTCTCTTTCCTCAGACTGATTCTGAATTCCTCTGAAGTGTAACTGTTTATTACACAGGACTAAACCAAATTCCCCTTAATAGAGCCATGTGGATGTATTATGCTTTCTCATCAGTTCTAACTGTGAAGGTCTTTTTTTTTTGAAAGGATAGAAAAATGGGGGTAGAAAGGATGAATCTTAATCCAGGATCCCATCATCCTCAGCTATGGTTCAGCACCCTGGAAGAGAAACTCATGAAAAAACCCAGTATGGGGCTGAGATTGTAGCTTCCCTAAGCCCAAAGTGGTAATGGTTATATTGGGCAGCAGTCCAAGACCCTGCTAAGGCTGCTTTGCTAGACTCAATTAAACCAGAAGTATTGGAGGCAGATCAGGCTACGAAATTCTCCAGGGGCCCATCTGTTAATTGAAGCCACTGTCAGATTTTCCACCCCATGATAAATGATCAAAGATTTGATCGTCCTCTTTTTATCACCCTCTATTTTTTCAAGGTAACATTAGGCCAAATTACAAGTAAGAAACAGTATGATCTATTTTAAAATGGAAATAAAACAGTCCAAGGGGAGCAGATATGTCTAATCACTTCTATGTTTGCAAAGTTTGATGCCAAAAGAGCTTTCATTTTCAAAAGGAGTAAAATCTTATTTTAGATCATTTCTTCTGGAGCCATGCATATATTATTGGCCTGGTCACACCTATCCACCCATCCATCTAATCTCTGAAGTATATAAAATGGCTAACATCCATCAAGCAGTTGACATCCATCAATGACCAACAAATTAGTAGATTGTGCCTACATTGATGATTCAGTAATTAACCTAGATAGTTTCTTTATCCGGTGGCTACCATGTACATTAGGTGTGATGGAATATCAAAAATGTGTTGACCCTGATGATAAATAATTTTGCTAGCTCTTTAATTCCCGTGATTCATTTTTGATAGTCTTCTGACAATGGTAATAATAACAATTATTATTACAACTATAATTTTATAGTTATTATAGCTAGCATTTATAAAGCACCTACTCTATGCCAGGTTCTGTGCTAAGAACTTTAAAATGAGGGCCTCTTTTGATCTTCACAAAAACCCTGAGAGGTAGGTGCTATTATTCTCCCCATTTTACAGATGAAGAAGTGAAGCAAACTGAAGTTAAATGACTTGTTGAGGGTCCCAGAGCTAGTAAGTGCTTAAAGTCACATTTTAACTCACATCTCCCTGACTCCAGGCTCAGCACTCTTAGCTGCCTTCCAACTAGCTACCAAATATTGGAAGCTCTGAATGGGGACAAATAAATGAATAAACCATTGAATTGAGAACAAAAGTCTCAGCATGAGACTATGTCTAATATTTTGCTGGGTTTTCATAATGGCAGACCTAATATGTACTTCAACATTAGACCAAACCAATAGTCACTCCAGGGGAAGGTTCCATCCTCACCTAAACAGGTTGTGTGTGTCCTACTGGGAAGAAATGCTAAGTGAGTACCATGTTCTTTACGATAACCAATCAGTGACTTTCTGTCCCTTAGCTCCATGTTTTCCTATGGGGTAGAGACCACTTCTTCTAAATGAATGTGGGTATTTGTGAGTCTATCAAATCAAAATGGACACTGGGAAAATCCTTTATCTTGGCTTTTCTATATTTCAAAGACTTTAGTAGCATAATGGTATAGCCCTCAGCAGAGGCATTTACACATCCGGATGAGGCATCCAGCATTTATTCTTTTTTTTCCCCCAAGCCCTTATCTTCCACTTTAGAATCAATACTAAGTTTTGGTTCTAAGCCAGAAGAATAGAACAGACGAGGAAAATTGAGTTGAATAACTTGCCCAGGGTCATACAGATAGAAACTATCTGAGACCAGATTTGCAGTATTTACTCTTAACATGGAAATGATAAGCAGGTAAACAGCACATAATAACTAACACCCAATGCATAATAAAGTATTGACCAAGTGGCTTTGAGTTTGCTGTTCTCCTAAATCCCACAAGTTCCCCAGAAGTTGGATCCATTTGGACCCAAGAATTATAGAAAGTATACATTTTGAATGTGTTTAATATGAGTTCCTTGTGGCTCAAGGTGCTTGAGCCACTGTTCTGGGTATGGGAATTTAAAGCTAAAACAAGGCATAAAGAGTTTAAGAATTATTATTGTAGATAAAATTTAACAAACAATAAATATTTTTTAGATACTGTATGCAGAACACTGTGCAAAGGATTGCCCACTTGATGGTTGTCTCAGTAGAGGAAGGGGCAGAAACTAGAGGAAATTTGGACCTGGAACTCATAGCATAAGGAATGGACCCAAGAGCAGCTTGGACTTAGAAGATCAAAGCTCTCAAAATGGGTGATGTTCTCCATCTCTGTTGTTGTTAGTAGGGACATCTGACCTCTTCTTGCTTCTATTAGCTCTACTTTTAGAGAGACCAGATACTCATAGCCAATGTGCCCTGGCCCTCCTTCAGTAGCTACACTATGAGGAACATTGCATCTCTGCTGATTCTCCTAAAATCCTTCAGTGCCTCATCTTGGTGTGAAGGCAACCCTGGTCTCTCAAAAAGATTTCAAGGAGAACATAGGATCCCTCTGGTCCTACCAAGTTGAGAAGATGTCAATTAGAGGCACAGTGATGGATTGTCAGTGTATCTCAAGCACTGAAATAACTGGACTGAAAAATCTAATAACAAGGCTGATCAGTTCTTGGACTGCACAGACGCAAAGACTATCAAGCTCTTAGAGTGGCTGCCATCTAGGTTGACAGAAGTAACCATGCCTCAAAAATCATAGATCTTTAAATATTGAAATATATAACGTTCATAGAGGGATAGCTGAATGTTAATAGTATAGTAAGAAAAGTGTCAACGTTCTGGAATTCCATGATTTAAAATTTTTTTTTGTTATTACATGAAGCTGATTTCACCAAGTATTTTTATGTGCCTATATATGCAAATCCATTTCTCCAAGGCTTTAACTGCTGGAGTTAACTTGTCAGCTCTAAGAATAAATAAACATGTAAATTGGATAACTAGGAATGACTTCATAATTCTCACTTCAGTGGACTGGAGAAGACTTCAAAATCTGGCACTGCCAAAATCAGAATTCCAACAACATGCTAAGTTATCATGTGAGAAATCCAAGAACTTATCTATTGAAGCTTATCATTTTCCAGAATTTGCCAATATGGGGAGCCAGAAAAAAAGTCCCAAACCAATTTCAGTGGTCTCAATTATATTCTTCCTTGAATAACATTGGATCTTCCTTCCACTAGACATCTCCTTGTCATAGATGAGGTAGAATCTGAGTGACTCTGAGATGCCTTCCTCCAGAATTTTACTATTTTAAGAAAACATGGAAATAGAAATGATGAACCAGGTTGACTTGGAAATGGGGAGAATGATCCCATTGACAATGTCCCTTTGGGAATATCTATTTTCCTTCCTGCTATCTGCTAAAAACAGACTCAGAAAATAATAAACTCCAAAAGAATTGGAGAATGTTAGATCTATAGTTCTGAAAATTTCAGAGAATTACCAAGGTCACAATTGGGTTTTCCCTAGAGAAATCTAGGGGAAATAAAGAAAATTAACTATTTCCTCAGCATCCAAAGCATCTCATAAGAAGAGGCTGTAGCTAAGACAGGACTAAGAAGAGAAATGGATTTATCTGATAGTCTGGTAGATGGAATTTGAAGGAACTTCACCAAAGGTATTCAAAACTGAGGAATCTCTAAGGATAATGTCTCCTACTAAATAAATCTTTAATAGATTAGTTAAAGCTTTTTTTAAATTTATTGGTGATCACTTATCTGGGAATAAGTTGTGATTTTTTTCCCCTGATAAATTCTTTTTTATTTTTTAAATCTTACCTTCTGTCTTAGAATCAACACTGTGTATTGGTTCCAAGACAGAAGAGTGGTAAGGGCTAGGCAATGGGGGTTAAGTGACTTGTCCAGGATCACACAGCTAGGAAGTGTCTGAAGCCAGATTTGAACCTAGGACCTCCTGTCTCTAGGCCTGGCTCTCAATCCACTGAGCTACCCAGCTACCCAGCTGCCCCCCCACCTCCTGATAAATTTTCATGTTTCTAAGGACATTTTATATATTCCTCACAGTTCAAGTCAAGTATATCTAGTCAAAGATACTCATTTGATATCCTAGGAGACAGAGGGTCAATGAGCCTAAATTATTTGCCCACAGTCACTCAGGTTTTGAGGGTAGACATGAACAAAGATGGCAATGTGTCAATGCCCAAGTTCAAGAGCCAGGGAAATACTGAAGCCTCTTGTGTAGTCCAGGAGAAACTTTAAACCATATGGGGCTCCACCTCACAAAATAAAGACCTATGCATTCATGCTTTTCCATCATGAAAAATAGGTTCATTTATTAAAAATCAAGGACAGCAAGGGGGGCATGGTGGATACAGAGCTATGCACTGGGCCTAGAGTCAGAAAGACTCATCTCTCTGAGTTCAAATCCAGCCTCAGACACTTACTATATGACCTGGGGCAAGTCACTTAACAGTGTTAGCCTCAGTTTCCTCATCTGCAGAATGAGCTAACAAAGGAAATAGCAAATCATTCCAGTATTTTTACCAAGAAAAGCTTAGATGGAGAGTCAGACATGACAAAACAAATACAAAATCAAATAAAAAGGACTTCTTATCAAACCAACATCATTATTGACCCTCTGTTCTGTGCCTTAAGCAGCTATCTTGTCTATTCTTAGTCCACATGGAGTGGAGAAGAGAATGACCACCTGCTTCCTCTTGATAGAGAGATCAGGGACTAAGGCTGTGCAATATTACATACACTGTCACTGTCAGATGTGACTGATAGCATATGTTTTTCTTAACCTTTTTTTGGTTGTTACAAGGAAAAGCTCACCAAGAGGGATTTATTTTAAAGTTGTTGATATAAAAACAAAAGGTACAGATATTTTTTTTCTGGGAAGTTATTTCCTTATTTCTTCCAAAGATTTTAGTGACTACTATCTTAAATCAAGTACTAAATTCTATGCAATTTATAGTTCTAAGCTCACCAACATTGAAAAATCACAAATAAAGAATACCAGGGATGTAAGAAACTCTACTGTCAAATGCAAGGAGATCCTTTTTAAGAAGTTGTAACATCCATGGCAAAGAGAAAAATCAGCATAACTTTTGGACTAGCTTGTTCCTTCATGCCCAGGAAATGCTAGAACATGAAACCTCCTGGTTGCAGAGGAAAATACCACCTCCTCACCCACTCCACTCTCATATCCCCACTTTAGCTTTGGATTCCAAGGTGAATTGTGGATGGAAATGCATTAGGTTGGAAGTAAAACACCCCCTCTTCTAAAATCATATCTTTGCGCCCATAATAAAACTAATCAAATGAAACCAGTCAAAACCTTGTTTATTTTTCTGTTCAGTTCTAAGCTTTTTGAACTCTCAAAATCTTTTTTAGTAAAATGGTCTTTTACTTTTCCTTTACAATTTTTAAGCTGAATAAGGGCAAGACTCTCAAATTACCTAAACTTTGTAACTTTCTAAGAGCCTCACATGGTGTTTTATACACAGTAGTCCTTAATGAGAGGCATCTGGATTTGGACCATATGTCACAAGTCCGGAGCTAGAAGTGACCTGAGAGACCAAGTACCACTCCCTTAGAGGAGTGGTTAGCAAAGTTATATTAAAAACAACTGGTATTTGTAGCACTTAGCATACATTAGCTCATTGGAGGCTCCCAAAGACCCCAGGAGGTCAGCAGTACAAATGCAAATAATTATTTCTGTTTTCCATATGAAGAAACTAAGGCTAAAAGAGCTTGTCCAGACTCAAATGAGTAGTAAATGTCACTGGTAGAATCTGAATACAGGTCCTCTGACTCCAAAGGCAGTCCCTTTTAAATCCAGACTATTTCAGAGTCAGGGAAACCTGGGTTTAAATCCCACCTCTAGACTTTTTCTTTTTAAAAACCTTACCTTCTGTCTTAGAATCCATACTAATAGCAGAAGATCAGTTAGGGCTAGGCAATTGGAGTTAAGTGACTTGACTAGGGTCAATCAACTAGGAAGCATCTGAGATCAAATTTGAATCCAGGACTTCTCTGGGTTCTCTATCCACTGAGCTATCCACCTAGCTGCCCCTACCTCTAGATTTCCTAGCTATGTACTCCCTGGAGCTCTCTCAACTTCAGGTTTTTTTCAATTATAAATTGGAAATGATTAGACGAGTAGTATTGACCTCTAGAGATGTTGTGAGTCTCCAATGAGATAATGTATGCAAAGTGCTATAAATGTCAGTTATTATTAATACATATTTGTTGAATTGAATTATATTCTAAGGCAACTCTGAAGCTAAACAGGGTTATTAATTAACTAACAAATTATTATATGAAAATCCAACAGGTCCTGGCTGAAGAGAACTGAGGAGAAAGGGGAAATGAGAAGGAGCCCTCTTAAGGAGATCAATATTGGCTTGGCAAACAGCTAGCTTCTGAGACGACAAGAACAATGATAATATTTATTTCCATGCTTCTGCTGATCCAAGGGTTCATTGCTCTCAAGTTTTGGTTATGAGGAGGGTTTTTTCATTAGTTTTAATCCAGATCTATGGACCAATTATTTCATCAATATGAGGGTCTTGAAGTCAGGGGCTATTTCATTGTTGTCTTTGTCCCCATAGTACATAGCACATAGTAAATGTTTAATACGAATTACTAAATCGAATCAGATTGCTGTCCATATTCCCTCTGTGGTAGAAATCCTGACCCATCCACTCCACATCTTTGCAATGCTGCTCTTATATTTATACAGTCTTTAAGATTTAGAAAGCGATTCTCATACGTTATCTTCATAGAAATCCTTTTGAGACAGGTTGGCTCCTTGTTCTGATCCCTAAGTCATAGATGAGAAAACTAAGACCCGAAAGAGGTTACATGTTTAAATGAGCAGCAATAGAGCCAGAGTCCAAAACCCACGTGCTACTGCCCAGTGGAGTCTGTATTGGTCATTATTAAGTGGATGAGCACTATTTTTAATGAGCGGATTCTCTTGGTGGCTTAGAGTTTGGTTAATTCGTTCTCTTGCTCAAATCCTTCGAAGTCTTAACATTGAGTTCACACTGACCCCAACCAAGAACCATTACTCTTTTATCCCCACCTGGTGGAAGTAAGTAGACACTGCAAAGGTAGTTCTTAAGAAAAAGGTTAAAAATAAAGAATGCTGGAAACTCCAGTCTATCTCACTTGGGGAGACAGTTTTGTGATAGTAGAGATTGCCTTAGAACTAGACAGCACTCCAGAAATCATCTGGTCTAACCCCCTCCTCTTATATATGAGGGAACTGAGGCTGAGAGGCATGGAATGACTTTTTTTCTAAGTATTTGAAACAAAGAAATCTTGGTGTGGTTAAGAGAATAATTTGATGTTCTGGGTTCACACTAATTTAATTCGTTTCAGAAAATATATGGGAACATTTGGACTTGGTTGAATTTTTTTGTTTTTGTTAATGAGGAGGGTTTTTCATTAGTTTTCATCCAGATCTATGGATCAATTATTTCATCAGTATGAGGGTCATTTGCAAGTCTATATAGGATCTAAGGTGCTGAGAAATTAAATGATTTCTCCCCTATTACAGGGTCTATATATATCAGAATCAGGATTTGGATCCAGGTGTGGATTTTAAAATTAATATTCAATATCTCCAAAGTATAATATGTATAAAGATTTGTTAATATTAAACTAGAGAGCTAAAGAACGTTCACCACTCAATTCACGTGGAAGAGAGAGCACAGGGGCGGAGAAACCGCAACCATTTATAGACAAAGTAGCAACACGCATATACGAAAGTCCAAAGAAATGGTGGGTAATACAGAAAGGGATTTGGGGCCATGAAGTTCCAGGAGTTCAAGATTTTCTAACTATACACAGGTCTTCCTGACTCTCAAAGGATCTCTCTCTTCATTATGCCAGAATAAGTATATGGAGCAATAAATTCATGGAATTGGTTCCAATTTGTGTCCCAGTTTGGTGAATTGTATTAAAGCTATCTAGATTCTGCTCCTTATCTTTTGTGAAGAGATCTGAATTGTAAAAAAGAATAATTCAATCTTGCCTCAATATTCTTTTTAAAAAGTCCTTTACCTTCTGTATTAGAATCAATATTGTGTTTTGGTTATAGGAGTTAAGTGATTTGCCCAGGGTTATACAGCTAGAAAATGTCTGAGGCCAGGATTAAGCCCCAAACCTCCCATTTCTAGGCTTGGCTCTCAATCCACTGAGTCACTTTAGCTACCCCTCCATATTCATTTTTAAAGAAAAATGGATTTTGATTTGCTTTCAGTTTTTTTACACACTCCTATAAAGTCTAAAATAATAACTACCCTTGAACTTGTACAATGTGAAAATAATTTGTTTTTGGCATCAGAGTTCAAGGTTCAAGGTCTATCTACTTTTTTTATTGAACAATTTTATTTAATTAATTGATTTAGAATATTTTTCCATGGTTGCATGATTCATGTTCTTTCCTTCCCCTCCTCCCACCTCCCTAATCCTCCGTAGCCTATGAGCAGTCCCACTGGGTCTTATACATAAAGGTCTATCTACTTTAAAAGAAGATGTCAAAGGTTCAAGATCTAGCTTTCCATATGATCTTTAGCAAACAAATCCACCTCTTTGGACTTCAGTTTCCCTACCTATAAAAATAAAGGATCTAGGATCTGATGAATCCAATTGTAAAGTTGGATTTAGCATCAGAGACTCTGGATTCTAGTCGCAGTTATCATTAAACACAATATATGGCCTTGGATAAGTCACTTTTCCTGGATTGGCTTTGGTATCTTCATCTATAAAATGAAGTAGGGCGGGGTTGGAGAAGATAATCTCTAAGGTCTCTTCTTTCTCTAAACCTTATAATCCTGCAGATCATCCCTCTTACAGAATAGAATACCTTTGATTGGCTTCATCTGAAGTAATGGCTCCTTCATGTGCCCATCATACTCAAGTCTCATCCTTTAGAACAGTGATTCCCAAAGTGGGCACCACCGCCCCCTGGTGGGTGCTGCAGCAATCCAGGGAAGCAGTGATGGCCACAGGTACATTTATCTTTCCTATTAATTGCTATTAAAATTTAAAAAAAAATTAATTTCCAGGGACAATAAGTAACATTTTTTTCTGGAAAGGGGGTGGTAGGCCAAAAAAGTTTGGGAACCACTGCTTTAGAATATCTACTTTTGACATTTTTTTTTAAAGTAGACAGTTTCATTGAAACTGAGATAGCACAATGTATTGGTTATTTGCTTGAGGGTTGATAAGGTAACCTGAACTTTCTGTACTTTTACAGAGGGAATAAAGAAAAAGAAGAGCTATGAATGCTCATTCTTGCAGATTTTGCCAAATGATCTGGCACCATACGTGTTTACTGTGACTACTTCATAAGGGTAAGCAACATCACTTTGGATTTTGATTGAAATGACCAGGCTAGGAAGAGTGACTTTTTATTTCAAAAAATTTAGATGGAATAATAGTGAATATTGCCCCACCACACACACACACATACATACACACACACATACACACACACACACACACACACACACACACACACACAAACACACACCATTATTGCCAAAATCAGTAAAATGAGAAAGAGAACTCAGGACTACCAATACCTCCTTGGCTCAGCCTGACAGACATTAAGAACAATTTCTGAATGGAGGGATGGGACAGGAAGATGAGAAGAAGGAGGAGGAGGAGGAGGAGGAGAGGGGTGACAACTCTTGGGCCAAAGTGTGCCCACAATTGACATTTTGTGGGCACTGACTGGGGAGTGAGTGTATATACATCTATGATCATTATATCATTGCAAGGTACTAAATAAGTATTTTAAGCTAGAAAGACATTGGAAAGTATGTTGGGTTAAGAGTTATAAGTTCCATGGCTAGTCCTGGCCTCTACCGCTAAAGAGCTTTGTGACTGTGCAAGTCCTTTAAAATTGGATTTCACATAATCATGTAATATCTGGGGGTCCTTACACCCATGGATCCCCAGTCAGCCACTCCATGTTTATGGTACCTTGTGGTTCAAAATCCTTTCGAAAGCATAGATCATGAGCCCCCACTGATGCATTTCCTTTATTAGTCAAAGGACAAATTTAGTTCACAATAAAGACATTTTAATTAAATAGCAGTATGGTAACAAACCATAAACTTTGAGCTTTTTCTCCCATAAACATAAATATACTTTTAGTGGGAAGTGTCTCTGCGAGGGAATCATGAGTGGTACACTCACTTATATGGAACATATTTGATAAAGTCACATCCATAAAGGGGCTTTTCATGTTTCTGACAACACAATCAGACACTTAGCATAGCATTGACTACATAGTAAATGCTTAATATATACTTTCCCACTTGTACAATTATTCATTCTCATGGTACATAACTGCCATTGTCTTCTACTCTTATTTACTCTGCTGTAGCTACTCACTGTTGCATCTTAGATGCTCCTATTGGACATTTCCATAGTTCCACATGATCTTAAGTGATATGTTTATTTTCACAGTCACCTAATATGTTGACCAATATCCACAGAGGATGTACTAGTTAGTAAGCCTCTCCTTAGCAGAGAAGGCTATGACTCTGTCCAGCTATTTCAGCCACTTCTACCATATCAGGATGTACTATGATTAACAGGTCTCTTCCTTTCAAAGAGAATTATACCTCTTCAGGACTCTTATGGTGGCTCAGCTGTAGCCCAGAACTAGTTCAATCTTCAGTGGTACCATTTATTCTTTACTATACAACTATTATAGGCACTGATATTATAGGCACTGATAATAAACATCTCTCTGGAGGAGGATTATAGACTTCTTCAACCAACGGCAATGAAGTTTGCTTCAACTCTTGTCAGTTAATCTTCTCAGCCAATGGCTAAAAAGTATTTCCCCTCAACAGACTTCAGCAGGAGGTAATGATGACCCAGGCTAACATCAGATCTTCTATTTTAAGGCTTAGAATTCTTTTGCTTGACTCCTCTCTGAACTCTTTTTAAAAATATCTTTATCTATTCTCTCATCTGAGTACCAAAGTTCAATTATCATCTAAATTACAGTTAAAAATCATTTTAGTTATTTACCACAAAACTGGTCAAACATCCCTAGGGGGCTAATTCTTCGAGAGGAAAATGAACCTCGTGAAAGTGTGTAGGAGAGAAAATTTTCATTCCTTTGACATTCTCCTTTATTCTAACATATAGAAAAATTGTATAGTGATTTGGACTTGCTAGAGCAGGTGAACATCAGTCTTTGTTTTGCTTGCCACCTTGGTCTCTCCCACCATGTTAGGAAGGACACTTGGAAAGCTGGAGAACTTCAGAGGAGATTAACAGTACCAGGACAGTGATTAGCATCAAGGTCATGCCAAATGAAAATTTGCTGAAGAAACTGAAAATTGTTAGCCAATGGAAAAAAGATCAGGTGATGGGAAGGGAATGATAATTATCTGCATATGCTTGAAGAACTTTCATATGTAAGATGGATTAAGACCATTTTTTAAAAAACTGCTACCTTCTTTCCTAGTATCAACATTAAGGCAGAAGAGTGGAAAGGGCTAGGCAGTCACAGGGTTAAATGACTTCCCAGGCACACAACGAGATAGTATTGGAAACCAGATTTTAGCTTAGGTCCTCCCAACTCCAGTCCTGGTGCTTTATCTACTGGGCTACCTAGATGGCCTAAGACCATTTTTTAATCCTAGAGGTCAGCATTTGCAATGAGACAACTTTGGCTTAGTGTAAAAGTAGGCATCTTAACTATTAGACCCATTTAAAACCAAGAGTGGATTTCTCAGAACCAAGTGTGTTCCCATTAAATGGAGGTCTCATACTCATTTGGTGTGTTGGAAAGGCTATTGTTGTTCAGATATTGATTGGGTTTGATAGTCCCTGATGTTCCTTCTGATTTGGATTCTAGGATTTCCAGAGCTCACCTTTCTCATAAAGCATGGGTATTGAATGTCATCATCTCTAAGTTACCATCTAGATTTAGCATTTTATGACTTTACTACTGACATTCTTAATCATCCGTTTTACTAATGGAGAGAAAAATGAAATAAAGAAAACTGTTCATCATTACAAATGCCAAGTTTTCTTTCTTTAAAAAACCCTCATTGTATCTATTATGACTAATGATGAAATAAAATCTATACCAGGGAGGAATAATTAGCTAGTGCATTGATCAGGGTTCTATTTATACTTGTATTATGTTAGCTTAGGCAAAAGTCTACTCCTTGATTAAGACCTAATAATAATAACTGATTTCTATGTGACACTCTATATTAGAAAAATACTTTACATGCATTAACTAGATTGAGACTCATAGCAATCCTCTGAGGTAAATGCAACTGGCATTAGTAAATCCATTTATATGGATGAGGAAACTGAGGCTCATAGAGGCATAGCAATTTGCCTATTGTCATAGGACTTGACAAAGATACTGGAGTAGTTTGTCATTTCCTTCTCTAGTTACTTTTACAGATGAGGAAACTGAGGCAAACCAGGTTCAGTGTATAAGACTAGGAGAATATTTATATTAAGATGATAAATTTTGGTGTCAGTCAGCAATTTGTGATGGAAAGTTCAATGCATTTTCCCATAGGCAATCCAGCCTACTCTCTTTTTCCTATTTAATTCTGACTCTGAATCAGAGCCCATTGCAGTATCTGTCCAACATATGTGTGCTAATAGATTTACTGAATGGGCTGCCCATCCAACTGGCCGTATGAAATCTCTATCCACTTGATTTTGTTGGAGTTTCCTTGTAGATTGTTAGAATGACCTCATGGATCTCATTGGAAATGTCACTGAGCACTCTAGTGCTCTGGAGCTTATTGCAACCAGTACAATTTCCAGTGCCTTTGTTGGAAAGTTTGAGGACTATGAAGATGTGGCCCACTATAGAAAGTCATCTTCACAAGCTCTATCCCCCTTTCCTATTTTCATCAAGAATACATTAGAAGTGTAAGTTATGAGTTTTAAAGTTTACTATAAAAGTCAATAAATGTAATTATTACTTTAAAAAAAGAATCATAGATACATATTTAGATCATTACCATCTAGATTTATGGCAATGAGAAGAAGGTAAATGTACAGATCAGTAATTGCAAATATCTTCTTAGAAACAGAATTTCTCAATTAAAATGATAATAGCCAGTATTTAGTAAGGTCTGCAAAGTGCTTTACCAATGTTATCTAATTTGATCTTCACAACAACTCTGGAAGATAGTATTATTCTCATTTTATAACTAGGGATCCTGAGGCAGATATTAAGTGACTTGCCCAGGGTCACACAGCTAGTAAACATCTGAGAATGGATTTAAGTAATGTTCTTCCTAATTTTAGGTCTAGCACCATATTCACTGGGTCTCTTAGCTGTCTCTAGTTGGAAGGGGCCACAGTAGTCAAGTCTAACCAGTACCTGAAAAATATCCCCCTCTCCAATATACTTGTGATATTTTGTGATAATTTAATTGATAATCATGTGGGTTTTTTGTGATAATTTGATCTTTATTCAAAGACCTCTAGTGAATCAATACTTGCCATCTGGGACAAGCTATTCATCTTTTAGATAATTCTAATATTAGGAAATTTTTCCTTGCATCCGGACTAAATTGACTTAATACCAATTTCTACCCTTTGCCCCAGCTCTGCCCTCTTGATTGCCTTTTTTAGTAATAAAGTTGTCTATCATCTTTTCCATGGGGATAGTGAAAAGGAGAGGGAAAGAGGAACTTCTTATCTCAGACTAATCTTGAAAATCAATCCCAGAATGCCTTTGGTAATTTGCTAGGGCCATTAATACTTTCCAGACACTGAAATATCATGTAATGGTCTTGGCATCTTCTTATGGATTCACATAGAGATTGAGAGCTGATTCCCTCCTCTGCATGAACAAAATGACTCTCAGTAGCATCACTCCTTGCCTTCATAGATGCAATACCACATCTCCCCCACCCCCAAAGGGCATTTATTACAAGGGCAAAACCCAGAGCCAAGATTATGCGGAGTTTCTGCTCTCACATGGCAGCCACCACTCAAGTCCCCAGAAAGTGTTGTCTCACACTGACTGGGAAGTAAAATAACAACATGCCTTTGCCAGCAGCCCATGGAACTGCTGGCAACTGAGAGACAATTCTCCCCTGGAGCCTGGTATAAACCTGACTCTGGGGAGAAAGTATGGGAGGGAGGCAGAAGGGGGCTCTTCTCCCCTCTGAGCCCATTGGAGCTCAGAGGGAAAAGTAAGCCCATTAAAAGTTCTCAGTGTACACAACTAATAATGATTCTCTAGATTTGCCAGGAAACATTCATACATGCCCCTCCACTGGGATTTATAAAGCACATATTTCCAAACTACCCATTTTTATTCCTTAGAGCAGCTGTTCCAACCCTTTACCGCTCTTCATAACACCCCCCCATCCACTCCTTTTTACTTGATAGCCCTTCTCCATCTTTTACTGAGATGAGGGTCATTCAAAGTGAATGTCCTTCATATTCTCCTCCTTTGTGCCTCAAAGCTTCTCTGTTCCTGCACCCAGTTTCTCTTTCTTTTGGGAAGTAGAGCAAGAGCAATTAATCAACAAGCTATGACTAAGCACCTACTATTTTCTAAGCATTGTGATAGGCACCAAGGACAGAGAGACAAAAAGGAAATATCACTGACCTTCAAGGAGCTTACATCCTATCAAGGGAAATAACATGGAGGGGAGAGAGTATAGATAGATGGACGGATGAGTGGGTAGATAGATACAGATGGATGGAGAGAGAGAGAGAGAAAGAGAGAGAGAGAGAGAGAGAGAGANTTCAAGTGGAGACAGCGGAGTTGAGTCAAAAGAGTGGACGCAGGTCAAAGGGCCTAGGATCATTGGATGGATGGATGGATGGATGGATGGATGGATGGATGGATGGATGGATGGAGAGAGAAAGATGGATGGACAGATAAATAGACAAAGAGAGAGAGAGAAAGAGAGAGATGGATGGAGAGAGAGAGAAAGAGAGAGAGATGGATGGATGGATGAATGGAGACAGAGAGAGATGGATGGATGAAGAGAGAGAAAAAAGAGAAATAGATGGATGGATAGATGGAGAGAGAGGAAAAAAGAGAGATAGATGGATGGATGGAGAGAGAGAGAGAGAAAGAGAGAGAGAGAGAGAGAGAGAGAGAGAGAGAGAGAGAGAGAGAGAGAGAG
>NC_058132.1:617167737-617270065 GCF_016433145.1 Gracilinanus agilis | reverse complement strand
TGTCCCTCTCTCCCTCTCCCTCTCCCCCTCCCCCCTCTCCCTCTCTCTCTCTCTCTCTCTCTCTGTCTCCCTCTCCCTCTCCCTCTCCTTGTCTTCTCCTTCCCTCCTCCTCTTTCTCAGATGTTTTCAGTGTCTCCCTCTCTACTGATATATTTCTCCTCTACCTACAAACATGTTAAGGGGCTTTTATATCTAAATTTTAGAATCACAGATTCAAGGATGGAAGGCACCATAAGAGCTTATCTAATCAAACCCTTTCATGTTGCAGATGAGAAAATTAGGCCCAGGGAGGTTAAGTAAGCAACCTAAAGTCACACAGATACTACTAAGAAGCAAAGTAAGCATTTCAGCTAAACTTCCCTGAAGCTAAATCCATCGCTTACCTATTTCTCCATACTAATACCCCTTTAGGCTAAAAGTTCCATTTTTTTCTTCCTTTTCATGACCAAACTACCAGGGTAAAATAGGCTACCTTTGCTTCCTTACTTTTTCCTCATGACCTAAAGTCACAACTGTTTGCAACTATTTGACTAAACCTTCAATCTCAAAGGTCAACAATGATATTTTTATTAAATATTTTATTAAAAACAACAATGAACATAAGTATAATCAAATACACAATATATGTATCTACATGAATTTATTTCAGTTTATAAGATTTTTTTAAACCTTTACCTTCCATCTTAGAATCAACAGTGTGTATTGGTTCCCAGGCAGAAGAACAGTAAGGGCTAGGTAATTAGGGTTAAGTGACTTGTCCAAGGTCACACAGTTAGGATGTGACTGAGGCCAGATCTGAACCCAGGACCTCCTTTCTCTAGGATTGACCCTCCATCCACTGAGACACCTAGCTGCCCCCATAGAAAATATTTTAATAACTTTTCCAGCATTGCCTCTTGAGTCCTCATCAAGAGTCTTTGTTCATTTATTCTCATTCACTATTCTTCTAGTATGCTTGTAATTAGTGTGTAATTAATTCTAATTCTGTTTTTTTATTTTTGCATTGTTTTATAAAAGTCTTTCCAAATTTCTTTGTATTCCTTATATTTATCATCTTATTTACATTATAGTACTCCATTATATTAAAGTGCCACTATGTATTTAATTATTCCCTATTATAGGACATTTAGGTTATTTCCATTTTGTCTTTTTGCAGATACATATAAAATCCTAGAATAGGTGGATCTTTTCCTTTGTTTCTTTTTTTTATTGATAAGACTTTCAGAGGATGTTGCCAAGAATAAAATCATTGGGTTAAAAAATGACTATTTTTGTAATGTTCACTATGTTTGACCATACTGTTCTCCAAAAGGATTCTGTTTGCAATACAGAACAATGAATGAATACACCCAATCCTCCACAACCTCACCAGCATTGGGTTTCTTTGCTTTTTTAAATTTCATTATTTTTGCAGTTTTCCCTGATGTGAAGACATTTTAATTTGCATTTCTTTGATTATTACTGAGATTAAACATTTTTCAGATGATAATTAAAAATGTATGTTTCCTCTTTTGAAAATTGGCTGTTCATATCTTTTGGCCATTTATACTGCCAATGACTTCTTAATTATCCAGCACCATGAACTTTTCCCTCATACCTCATTCTCTTTGCTTTTTTTAGGCTAGGATTCTGATGACTACTCCATCTTTCTCTTCAATTGAGTGATGTTCTGCTACCCTCATTTTCTTCCTAGTTCTTTAATCACACTTCTGGCTCCTTTACTGGCATCTTTTCCTTTCTGCAAATCCTAAAAGTAGGCATTACCCAAAGCTCTGTCCCCAATTCCTTCTTTCATCTTTCTAGCCTCTCCTTGGAGATTTTGTCCTTTCCTAGATCACAAGATCATAGATTTAGACACAGAAAGGCTTTTATAGCCCATTAGGTCCAATCCTCTCATTTTACAAGTAGGGAAACTGAGACATATAGTGGTTACGTGATTTGCCAAGGAGCACACAGATAGTAAAGCCCTTAGGTAAATTTTGAACCAGACTATGTCTAAAACATGTTCAATATGTCATGTCATACCACCTTTCCAAAAATACTACTTTGCCAAGTTTTGATACTTTCCATTTGGTTAACTCCTAAATCTCCAGAAGCATATTTCCTACTACCTATTAGCCATATTTATCTGAACGTTCTACCTCAAATTCAACATGTTGGCAACCAAAGTCACCCTTCACCAAAAATCTGTTCCTTCTCCTAACTTCATAATTTCTCATGATGATATCATCATCCTCACCATTACCCAGGGTGAAAACCTCGGGGTCATCTTTGACTTCCACATCTCCCTCACCTTCTTCTATGTGTCATCAATCTTCCAATCTAGTTGATTTTATTTTTTAAATGTATCTCACATCTACTTTCTCTTACCAGCACTCTAACTCAAGCCTCTATTAACTCTTCCAGCACTATTAAGAGAGTCTTCTAATTTCTTTTCCTGCCTTTAGTGTCTCCTTCAGTCATTAGAAAAAATAACCTTCTAATAGCCCAGTTCTCCACTGCCTCCCCAATAAAGTATAAAATCTTAGACAGGCATACAAAGTCCTCCATTTCCTAAGCCCAGTCTAAGTTTCCAGTCATCTCACACCACTCCCTGACAAATCTCCTCAATTTCAAACAAACTATTCTACCTGCTATTTTCTTAACAAGTCTCACACTAGCAGTGGAAAGAAGGTTATTTTCTCCTGTTCATTCTCCTTCCATTTCCACTTTTTGCTCTTTACCTGGTCACATCTCTAATCTCCAAATGAGAGATTATGCCTGAGAATGTGCCTCAGAGGAACTAAGTCACCCATTTAGATTCTCCCTGGGATCATGCAGCATCCTCTTCACCTGGTCACTTTCTACCCTGTCATGGGCATACGTCATGCTCTTTCTACCTTTGCTCAGAGAACTGTAATCAAATGAACATTACCATTGCCTCTCAAAGGGATATATTAATGGATTGCCCTATGTTTGCACTCACCATCTTGTGACTTTACAGATTGTAATATCCTTCTGCACTCACCACTCTTCTATTCATATTATAACTCTTTAGATTATAAGTTCCTCAAACATTATTTCTGTTGCTGTATATAATGTTCTCTTAGTTCTGCTCATTTCACTTTTCATAATTTAATTTAGGCCTTTCTGTTTTTTAAAAAATGGAAAAAGAACTTATAAATAGAAACATACAATATAATTATGTGTATATACTTATATACAAATATGTATATGTATCTATGAACTTATATGTATCTAGAACTTGTAAATAGAAACATACAGTACAATTATGTGTGTATGTACTTATATATTGTATATGTGTGTGTGTGTATCTATATACTGGTCAAATGTTGCCTTCTCTAGTGTGGAAAGGGGATGGAAAGTTTAACAAAAAATAAATTTATACTAAAAAAAGGTTATAAGCTCCTTTCATGAAGAGTCTCTTTTCTGGACATATGCCCACTTGCTTAGCACAGAGCTTGGTACATATTAAGTGCTTATTTAATTCTCTTATTCATTCATTACTTATGAGAAACACAGGTGTCCCTTCATATGTCAACACATCACCTCTCTCCTCTACCAATCAAGGAACCTGAATGACTGTTGTTCTGGTAGTGGTTGTTTTCTGACTTCTACCAGGTTGTAACTTCCCTGAGAGGAGAGAATCTTTCTAATTTATCTTCCTACATTTCATAGGTAGCAACCACACAACAAATGTTTGCTGAATAGTGTTGAGTTCAAATTTTTCCTAAACTGGAATCATACTGATAAGTATTGTAAAGGTTCAATGGTAGCTAAGTGATGTGGTATAAGAGTGAGGGACTTGGAGTCAGGAAGACTTCTCTTCCCAAATTCAAATCTGACCTCCAACACAATAGCGATGTGACCCTGGGCAAGTCACCTACTTTTGTTTGCCTCAGTTTCCTCACCTGTAAAATAAGCTGGAGGAAGAAATAGCAAAGCACTTCAGTATCTTTGACAAGAGAAGCCCAAATGGGAAGAGAATGGGGAAAGAAAAGGGAGAAAGAAAGGAAAGGAGCCTTTATTAAGATCTTTCTATGTGAAATACTGTGCTATGCACTTTATTAATAATATCTCATTTAATCCTCACAATAACTCTTAGATGTGCTATTATTATATCCATCTTTCATTTGAGGAAACCAAGGCACATAATGCTTAAATGACTCTCCCAGAGTCACACAGCTAGGAAGTGTCCATATTCAGTTATGACTCAAGTCTTCCTGACTCCAGGTTCAGCACTTTCCTAGTGATCCTAATTGAATTTGTCTCTTACAGTTCATTATGACTTCTATAACAGAAGCAAAGACTTTGATAGAGTTTTGCCTTTCTCCTGAAAACTCCTGGTCAAGCTCTAAGAATCTAAGGTTCACACTCTGTTTGGATGAAGCAGATACTTCCATGCTGCATCATCATGAAGTACAACCAATTTTGGACCAAATCTGTTTCCTCTCCCTTGGCCATCCCTCAGAGTTGACTGCTGGCCATGCCTATGCCAATGGAGGCATTTCTTGACACTGTCAGTGACCTTCTCCCTGCATGACTGCTGCTGACCTGATTAGTAAAAGAAAATGAGATTGCCTTGGTGAAAGGCATGTGTTCCATTTCCTGCTCTTGGCAGCTATAAGCTCTGCAGGAATCTCTTTGAGCTTCTGCTCAGCAAATCTCTTCCCTCCACTGTAAATAGTTGAGAAGGGGAAGAAGAGTTACAAAAACACAAGAAAATAAGCAGCTTCTGAAGTCACTAAAGATGGGGAATTATTGAGTACTCAGTTGCCTTTATTTTAGTTACTAATTTATTTGGCTTCTTGCTTTTTTCCCTTTCCAGAATGCTACTGACTAGATCTCTAATTTGTTTTTAACACTTGATATTTCCAAATCTCTCCCAGTCTTTTAAAGGACTAAATAGCCCATTCCCAAGGAAATTATGGGGGAAGAGGAGAAAGGGCTCCCTGTGTCCACATTCCACTTCAAGTAGAAGACTGTTTATGTACTACTCAATGGTCTAGCCAGCATCTGCCTCAGTGGTTTTTGGATCATCTTTTTTAAATGACTTATGGCATGGGGAAGGAGGTGACAGCTGGATAGCTCAGAGGATTGAGAACCAGGCATAGAAACAGGGAGTTCTAGGTTCAAATATGGCCTCAGATATTTCCTCATTGTAACCCTAGGCAAGTCACTCAACCTCCTTTGCTTAGCCCTTACCACTCATCTGTCTTGGAACCACTACACAGTATTGGTTCTAAAATGGAAGGTAAGGATTTTAAAGGGGGGAAATGGCTCATAGGAAAGAAAGGAAGGAAGGAAGGAAGGAAGGAAGGAAGGAAGGAAGGAAGGAAGGAAAGGAGGGAGGGAGGGAAGGAGGGAGGGAGGGTATCTTTACATCTATAAATGTTTTTTCTGTCCCATTAGAATTATAAGCTCCTTGAAGACAGTTCTGTTTAATTTTTGTCTTTGTATCCCCAGCATCTAGCATATTGTTGGCATAGAGCAGGTGCCTAATAAATGCATGTCTCATAATACTTGTAAAATCAAATTGCTTACCATCTCTGGAAGGGGGGAAGAGAAGTAGGGAAGAAGACAATTTATATCTTATAATTTGGGAAAATGTATGTTAAAATGTTATTACAAGTAATTGGGAAAATATTTTTTTAAAAAACCCTTACCTTCCATCTTCAAATCAATAGTATATATTGGTTCCAAGACAGAAGAGTGATAAGGGCTAATCAGTGGGAGCTAAGTGACTTGCCCAAGATCACACCACTAAGAACTATCTGAGGTCAGAATTGAACCTACCACCTCCCTTCTCTAAGTCTGACTCTCAATCTACTGAGCCACCTAGCTTCCCCCAATAAAATATTTTTAAAAAGTAAATGTTTGTCAAATTATGGATGGATGCAGTGGCTCTGTAACCTTGGACTGCTCATTTCCCTTATAAAATGAATAGGTTGAACTGAATGATTTGTGAGATCTTTCCAATTCTTACTCCTAGGATTCAATGAATGGGAAGTCACTTCACTCTCAGATAGAAAGATGGTGGCTATCAGCAATAAAAGAGAAGAGATCCTTGCTTCTGGTAGGGAGTTTTATGAGATAACTTATTCATGGGATTTAAAACCACAAGCCCAAACCCACAACTTTAGACATAAGGAGAGTGTTGCCCATCAAGGGGAAAGGAATTTCCCCAAGGTTTAAGAAGTAGAAGGTGGCTGAGCAAATATCCAAACACAGATCCTCTGAATTCAAATGCAGTATTCTTTCTGAGAGGATGTTAACTCCTTCTAAGCAGGGAATATTTATTTAATTAGTTATCTTCCTAATGGTAGCACCTAGCCTCATGCCTATCATGTTGTATGTGCTTGATAAATGCTTTCTGATTGACTGATCAATGCCCCCAGTACCCTGTAGATTTCAAAGCCTCCTTCCAACAATGAGATTTTGTATTCATCATCCCATGAGTAAGCTAGTAATGAACCTCCCTGAACTTTCTGGGGTTGGGCTTTGAACAACACATGTATTATCCTTCCCTGGAGCTGTACTCATCAGCTTTATAGCTTGATAGAATCTACCAGAAATTGTGTTCTGTTAGTATTACCTTTGAGGACCCAGGATCATCTCGATGATATGATGACACATAAGAGGATGCTTCTAGCAAAGACACATCGACTTTAACTCTGTCCCCTACCATGACACACATGGTCCTCAAGGCTTCTTCCAACTGATCCACTTCCCACAAGCAATTCTAACTTGTAGAAACGGAGTCAATGTTTTTCGGTAAAGAATTTTCCCACTGGAAATTCCCTCTGCCAATGAAATCACAAATTCAATCCCCGCTCCCACCACCCAAACAAAACCAAGACCAAAACATCGAAAGTAGATGTGAAGGGGCACAGTGAAGAGAGCGCCAGGTCTGGAGTCTGGGTTTAAATCTAGCCTCAGACACTTCCTAGCTGTCTGACCCTGGACAAGTCACTTAATCCCATTTGCCTAGCGTTTGCCTGTCTTAGAGTTGTTACTGACAGAAAGTAAGAGTTTTTAAAAAGTAGATGTTAAGAGGCTTCGCCCAGTTTTTTTCTTCTGTAAAATGAAAAAGGATGACCTCTTAGTGCCCCACCCCATCCATCTCTAATACTCTCTGTGATTTGAAAAAATAGTACCAATTTTCCCCAACCACATTCTGAATTTTGGGTGTAAAAATCTCCATTAGCATTAATAGTCCGTGCGCCTCCTTCCCCAATCCAAGCTGACTGTGTCGCTCATCACTGTGCCGGATCTCTTTACACTTGTTATACCATTAAGACTGCAAAGTAAACAGCTACTGGTCTCACACTGATAACTAAATGAAGCCTAATCATCTGCTTTGGGTCCCAATGAGAAGAGCTCAAAATATGAGAGGCTTTATAACATTTTCACAGATAAATAAATAACCCTTAAAAAGCAGAGCCTTTGATCAGGCACTGATTAAGATTTTCATAGCTTTGGGCGAAAGCCCTCCTCTGCAGAGAGAGATCTTACGGGCTTCAGAACAACTTGTGACATTTGAATCTCGGCAGCCACCCACCCCCATCTCATTTCCCAGTTCCATTTAGTTTATGCTCCTCATTTGAGACTCCTAGTTTGCTGTAAGCCGTGGGCTCTTCCGGAAGAGAGAGAATAGCGAAATGCCAACGGATTATGATTTCGGGGTCCAATAAGAGATCCACTACAAGTCTTAGCTCTTTAGTCAAATCTCACAGAATGGTTTTGAGGTTCCCATTGATTTCCTCCCATGAATCTCTGGGGAATTACAAACACCCCTTTGGAATTCCAATCTTCCCCTGCTGCCATCTGAAATATATCAAATCAATTATAGTATATAAGAAAATGAAGAGTAACTTCTTTAATAACGTTTCCCCTTTTCATTCTGCCAGACGAGTAAAACAAGTTACTCCATCCAAGGAGGTTCTTATGCTCCAGGTGGCCCCAGGCAGGGGCTCACTGATAAACACTCCATGGCCAACACCATGCAGAGTCTCAATCAACTCTTCCCGGTGACTGTTTAAGAGGCCCTGCAAAGTAAGCTATTGTCCATTACAACTAGGCATTTACACCTTTAAATGCTCATTTCTCCTTATGAGACAATAAAGTACTTCCTCCAGCAGCAGCAGGTGAGCACTGATGGCATCTTAAATATCTGACCCCCGAGTCCTATGGATGCTTAATAATCTTTAAAGTTAGCAACAATATTGTTTCCTCCCTGTTACCAGGATGTTGTAAAATGTTCTAATTAGTCTTTATGATAACACAGACACCTCTGCAGCACATAAAAAAGGGACTTTTTAATTTTTTAAAGGACAACTCTGGTTGTCTTGATTTTTATCTCTAATTGGCCCATAAAGTCTACTTCCCTAGCCAACTTTATTTTAAAAGGTAACACCTAAACTATGGGAGATGTGAACGCTGGGTACAATTAAGAAGATTCCTAAGTTCTGGATACATAGTTCACCTGATTCTTTTCATAATAATAATAATAATTTTATAAAGCACTTTAAATTTTACAAAGCACTTTGTCATCTCATTTGATCCTCACCACAGTCCTATGAGATAAGTAATATTATCCTAATTTCACAAATAAGGAAACTGAGTCAGAGAGGATAAGTAACTTGTCCAAGGCCATACACAGCTAGTGGGTACCCTAGGCATGATGGCACCCAGCTAGGACCATCCCTGCCCAATAAGTTTATTCCAAAAGGTAGCTTTTAAAAATGGGCCTTTCCTATCTATCTGAAGTCAAGAAACCAGAGTTCTACTCGTACTACTTCTGAGTTCTTTCAAAAGAATGAAAGTTCTACTGACCTGAGATCATTTTATGTTTTGTTTTTTTAACTCTTACACTAAGCATACTGTCATGTTAGGCACTTAAAAAATGCTTGTTGGATTAGAAACTAGGAAAGCCAGGAATATTTACCACAAAAATTCCCCTCTTCCTCTCCTCTCCTTTTCTAAATTCAGCAATATCTATTACCTAGGATTCAGGCCAAGAGCTTTTTATCCAAGAAGAGTGCCCAAAGAAAACTGGAATGTCAATATACTGTTGGTGGAGCTGTGAACTGATACAACCATTCTGGAGGACAATCTGGAACCCAGCTCAAAGGGGCATAAAACTGTGTGTACCCTCTGACCCAAAAATATCACTACTGGTTCTTTATCCCAAAAAGATCAAAGATTGGGGGAAAGACCTATGTATCCATAAATATTTATAGTAGCCCTCCTGTAGTGGAAAAAAATTAGAAACTGAAGTGATGTCCATCTCTTGGCTAGAACCAAGAACAAGTTGTTTTATATGGTTGTAATGGAATATTATTACGCCATAAGAAACTACAAATGATGATTTCAGGAAAACTTAAAAGACTTGTATGAACTGATACAAAGTGAAGTGAGCAGAACCAGGAACGCTACATATAGTAACAACAATAGGGTATGATGATCAACTATGAAGGATTAAACTACTATCAGCAATGCAAGGATCCAAGGCAATCTCAAGGGACTAATGATAAAAAAGTGCTATCTACAGTTAATTTCTTAATTAATTAATCCACATCATTTCTTAAATTATTTCCTTCATGATTTTTGTTTTTCTTGCATGTGTGATGTCTTCTTTTATGACATGAAGAACATGGAAATTTATATTTTGTGACAGCAGTAAATAACCTATATTAGATTTTTTACCATCTGGGAAGAGGGCAAGGGAGGCAGGGAGAGAAAGAATTTGGATCACAAAAGATCAGAAAACATTTTTTTAATCGTTTCTACATGTAATTTTAAAAAAAAGGAAATATGAAAGAAGAAAAGAGTGACAGTGAGGAAAAGTATTCTCTGACCTTTATTTAGAATCATAAGACTTAAAGCTGTAAGGAATCTTAAATATTAAGTGGTACACAACCCCTTTCTCATTTTATGAATGAAGATACAATTTCTCTGTGAATTGTGACTTGTCAGAAATCACAGAAATAATTGATCAAGTCACAATTCAAACCTATATCCTTTAACTCTAATCTCCATTCATGTACCCCTTCCTTCCCCCCCCCAATCAATATATTTATGACAATCCATTCCCTCCTTTCTTAGAGAAAGAATCTTACTCAATTTGTACAGTTTTACTCAGACACTATGGACACAGATAATGTCTTTAAGGCTTGATGGGAATCAGTACCTATGTGTATTCTTAGTAACTCATGTTATAATCTCCATTACTTCATTCTCTTCTTCTGGCCTTAAACAGAAGTCAGATGTTTAAATTCAAAAGCCTTTAAGCCTGTGGGACCCAACAAGAACATCAAAGTAGGTAGCAGGCCTGAAAACTTGGACAAGAGGACCTTAGCCTCTAAGGCCAGTTCTTTCCACTATGCTCTGTCAGACTGTAGAGACATAGGAGAGAAGGGGGAAGGAAGGAAATCATGTAATGATTCCCAAAAGACAGAGTAGTTGAATATGTGTGCTCTACACAGGCATGTTCAGAGAGCAGAGACCTACTTTCCTAATTTCCCTTTTGGTTTGAACTGACTATAATGCAATGTGATTTACTTAGGATCCTGGCATTTTCCTCAGTTTTGCCACATTCTCTTCTCTCCTTGAAGCAGATGTATTTCCAAGTCAGGTTCTATGACTTAGTGAGCTTGTTTTTTTTTTTGGGGGGGGGGGGGGGCGGTGAGTGGGTAGGCAAGGAATGGATAGTCTTAGCCAGCACTTAAAACAAATGTTATATTGTTGGCTTAGGATTTCTTGACTGGGAACGTGCTCTAAAAGTGATTACCAAAACCAAAATAAATGCATAATGAAAACATAATGGGAAAGATCCTAAGGGACTGAAAGGGACCATCAAAATTATCTAGTCCTACCTCTACACCCCCTCTTCATTTTACGGATGAAGAGATTGATTCTCAGAGAGTTTAGGTGACTTAGAAATGCTCTGTGACCTCAAGGATGATCTAGTCCAAACCCCTTAATGTATAAACAGGGAAAGTGAAGTCATTTGTTCAAGGTTATAAAGCAAATCTATAGGACAGCCTGGGCCAGAACTCAAGTCTCCTTTCTTTTAATCTAGGATCCCTTCCCCGATTCCAAATAACACAGTTGTGATGATTAAATAGTTGAAATATCCCATTTCTATCTCAGATTTTCATTTTTCAGAAGACTTGTAACATGACCTGTCTCAATAGAATGGATGAAATACCTAAAACATCAACATCCAGTCCTTTGCCCTCCTGAGAGTACAGATAAATGGAACTCAACACCTGTAAGTCCCTACCTAGTGACTTTTGTTTCAAAAAATCTAGCATCTCAATAAAATAAGCATAATTTCCTACCATATGTGACCACCCAAGGTCAGACAGGAGACTCTCCCAAAGTCTTTGATCTTCCCTGAATCAAGAGGCTGATAAATGATACTCCTTTACCCCACTCACAAACACATTTGTCCTCCTGGACTCACTAGATGAAAATGGGGGAGAATTGAATAACACTGTTGTTAAAAGACTTTTTTCTCCCTCCCCAGTCTGACAAAGCCACAGAAATCTTTTCTTTATCATTCCAGTGCCACATGATGGCTTTGCTATTACCCCACGTGGATTTGTAAGGATGCCATCACCAATTATCTCACATAACTTCATCATCCAATCTGGTGGGGCAGGAGTGGACCTTCAGAAGTTGTTGTCATACTCCAGCAACCTACTGGAAATTAAATAAATGCTCCACTCCGATTTCAGTCTCGGCTGTTAGGAACATTGCACTCTGGGCTATTTCAGGGAGTATCTGTGAAATCAATCATCCTGTTAAACACATTAACTACACACACACACACACATACACACACACATATATATTTATATATATATATATATATATATATTCCTTCCAACACCACAAAGTCTGGAGCAAAACAGAAGAAATGTAACTTTAAGCCACAATTTCTCCTCAGACTCAGTTAGGTTTGCTCACAACTCTGGCATCCATTCCATTCATTACTTTTCTTGCTGCAGTCTCTGAAAAGAGAGGCTAATTAAGTAGAATTTTGCCCAGTATGGGAGAAAGGGCTCATCTGCATAAAAACAGTGGTCAGTGAGACAAAGTTTGGTTTCTACAATTCAGGATGACCCTGGAATTTACCCTTCTTCTCTGCTGCTGAGAGAGCTGTATCAGGAGACCATATGGAATACATCAACTTAAAATCAAAATTCCTTTTTTTTTTTAAACTTAGTTGTTGTCCTTTTGGGGTCAAACCTAATCACCACTTTAACATAGTTTGAGGTACGCTGATTTGATCTGTTCCTCAGCCACGAGGTTTAGGAACAAAAGTTCAGTCCCACACAGAGATGCGGAAACCTTGGAAATGACAGTTATCGGTCTTCCATGAAGAGGGTTGATGTATTCATGGAGTTGTGTAGGACATCCTGAGCCAGGAAGAACAGATTTCTATAATGATTCCCTGATACTCCTAGCCATGTGGAAAAAAATAATCAAATGCCTAACTTATCTGAATATATTGATCCAAAATCTGAGGACTGTCTAGGACTGAAGATAATCAAAATTATATGGCAACCTACAAAGGAAAACTATACACAACCTGAAGTTTTCATCAACTCTGTCAATAATACCATCTATACAGGGCTTTAAAGTTTACAAAGAACTTTTTACATGTTAACTCATATGATCATCACAACAAGCCTGGGAAGTGGTTGTTGTTGTTGTTGTTGTTGTTGTTATCTCCATTTTGCAGATAAGAAAACTGAGAATAAAAAAGGTTAAATGATTTGCCCTAGTTCACTCAGCTAAAGTAAATGTCTGAGGTAGGATTAGAACTTGGAGGCAGGAATATCTGAGTTCTAATCCTACCTCAGACATTTACTCTTATCTGCTGTACCACTTAACTGCCTCTTTAGCTAGAAGCCACCAATGGATCTAATCAAAGAAGCCTTCGGTTGCCTAAGAGCTGTCTAATTGACAAAGAAAAATAATTGACTTTTTTTTAAAGAAAGCTTTACCTTCTGTGTTAGTATTAATTCTGAGACAGAGCAAAGACTGGGCAATCTGGGTTAAGTGACTTGCCTAACTGGAAGTCCCTGAGGTCATATTTGAACCCAGTCCCTCCTGACCCCCAACCTATAGCATACTAGCAAAAAAGAGCATGGTACTTACCAAAAGAGAAAGATTGCAGAATCCTTCACCCATTAGTATAAATTAGAGTGATCTCATGCCTTTTCATCCCAGTTGTCAGGAGAACCCAAATCTTGATTACTGCCTTGGGTACTGGCTCCATGACAATGGATGGGATACTTGGCGCCATTTTCTAAACTGTAGAATGGAGATGGCAATGCCTGTGGTGCTTCTCTTCCAGGGTTGTTGTGAGTCTCAAGAAATATATTGAAAGTAGTTTATGTAAAACACTGTATTAATGCCAACTATTATTATTATGGTTGTCTCATTATTATATTTTATCTAGTGGATGGAATGTTGGACTTAGAGTCAGAAGGACCTTAATTAAAATTCTTCCTCTAATATTTACCAGTTGGGTGATCCTGAGTAAGTCATTTAACTCTCAGACTCAGTTCCTTTATCTTCAAAATGGGAATAATAATAGTACATACCTCACAAAGTCATTGTGATAATTAAATATATGGGAAGTGCTTTACAAACCTTTAAATATTATATAAATTATAGTGATTATTATTATCCAACTTGTTGGAAACATGCCTTCTTTTACTGTCTTAGGTATACACATATACCACTCAAATGCTTCCCCTCTTTCCTGCCCCTCACCCAAAATAAAACTGTGGCACCAATTTAGCAGAATGCAAATGTTTAAAAAATGGGGACTGAGTTGAGGCTTCTATGATAACTGCTTTCAATTTAACAAATATATATTGAGCTGATAGAGTAACTAGAGAGCCAGACATGAAGTCAGATGAAATAAATAGCATACAAAGCATGGAGTCAAGAAGATTCCTTTTCCTAAGTTCAAATCTCACCTTAGACACTTAACTTTGTTTGCCTCAGTTTGCTCCACTGTAAAAGGATCTTTGCCAAGAAAATCCAAAATGGGGCCATGGAGAGATCAGACATGATGGCAAATGACTGAAAAATAATATTATACCAATTTGTTTGAAAGGCACAATACCATAGATGCTAAAAGATAATGACAATGATTTTTTAAAAGCAATCAATCTCTGCCTTCAGAGAGCTTACATTCTATTAGGAGGACAACATGAGTGCAGAAATATATAAGTGCAAATTAACTTGAGGAACAGCAGAACATTAGTAAATGCAAGCTGTGAGGGCAATCCAATGGTGGAAATGCAACCTGAGCTGAGTTCTAAAGGAAGATAAGTATTCTATGACTCTGAATGAGTTTATATTCTGGGTGCAGAGAATTCTTTATATAAATACACAGAGATTAGAGATGAGATGTTGGATTTGAGCAACCTTCTATTGGCTAAGTTGATTGAACCATACAACATATAAAGAAGAATAGCATAAACCAAGGAACCTAGAACATCTAAGAAGCACATAAATCTAGCTCTAGGCCTGGAATCAAAAGGACCTGGGTTCAAATGTGGCCTCAGACACTCCTAGCTTTATGACCTTGGGCAAGTCATTTAACTCTTTTGTTTTAAAATTGATACCAAGACAGAAGGTAAGAGTTTAAAAAAGTAAAGGAAGGAAGGTCAGAAGGAAGGAAAGAAGAGAGAGGAAGGAAGGAAGGAAGGAAGGAAGGAAGGAAGGAAGGAAGGAAAGAAGGAAGGAAGGAAAGAAAGAAGGAAGGAAGGAAGGAAGGGAGGGAGGAAACAAGGAAGGAAAGAAGGAAGGTAGGACGGAAGGGAGGGAGGAAGGGAGGAATCAGTTTGGTTGAGAACTTTACAATCTATGCCAAAGGCAAAAGGGAATTTCCAAATTTTCAGAGTCAAATTTTGACCTTCTACAAACGTCAATAGGTCTGGCCTCAATGCTATTGGAAACTGGGTCTTAGATTTCTTTTGTTCTATTTCTATAAAGATTCTGTCACTACAAGGCTGCAAGTCATGGCATACCATAGTCTCTAAAGAATTAAAAATCAGCATCATTCAGAGGGCAATGGAGACAAATAAAGAATTAAAAAGAATAAGGGTAAAAGATGGCAGCAAGGAAACATAAGATAAGAAAAAGACTTGGTAGACACATATGGAGAGTGGAAAATGACCACTGGATAAGCTCCCATGCACATTGACTCCCTTCCTAGAAAAGGTAGTATTTGAGTTTAACCTTGAATGAAGCCAGAAAAATGAAATAACAAAGTTGAAGATGAATAGCACTGCAGGCATGAGAAATAGTGCAAAGGAGGAGTGACAGGAGATAGAGACGTGAATGTGATAAACAGCAAGAGTTCCAGAATACCTGGATCATGGAGTGTAAGGAGGGGAGTAAAGACCAAAAAGATAAAAAGAGGTAAAGGGTTTCAAATGTCGAAGGATTTTGTCATTCAAACTGGGAAGTAATAGGGAGCCACAAGAGTTTAATGAAGAGGAAATAACACAGACCGATCTACAATTTAGGAAAAATGACTTTGGCAGTTGAGTGGGGGTCAAATAAAAGTAGACTATATCCTATTTTTCCTTAAGGCTTGTCCGTGTATATTTGTTTGCTTGTTGTTTCCCCTGTTAGATTGTGAGCTTCTTAAAAGCAGAGATTGTCTTTGGCATCTCTTTGCATCCCCTACACTTAGCACTGTGCCTGGGACATAATAAATGCTTAATCAGTGTTTAATGATTGATTGACTGGTCTTTAGTATGTAGTAGAGAGTGTTTTATAGTATGGGCAGTTCTTTCTAACTAACCTAACAAATGGGAGGTAACAGGCAGTATAAGGATGACCCTTTCTCTCTATGGTTACTGAATAAGGCACACTATGACACCAAAACTGTGCTCTGATGGCATTCCATTCAGCTGTGCAACTGTTATTTGGGGACTGATTTGTCCTGATTAGTAAGTGCAAACTCACAAGTCGCTGCATCTAGCTGATCTCAGACCACCAGTCCATGCTTCTTATCCCATCCATCTATCCATCCACCATGATCCTCTTCTTGGCATCCACCTGACCACCAAAATAGGTCCCCACCTCCCCCAATCCACTTTACGCCTCATGCTCTGGAAACTATAATTAAATCAATACCATCGTTGCTTCTGGAAAACATTTATCAAACAACTTCCTTATGGTTCTACTCAGAGACTTGTGCCTTCCCAGGTTGTCTATGGAGTTGGCACTCTGATAAAAAGCAGATGCATTGCAGAGAATGTGGAGAAATTGAATATCGAATATCCTTATTCCCTTTACCCTTTCCCCCTTTCAGCTGAATGCAAATGGTACCCGTTATGTGCTTGTTCCCTTACACCATGATCAATTTTCTTGTTTATTTTGGTTGTGTCTTTTTTTCTGATCTAGTCTTACTTCTCATAAACATCTGTTGCTATTGTTCATTCATGTCTGACTTCGGCAAGAACACTGCAGTGATTTGTAATTTTTGTCTCCAGTATGTCCCCATTTTACAGATGAGAAACTGAGGCAAATAGAGTTTGTGACTTGCCCAGGGTCACACAGCTACTTAGTGACACAGCTATTTAGTGTCTGTGGCCAGATTTGAATTCAAATCTTCCTGACTCTGGGCTCAGTGCTATATCCAATTGCACCACTTAGCTACCTTAAAAACATCTGTAGTTGACTCAGATGTCTATTTCCTTATGTCTGTTTATTGGCTAAATAAGTGAATGGTAGAATAGATCTTTATTTTATTGTACTGTATTTTTTATAGTTGGACAGTTCTGGCAGATATAGCCATGCAGAAGGAAATTAGGGCTAGAGTCCCAATTCTAGACCCCAATTTACACACTGTATATCCCATGATTTTATAAACTCTCAAAAACAGAACTTTACAAAGAGAATTTGGGACCTTTCACTCTATAAAACAAAAAGAGTTAGTTACTGTGAAATCATTGGGAGAGGGGAGCAGGACTCACCTGGAGACCTCTTCCACCCCACCCCCAGATTTCTTAAGGTTAGAAGAGGAGAACGTCCCATCCAAGCCCTGCTGGTGTGCCCAGGGAAGATTTCAAACTTCACCTCTTTCTGCTCCGAGAAGAAAGGGAGAACACCAACCTCTTTGCTCCACAGTGACACCTAGTGCTCCACTCCTATAACAGCAATACTGTCTCTAATACAATGTACCATCCTGGTAGAGCAGTTAACATGAGACATTTTTGTGGGCATCTCCATCTTTGTTTGAGATGGCAAGAGCACAAGATTGAACTACTTCTGCCTGGCATCACTACAGGGTTGGAAGGTGTTGCAGGAGCTCAGTGGCTTCCCCATGTGATTCTCCTACAAAGAATTGATGGGTCAGGCAGTAAGTGTTGACATCATCCCGGAGGCAAGACCACCAGAATTCCTGCAGAAGGACACAGTATGTTTTGAATAGCCCCCAAAGCTGGTGGTTGTTTTGATTACCCATACATGTATGATTGTCTATTAAATTTTAATATAAATTAACAAAACAAAACTAGACATTGTAAACAACCCAATCTCATGAAAAAATTATCAAGTAAATTCTGAATTAACTATGAAAGAAAAAGTCCTGATCCAGCCATATTTACACATGAATTCTATCAGACTTTTAAGGAACAATTAATTTCTATGCTATAAAAATTACCCTCAGTTACTGAGAAAGAAAGTATTATTTCAAACCCGCTTTATGATACAAATATGATCTTGATATTCAGTCCAAGAAGGAATACAACAGAGAATACTATAAACCAATTTCACTAATGAATAAAAATATTAAATAGTCCATTAAAATATTAGCAAAAAGGCTACACTAATATGTCGAAAAAGGTATTCATCACAACTAAGTTGGAATTAGGCCAGATTCAAGAATGATTCATAATTAGGAGTCAATTAGCATAGCTAATTACAAAAATAACAAAAACCATGTAATTATTGCAATGGACTCAGAAAAAGCTCTAAAAATAGTATTCATTTATTTTTTTAGAAATTCTGAAAAGCAAAGGCATAGAAGGATTTTTCTTAAATATAGTGAAAAGTACGCATCTTCATCCAATTACTATTGTTTTATATATAATATAGAAATGATGAGAAATTCCTTAGTAAATACAAGGGCAAAACAAGGATGTCTCCTCTCCTCATTTATCATTTGAATTAGTTTTAGAATTGCTAGTTAAGAGCTAGAGAGAGAAAGAGAGACAGTGGGAGAGAGACAGACAGAGAGAGACTGAGACAGAGACAAGAAAGTTGGATAGAGAAGAGAGAGAGAAATCGAAGGCATAAACATTGGCCAAAAGATTAAAAATTAACCATATTTGTAAATGAAAGAATGTTTTACTTAGAAAATACCAAGGGGGTAGTTGGGTGGCTCAGTGGACTGAAAGCCAGGCCTAGAGATGGGAGGTCCTAAATTCAAATCTGGCCTCAGACAATTCCTAGCTGTGTGACCCTAGGCAAGTCACTTAACCCCCCATTGCCTAGCCCTTACTACTCTTCTTCTTTGGAGCCAATACACAGGTATTGATTCTAAGATGGAAGGTAAGGGTTTAAAAAAAAGAAAAAGAAAATACCAAAGAATTAGTGAATAAAGTCATTTCTATGATTAATTGCTTCAGCAAAATATAAGTAAAAATAAAAATATAATAAATGAAATACAAAATAAATCCACAAAAGTTATCAAGAATTTTTTTAGAATGAACAAAAATCAGTAGAAAAGAGTAAAATGAGAAATTCCATTTGAAATAACTAACATTCACAAAAGTTCTGGGAGTCCGCATTTGAAGGCACACTCAGCAGTATAATAAATACATATATGAGACACTATTTAAAAAATTAATAAAGAAAACATTTTGGAGATACTTCAAATATAATTTAGAGGCATGCCAATACAATAAATTTAGTTGATAGCATTTGTATTAATTTATAAGGTTGGTGCTTTGCCAGTCAAATTATCAAAAAGTTCTTTTATAAAACTAGATGAAATCATAACAATTCATTTGGAGGGAAAAAATCTAGAATTTCAAGAAAAATAAACAGAGTAAGATTGAAGGGGCAAATTACCAGATATCAAACTAATATTATAAAATCCTAAATCGATCCTGGTTGAATGAGTTTAGGGCAGTGAGGAAGGAGTGTTTTGTATTATTATTTGCCTGGGAAGTACTTAGCACATCTTCTGGGGAAGGTCCCAAGGAGGAAGGAAAGTACAAGTTTTCAATGGTGAGGTTGCTTATTTGTTTTAAATGATGCAGTCTTTTCTACTTTTGTTTCTTATAAATTTGGAACTTAGTGTGGTATGTTGTATTATAAAGCAATAACCATCAAACTTTATTTCTAGGTAAAAAGTAGGAAAGTAGATCAGTGTAATAGATTAGATGAATACTAAGAAGTAAATAAATATTGCATTTCAGTATTTGATAAATACTTAAATGAAATTGTTGATATTATGATCCGTTATTGGATAAGAATTTTCAGCAAAATTGGAAGGCATTTTGACAGAAAATTGACTTAGACCAGCTTATTATACCAAATACAAAAAAAAAGTTCCAAATGAATAGAGAACTAAATTAAAAGAATATTTTTTTAATTAGGGATAAATGGAAGAAAGTGCCTTTCAGAATTAGGGCTAGAAGATAAATTAATAATGAAACAAGGGATAAAAGAGCTAAAAGAAGACAAAAGACAGTATTTTTATTAGATTTAAAAAATTTAACTTTCTCCAAGAATAAAAACCAGGGCAACTAGAATAAGAAGAGTATCTGTCAAAGTTGGAGGGAGGAGTGTTTCCATCAATATCTTGACAAAAGTCTAACATTCAAAGTGATCCATTAAAATGATCCATTCCACAATTTTCAAATAGTCAAAAAATCTGAACAGTTTTCAGAAGAAAAAAATTCAAATGATTAAATAATTGAAAAGGTGCTCTAAAATACTGTAATTGGAGAAATATAAATTAAAACTTCACTAAGAATTCATCTCATAGCCAATAAATTAGTAAAAATGCTAAAAGGCAGAAATAATGTTAGAGAAGTAATATGAAGGCAGATACACTATAACATTGTTAGTCATGATGATGGACAGTATTCTGTATCTATACTTTTTTTTAACCTTTACCTTCCATTTTATAATTAATCCTGTGTATTTGGTTCCAAGGTACAAGAGTGGTCAGGACAGGGCAACGGGATTAAGTTATTTTCTCAGAGTCACACAGCTAGGATGTATCTAAGGCTAGATTTGAACCCAAAACTTCTCATCTCTAGGCCTGGCTCTCCATCCACTGAACCACCTAACTGCCCCCTCTATTTATACTTTTGACTTTTGACATGATGGTGGACAGAGCACTGGACCTGGAGGCAAGAAATCCTTAGTTCAAATTTGGCCTCAGACACTTAATTGCTATGTGACCAGAGGCAAGGCTCTTAGTCTGCTTGCCTCAGTTTCCTCATCCATAAAATTGGAATAATAATATCAACCACCTCCTAGGGGTTTTGTGAGGATCAAAAGATGCAACAGCACTTTATATAAATTTTGTAATATTTATTTGTAATTTGATAATTTGTAATATGATAATATGTGGTAAAGTATTTTAGAAACCTCATAGTGCTATATAAATGATAGCTATCAATCTTATTTTTTATTGTTGTTATCATCATTATTATTATTATTGAAATGTGACACTTTGGCTGATAATTTCCCCAGAATAGGAGATGAAAAGCACAAATACAATGAGGAAAGCTCATCCTGTATCATTGACCCCACTCCTCTGAGTTGTGATCAGGACTAGGACTGATTAGACACATATTTATAAGTCACCTAGTTTGGATTAACACCTTTTCAGTTTGGACATGAGGAAAGGGAGAAGGAGGAGGTTGAAGCCTGGAAGTTTACAACAAAGTAGAAAAAATTATCATACAAATCAAGCCAATATATGTCAGCAGGGATACAGACTTCACGTGTGTGTATATGTGTGTGTGTAAATAGAGGATGGATAGATGGATGAATATATGCATATGTGTATATACACATACATATCTGTACACATGTGTATATATACATATATACTTAGAAGACACTTTAAAGTGTCATCTGTATTATTAATATTTTCTTCATCACATTCCTAAGTCTAGACAATCAACAGAACCATAAACCAAACCCTGATTTGTAGCTTTTGCTGATTTCCAAGGTATAAATGCTCCCACTGAAAATTTAATAATCGGCTCTCCAGATGGTTCAAACAGATTCCAGTAACCCCTGGATACAGGTCATGGAACTAAAGTCAAAAAGAGATATTTAAAGCAAGATCACAAGAACAATTAAGAGATCTAACATAAGGCTCAATCGTAAAGTGGGGTCTCAGTTTTGTAGTACTAAGGTCAGGAAAAAGAAGCTAAACTTGAGGATTGTATCAGTTTTCTGGGGTCCTATTTGCCTATGCATGTGCGTGTGTTCTTGTACCTGGCCATAGCTGACTGGCCTTGCCCTCCATTTTCCTTTAAATCTATGTTTGCATATGGCACATGCAGCTAGAAGGCTTTTTGCCACCGTCTAATTTGTCTCCATAGCAATGACCAACTTTAAGCCGTGGTAGGCACAGCTGGCCATGGAGCCCCAGGTTTCCCTGTGTACCTATAAGGCTCAGGAAATTGAATGTAGTAAATCTTCAATAATCCATTAGAATCCTTCTGCGCAGATGTGTTTCTTCCATCAAAGCAGATGATATAGGTTAGGATCAGGATTTTCGGAACCTTCACTTACAACACTCCATATCCCATTTCTGTTCCCCAAAATTTTTGCTTCTGCCTCATAGGATTCCTCTGTTCCTTTAAGATGCAGTTTAGACATCAGCTTCTTTTTGAAGATAATAGTTCATTATTTTTTCAATTAAAAAGCACTTTTAATTAGTCTATCTTTCCAACTATTCACTCATCCCCACTGAGAAATTTTAAACAAAGAAAGCCTTGAATAGACAGCTACATAGTCTAGCAAAACAAATTCCCAAATTACTCAAGCACCATTTTATGCACAGGACTTCTCTGACTTCCCCCCAACTTCTAATGGCCTCCCAAATTACTTTGTATTTAACTACTATATCTATATAAAGATATGTGATTATGAATTGCATCCAGATTTGCATCTAAAGTATATTTATGCTACATATTAATATATACATGTTTTCTCCCCAGTTAGAATGTATGTTTATTGAGAGTAGGGAAGGAGGTTCCATTGCTCAGTGCCTAGCATAGAGGCTAGTACAGAGTAAACATAAAATCCATTTGTGGGTTGATTGATTGATCAGATCCTTTAAGCCAAAAAAAAAAAGTCCTAAAGACATCATGGGTATCATAGCATAACCCAGTTTATTAGAACAATCTACTATCTTCTCTTAGGCTTCTTGAAGAGGACACAAATATTTCTAATAGTTCAGCTCCCACCCTATCTCATATTCCCTGCATCCACATATCCATCTTGGATAATCATCATCCTCTTCTTCTGATGCTTTATCATGAAATGGAAGGAGCCTACTTTTGCAAAGTTTATGGAAGGAGAACACGAATTCTGATTTTTGCTGTTGTTCATTTGTTTCAGTTGTGTCTGACTATGATCCTGCTCGAGGTTTTCTTGGCAAAGATACTGGAATAGTTTGCCATTTACTTTTCCAGCTCACTTTATAGATAAGTAAACGGAGGCAAACAGGGTTACATCCCTTGCCTAGGGTTGCACAGCTAGTAAGTGTCTGAGGCCAGATTGAAACTCAGAAAAATGCATGTTCCTGATTCTAGGTCTAGCATGCTCTCCCACTGAGCCTCCTAGCTGCCCTAAACATATAGATCCTGCCAAATAAGAAATGCTTCCAATCACATGGGCTGATGGGGATATTATTGGGGATGTAGACACTAAATAATAACTCTAGTCCAACTATCAATAATATGGAATTAGGTCTTAATCAATGATACATGTAAAACCCAGTGGAATTGTGCGTCAGCTACAGAGGGAGTTGGGGGTTTGGGGAGAGGGAAAGAACATGAAACATGTAACTATAGGAAAATACTCAAAATTTAAATTTAAATTTAAAAAATACTTCCTTTATGAGTCTGGTGATAAATTTTGTATGTGCCATCTCAAACCTAGCCTAGCCTCAACTAGAAAGGCTCCTCGCCAGAAAATTGACTACTAGGTGATTATCCTTTTGGCCACAACAATCTAGTAAAGACCATGGACGTTTAGCAACAAATATGCTAAAATTGGAATGATAGCATTCAAATTCTTATGACATGTGAACAAGGATGACATGCAAATGTGTGAAGTATTCCAAATTTATTGGATAATCAGTGTGGTGCTGTAGATGGGACCTTGGACTTCAAAACAGTTAGGTTTATGTTCAGTTCTCACTTCAAGTATTAGCTATTGGCTTGGGGCCAGAACTTCTTTCTTTGCCTTCATTTTTCCACGTATGAAATGAAAGGTTTCGACTTTATGGTCTCTAAGATCCCTTTCAGGCATCTAAATGGCACTGTAGATAGAGTGGTGGGTCTAAAGTCTTGTGTTCAAATCTGCCCTCAAACATTTGCTAGTTGTGTAACCCTGGGCACATCCTTTAACCTGAGTTGGCTCACGTTTCCTTATCTATAAAATGAGCCAGAGAAGAAAATGGCAAACCTATTCCAAGATCTCTGCCAAGAAAACCCCACAGGACGTCACAAAGAGTCAGATATGACTGAACAATAAAAAAAATCCTATTTAACTCATGATCTATGACCATGTCTGTGATATTAATATGTAGAAGGGTGCTATTCTGTGGAGTCATACTGATGAAACCATAGATCTTATGAAGCATTGACCAATATAACCACAGTCTAAATGGTCCATCCATTGTCCTCATTGATCTTTTCATAGGACTAGGTCATGAGACACCTCAGTAACTATCACCAGTGAATAGTTCCTTCCTTCTTGAAGAAGCACTTGCCTTGTAGAATCACTTCTGAGAATGGAAAAATAAAATCTCACCACCCTCTCATTCCTCTCTACACAAAGCCCTCGTTCCTTCCAAGCCTCAAATATCTTCAACCAGCAGCCGTGGGGTGAAGTGACAGTTTACATCTTGATAATGCATAGAAGACCCTAACTTTCTCTGGCAACGTTTTAAAATGGCACCCAGTCCTCCTGACCCCTAGTAACACACACACACTACTATATATAATTCATGCACTGCCCTTTCATGAGATCCCATCCATCCCAAAAGGCTCTGTCAGTGGTTGCCTTGGACTAATTAAGAAAGCATTAGCCCACCCCCATCCTTGGGTACCAACCTTGGGAGGCTGGGGGAAGGGGGGAAACCAATCTGAAGTTATGCTACTGATCAGCAGCAGTTGGCTTGGAAAGTTGGTTTGAAACAAGAATCTTTGCATTCAAATGCAAACAAGAATATTTGAAAAAGGCTAATTTGGGCCAAATGTTCAGCTTAGATTGATTGTCGGTCTCTTTTGTGTTCTTAAACTCCCATAAACCATTTGTTCTCATGTGACATTCAACTTAGATGTAATTCACAATACACAGATAGTATTTCCCATGTACAATGTCTTCCAGCTTATAATTCATTTTAGTCCTTCAAAAGAGGACATAAAACAGCTCCAGAACCCTAGACTTTTTGCAATTAGGCAGAGAGGGAATGGGAAGAGTTTTTATAACTGAGAAAATCCAGATTTCTTATTCGTCATGGTCTAAAAATGACAATCGCCTGTCCATGCCGCTTTCCTCAAACTACATTTGGCAGAATGTTGCCAAAGACAGCAATTTTTCTCCCTAGCAATTAGACTACAATTGTGAGTAGGGAGCTCAGTTTTGGTATATGCTGAACTCTCCTCTTTGCCCCAGGAACTAAATAAACCCCGTCAACTAAGACACCAAGCAAAATGTGCCATATCAAGTTCTTTCATCAAGACAATGGCACCAGATTTCTTATCATCTTTAGGGAGGCAGACTGAAAGCCAGGGATCAGACCATATCCATACCCCATGCCACAAAACGCACCAACTCTTCTCTAACCCCCATATTTTAAAACATTATCAAAGCTAAGAGCTGACTTGAGAACAGGGTAGGAAAATGCTACCCTCTGGTATGATCTTCCTAGTGATTTCACCTTAGCAGGTAGATCAAGTAAGCATCTGATTTTAGAAACATCTCTTAGAAACTTTAGATCTATAGGAAGAGCTGTCTAGAAACAACAGAGTAACCCACTAGAATAGAAACTAAATAGCAGCCAAGAATGTATTTATTTTAATGGAGCATCATGGAAGATATGTGGAGCCCAAGAGGCCCTTATTAGCAACTACCTTAAAAACAAATAACTAGGGCAGTGATGGTAAACCTTTGAGAGACAGAGTGCTGGACCTCACTCTCACCTTGCCCACCAGACTGAGTGCTGTGCCCTGCCCCCCACCTCACCCCCAGACACTCCCCTCTCACCCCAGACAGGGAAGGGAAGAAGCACTCCCATTGGGATACTAGGCAGAGTTGCGGGTGATAAGAGTCATGTATGGAGAAGGAGAAGAGAGAGGCCCTAGTGCTCCACTCCCCTCCAGCTTCTCTCTCCTCTAGCTCTGCTCCTCTCCAACTATGTGCCATGCTCTGAGCTATGCTCCCCTCAAAAGTAGCTCTTCTCCAACTCCACCACGGGAATCACCTTCACCACAGACTCAGCAGGCTGCCATCTGCACCATGCCATTACAAAGCATGTAAGCTACCCCTCCCCAGTACCTTGCCCCAAACAAGGGAGGGAGGAAGTGCTCCCATTGGGCTGCTGGACAGAGGGGTGAGGAAAGTGAGAAATGTCCTCCGGTGCATGGAGAGAGGGAGGGGAACAGTTCTGCCCCAAGTCCCTCTGGCTTTCTAGTAACAAATTCTAGAGGGTAACTGCAGGCATGCCTATAGAGAGGACTCTGCATGCCCTTTTTGGCACACATGCCATAAGTTCACCATCACTTACCAAAGAGAAAATATCTCATAATAGAATACTGGACTTGAATCTAACTTCGGTCCCAGCACTATCCATTAACTGTGTGACTTTGGACCTTATTTAACCTCTGTGTCAGTTTCTTCATCTGAAAAATAGGGATAATAATAATTATTCTACTTGTTTCATAGGGTTGTGATAGAGATCAAATAAGAATATGCTAAACATTTCACAAACCTTAAAACATATCAAAGAAAGCTATTATTTCTCTGAGGAACAGTGTGGAGTGTAATTCAAACATCACCTCTGAAACATACTAGGGGATCAGCTTTCTTCTATTTCTATCTTTGTATACTTTGTACCTGGCCCTTAACAAATGCTTTTTAAATTGAAGTGAATTAAACTTCCATTTTCAATGCTCAGCACAACCTCTCAAAGACTAGAAGCTACAGAGAAGTTGACCATCCACCATGGGAGAAGGACTTCCATGCTAATAGATCCCTACATCAATGAAATTGTATCTAAATAAATCTAAAACAATATAAATAAGAGAATTGCTTTTTTACTTCTCTGTAATGCCTCTGTCGGCTGTGTAGGTGTACAAATACATAAAGGTGCATGTTTACCTATAAGTAAGAGGAGGTAGATTTTTTTACGTCAATAACACTCTTTTGAGAAGGTTCAGGTAAAAAGAGAAGCTCTGTATGAAATTGAAGACTGAGCATTTCTTAAAATAAACATTTACTAAAGCCAACTTAGAGAATTGTCTGGAATTATGGCTTCCATGTGTAGTATTAAAACTCTTAATGGATTTGTAGTTTCATTTAAAGCTTGGTGTACTTATTAATACCCCCACTGAGTCCATTTTCTCCTCTAAATTCTATTCAAATGCAATTTTTCCAGTATCTTTGTTATATTCATTAAACTAGATAAAGGGATCTTCTTGGAACTTCTTGATGTTGCTTTTTTAAATGTCTATTTTTGTTTTGTGGGGATAATTGAACTTGCCTTTGTATATCTAAATTATGTAGAGGATAGTGAAAATAAATTGCCAAATGAAAGTCTATTTGGACCACAATATTGGGAATTGTCTCCCACAAGTGCCATCAAGGCTATGTTACCAAAATGGCCATGCCATCTTTGCCTCCTCAATTTGACAACTGAACTTTATTTATAGTTTCTTAATATAAATATTCAGCTCTATTTAGAATAGCACACACATTGGAATGCCATAATTTACTTTAATTGTGCTGGCCCACAAAGTCACCCAATTCAATGGTTTGGGTCTCTAGGCACTGATAGGAAAGTATTCCATAATACATTTATGATCATCTGTTTTCTCAAGGATAATGGCTAGGATTGATTTGCAGACCTTTTGTTTATATAATATGACTTCTCCACTGATGTTCCCCTTCAATGTCTCATCATAGTTTGGAGGTATCTGGGGATTTGGGGAGTCTATGTTAGGGGAGCAAAATCCCTGATATCTCCAGAAATAGACTACATGTTTGTTGTCCAAAGACTAGCTTAGCCAAGTTTGGAGAGGCACAGCATTGGACTGGCCACCAGGTGATGAATCCCTTCGCCACAACATAAAGAGATCTACTGATTACAGAATTCTATCTATTATGCTATAAGTCTTCTTCTCCTCTATGGAGATTTCCCTGAGTGTCTCTAGCTAAAACTGATCTTGGGGAAGATAGATGGTTCAGTGGATGGATTGTCAAGCCTTGAGTCAGGAAGGCTTGAGTTCAAATCCAGCCTCAAATACTTACTAGCTGGGTTATCCTAGGCAAGTTACTTAATCCTATTTACCTCAGTTTCCTCACCTGTAAAATGAGCTCCAGTGTTTTTGCCAAGAAAACCTCAAATGGGGTCATAGAGAGTTAGACATGACAGAGAAAAACAACTAAACAATAAGAAAACAACAACAAAAAATTGATCTCTCCTCCAATTTTCTAAGAACACTTTTCTAGTTCTCTTATACCATTATTATTTTCTACCTTGCATTATACTTACCTTAATACATGTCTCTCTGTGTCTCTCTGTCTCTCTCTCTCTCTCTCCCTCTCTCTCTCTCTCTCTCTCTCTCTCTCTCTCTCTCTCTCACACACACACACACACACACACACACACACACACACACACACACACACAACTTTCCCTAACTTCCATCTGAATATTAGCTCCTTGAAGCAATGACTTTCATTTTTATCTTTATATTTCTAATGCCTCCCACAAACTAGGTAGCTAATAAGACCTTTTGATTTATTTATAAACTTATTTTATATAAATATCTATATACCTATTATATATATTTATTTTATTTATAAATAAATATGAATTTAGTGACTTCAATCATGCCATAGGTAGGGTATGATGTGAGGCATAAAAAGGCAGCCTCATTGTCAGCAGGACATGGGTTCAAGTTGCGCCACTAACACAAACTATCTGTGTGACACTGAACAAGTTATTTAATTTCTCATAGCTCTAAGCAACTCTCTAAGCCTGGAAGTTTCAGAGAAGGAGCCAACATGTTGGAGCTTCCCTGTCTTTGAGTTGTCCATACGAATGACATCATGAGTCTAATCCTTATTCCCTCATTCTAACTAGAGATGGAAACTTTTGAAACGGCAAAGGTTAAATGACAAGCACTACAGATGAACACTTAACTGAGAAATGAATAGGAGAGTGGGCTAGTATGCATTTGGCAAAATGCTTGGTGTTTTCAAAAATCTCAAGTTACTCTCTGCCATGGAAAATCACCTCTTTATATACTATTTCTTTTTCTGAGATGCTGTATGGCTATGAATCCTAAAATACCACAAATTTAAAAGAATCAAAATTGTAGGTGACCCAAAGGACATTGGAGAGACACATGATGGGCACAAGTAGGTGGACGCATATTCCATTAATTTCACATGCACAAAGAAGAGCCCAAATTCTATCATTGAAGAAGCTGTAATCAGAAAAGTATATGCTTCATCATTTGTACTAAGTTACATGACGAATGAACAGCCTAAGCATTGCACTTATACCTACAAAATATAAAAAGAAGTAGAAGAAGGTTTCTGGCCTATTTGATGGATGCTCTGTGGGGGACTTATACCTGAACAATGATTGAGAATTATACAAGACGAGTCAGCAAACTGTAGGAGTGGCACCGTGGGAACATACTGGAATGGAGAGTTTGAGTTAATAAAACTAAAAAGACAGCCCCAGTCTCTCAGGTGTACCCTTAGTACAACTGAGGGAAGATGTAACCAACCTCTTGCTGGGGACACTACTTAACAGTATGAATATGAATTGGAATAAGGATCCTGAGAGCATTATGTAGACTACAAATGGAACTTTCAGGAATGAGAAAATACACCCCCCAAAAAATATGTTAGCTTCTTTCCTCAAGAGCACTGAGAGATCAGTGTATATAAATTCAGGTTCTAATTTTGGCCACAAGGGAGAAACACCAGCTCATCCAGGAGGCCTACAGCCTTGGCCACAGGATAGAGGATATATCAAGGACTCATGGTAAACCAGAAAGTAAGTCAATAGGCTACGTATTTACACACTCACATTTCCATTCTCCCTTGTGTGGGGCAAGAGATGCCTAGCCCTCCTGGGCAGAGAATAAGGATTAGAAGTCAATAGCGGGTTTAGCTATTCAGTCTTATAACAGAGCAGAACTTCAAGATAAGACTCATACTAGTCTATAGTGTAAGTGCTTAGAGTAAAATGATTTCCTGAAGAAGGGTAGAAAGATGGAGTATGTACTTGTAGATCTTGTGTCCACCAGCATTGTTTTTCTTTTTTATTAAAGCAAAAATCATCTTTGGGATCCTACCCAAAGAGTAGGACTCAACTATGAACCATCATGATTTGTCATGATTTAAGTGACTGATTGGAGCCTGAGCTGGGAGTGAAGAAATAGATCCCATATTGCTTGACCCTTGTATGTTTCCATCAGCTAAGCTCAGTTCATCCAATAAATGTAAACCTTAAAAATAGTTCAGGATAACAAAAAGATGGAGATTGGTCTAGAATTTAAAGGCCATGTTTTGGTCAGTGTATAAAGGCTAGCTTCAGAGAAGCCTGTGAGAAGGGAAGGAACCACAACCCACAAAAATCATAGGTGGAAAAGACATATTGTAATAGAACATATTGTAATAGAAAGAAAACTCCATTTGTATCCTATTACTTACTGGCTATGTGACCTCGAACATTTTAGTCTCATTTTCCCCACCTGAAAAAGGAAGAATCTAGACTAGATGATTCCTAAGTTATTGTGCAGTTCTAAATTTTTTAATTCTACTATCGCCAAGTGATCACCAAACTAGCAAAGATTCTTCTAGTGGATCTATTTCAGGCAGATCAAGTGAATAGAGAAAATAGATTAAGGAAAGAGTCAAAGACAGAAACAGAAAGAAAAAGTTACACAGAGAAAGAAATAGAGAGACAGAGAGACTGAGACAGAGAAATAAAGATAGAAATACAGACAAGAGACAGAAAAAGACAGAGAGATAGAAACAGAAACAGAGACAGACAGATTTTATTCTGAAAGTAGCATCCAAAGACAGACAAATAGAGATAGAGACAGAGATAGAAAGCTGCTTCCAGGCACCTCACAGTGTATTAAAAACCCCCCAGAGCCAGGGTGAGGTGGTATAAAACCTAAAATTCTAAAGAAGGGTGATGGGAATGAGGAGAAGGAAAACTTTGGGGCCCAGACAGGGAAGAATCTTTATTTCAGATTTCCTCTAACCTTCGTAGGCTAGAGTTAAGGGTGTAGGGGTTTAAAAATGAGGAAAACCACTTTCCCGAGCTTTAGCCAGTAGGTTAAGGGTGATGTATCCTGAGAAATGACAGCGCTATTGACTCAATAATTCCATTCTTTAAAATATATCCTGAAAGTGTTATCAAAAACAAAGCAAAAAAAAAAAAAAAAGGAAGGAAGAAAGAAAGAAAACAGGCAGGGTGGGGGAGGGTGGGGAAGATGTCTGTCTAAAGATTGTTTAGCAGCATTATGTGCAATTGAAAAAAATCTTCGAGCAACTTCAATGTCTATCAGAAGGGGAATGATTAAATATTGTGGTACATTAATGTAATGGAATATTGAATAATGCAATTAAGGCCAATGAGTATAAGGAATATTTTAAAAAACAGGGAAATATCTTTATGAGATAATGCAAATTTAAAAAGTAGGTACAGGAGAACCAAGCATCCGTGATCCATGACCATATAAGAGGGAAGTGATTGAGAATGCAAGGACAATGAGCCCTGAGAAGCACTTGAAGAGAATGGCTGAAAATTTATTATATTACTTTTTGTATTGGTATCAATTTACTTAAATGTAAATTATTATTAAAGGAGTTTAGTTTGTCTTATTGATATTCAGTGCTAAGCTTTAAATAAAACCTTTTTTCTCTCTGTCTCTGTGTCTCTGTCTCTGTATCTCTGTCTCTCTGTCTGTGTGTATGTGTGTGAGGGTGTCTCTATTTCTTTCTCTCTCTCTCTCTCTCAAAGGTGTAATAATATTGGGTGGGTTTTAGGAAGGAAATAGTACCCAGAGCTGGCCTCCTACCATACTAATTAAGGGTTGGGGTGACAGATTCCAAAAATCTGAGAGGCAGGAACGTGGTCAGTCAAATCCACAGCAAGATCAAGAACTGGGCTAATATCAAGGTTGAGTAATATCAAGATGAGAGGTCAGACGAGAGAGAAGAGGAACTAAGAATGGGTCTAGTAGAGTGATGGCAAACTTTTTAAAGAGGGGGCCAAAGGAAAGGAAATGCTCATCTGTCAGTCTGTTTCTAAGGCAACTCTTACAAAGTGTCATTGTATTGTATCCTACTTGTTGTATTCGTCAGATTAGGAATAATGTCTGGCTGTATAGAACATTTCAGGGGGCTGCATATGGCCCGAGGGCCATAGTTTGCCCAACACTGGTCTAGTATCCTCTAATCAGGGGGTCCTTAGGAATAGGATTAATCATGAGAAACCAGTGGAAATGCACATCAGCTATGGGGGGAAGGCTGAGAGGGAGAGAGTAAGAACATGAATCATACAACCATGGAAAATTTTTTTTCTAAAAAAAAACAGGATTAATTCATGAGAACTTTTTAACAAGTAAAATTTTTGCATTCCCCCCACACACACACACACTTCCCCACCCTCACTGATTATAAATTATAATTTAAACTATAATTAAGTATAATTAAAAGAGCACTAAAAGTTTTGGGACAACCTATATCTTTCCCTAGCAATACACTGTAACAAAAAAAATTTTAAACCCTTACCTGCCATCTTAGAATCATGTATTGATTCTAAGGCAGAAGAGTGGTAAGAGCTAGGCAATGGAGGTTAAATGGTTTGCCCAGGGTCACATAGCTAGGAAGTATCTAAGGTCAAATTTGAACCAGGACCTCCTGTTTCTAGGGTTGGTCCTCTATCTACTGAGCCACCTAACTGCCCCCATGTAATGAATATTTTTAAAACTTGAGTTACTGGGAGCAGATATAGGAGTAGGTCATATCGTTGGGGTACAAAAAAGAAAAAGCTAAAAAAAAAAAAGCTAAGGGAATTGCCAAAGGTGATCATTTAAAATATGGTTATTACAGGGCAGCTGGGTAGCTCAGTGGATTGAGATCCAGGCCTAGAGACAGGAGGTCCTAGGTTCAAATCCGGCCTCAGACACTTCCCAGCTGTGTGACCCTGGGCAAGTCACTTGACCCCCATTGCTTACCCTTACCAACTCTTCTACCTATAAGTCAATACACAGAAGTTAAGGGTTTAAAATTAAAAACAAAACAAACAAAAAAAAATATGGTTATTACAGTTAGCACTGGCTTGGTTGGGGGTGACATAGGGCGTATTATCAAGCAATGGGCACCATAGATTTAAAGCTAGAAGGGGCCTTAAGAACCATTCAATCCAACTCTCTTATTTTTCAGATGAAGAGCTGGGGCCCCAGAGGGATTAAGAATCCACCTGGGGTTGCACAGCAGAAATAGAACTTGAACCCAGGTCTTCCTAAATCTAAGTCCCCATGAACACAATCCACTACACCATGCTCCATGGAGGGGTCAATAAGTAGTGTTTCCCTCTCTCCTGGGACAGGGGCTTCACGGCACCACAGGAGCCTCTACATGGCTAAAGGCAATTAGTTTGGAAGCCTGACAGTGACTGTAACCCTTGGCTTCCTTCCAAAAATGATCACGTTAAGAATATTAAATTTAGAAGTATAATCTGTTCAGACAATAGTGACAAATTTGCTAATTGAGTTTACTTTTAAATGTTTTCCATTTTCATTACAAATGGAGTTGCATGCTGCTGAATTTTATAGAAGGTGAGAATTTTATAGAGGTGAGATTACATTCCACCTTGTGAGAAGCGTAAAACTGTGAGAACAAAAGAAACCCTTAGCATTACAGCAAAGCAAAGTTCACATATATTCTGGATTTGCTGTGCTCCGGAGTGTGAAACAGATCGAGAAATACTCATTTCCAGAAAAAGAGCTGAGAAAACAAAGACCCTCCCTTACCCCTCGCCTCCCCTTTGCCACACCGATTGAGTCCACCACATGGATCTCTGTCTAATCACTTTCATTGTGCTGTCTCTATCAGCAGTCTCTGTTGCTTTCACTGTGTATTTGTCATCATCATTATGCAGAACTCCCCCCAACCCCCAGATTGAGACAAGCCTATGTAATTTCTCCTGGATTAATGCATTTCTAAAGTTGACCTGTTTCTAATCATAAAAAGCCCTGGTGATGTAGAAAAAAAAAAAAAGTCTAGATTTTTAAGTCAAAGGAGCTGAACTCAAATCTTAAATGACCTAGGGCAGCACTGGCAAACATTTTTGAGATCGAGTGCCCAAACTGCAACTTCAAGTTGCCTATGTGCCCCCTTCCACCACCACCATTATCCCTGATAGCAGAAAGAGGAAGTGCTCACTTTGGAAGGCTGGACAGAAGGGCAGGGCATGCAAAAATGTCCTTAGGCACTGTGGAGAGAGGGAACTTGGCAGCCTTTTCCATGCCACCATGGCTCAGCTTCACCAACAGGGACCTAGGGTAAGTAGTTCTTAAGTTTCCTCATCTGTGAATTTAGGAGATGAGACTGGAAGATCCCTAAAGTCCTTTCTAGCTCTAAATATATGACTTCTTCCTCAAATTCAACGTGTTCCAAACTGTTCTTATCATCGTCTTCCTAAACCAAACTCTCCTATTTCTGTAAAAGACATTTACATCCTTCCAGTCACTCAAGTCCAAAACCTCAGATTTGGTTTTGACTCTTTCCTTCACCCCCTTATCTGCTCTAAATTACAACCAATCTGTGTGGATGAAGAGGTTTTTCCATCTACATGGATATGTCAATAGCCATTCACATGGCTAAAATCACAGATCCAGACCAAAATATGTCTGAGGGTACCCTCCCTATGTCTCATTTACAATTCAAGTGGCCAGGGGAGTAACTACCTAAGGTGTGAATTACTCTGAGTCTTAATTCCTAAAACTATAACTCATGAGCTCCTGCTACCTACCATGAGCTTACCTTTAACTATCAGTCAGTAGACTCAGTTGTCTCAAAGCAAAGGCATTTACTGAGATGGTATCATAACGGTAGCTAGAAAAGACTGTCCATGAACCTGGGGCACACTAACTGACAGCTAATTTGATCGTTTCCACAGTATCTATGGAAAGAGTGAGTAAACAGAGTAATCTAATAAAAAGGCACACTTGAAACACTAAGAGTATACATAGACTTATGGAGATCAGTTGCTAAAATTATGATCAAGGCAATTCATACCTCTGGCATTTCAGAGCCCCAGTTACAGTGCCCCTACTGTGCAGGTAACTCGGTGTTCTCTGTAGCTCGCCTCTCATTGTTGACAGTGGGCTTTCTTCTCAAGTCACAGAAGTCACATTCCTGAGAGCTATTTCCTATCTTGATTCTCTGGATCTGCTTCTGCTGAAAAAAAAATGTCTCCTGCTGAATGAATAGCCAATAGTGGAGAAAGGAAGAGCAACAACTTCCCTCTGGTAGAGATGTAAGAGAAAAAAATCATAAGGAGTCCCTCCCAAGTTCTCCCTCCATAGTTGGCTCTATTCCGTGCTGCCAGAGGTCATCTTCCTTAGAGTTGTTTCCTGTCTCATCTAACTCCTCAAGAGCCACTAGGGGTATAGTGAATCCTTGGTCAGTCAATGTCCAGGTGTCCTCTAATTCCATAAATTTTGACCAGAGAACCCCTTCATACATCTTAAAGGAGGAACAAAATGTCAGCCCCTCTTTATATTTTGTTTAAAATCTTAATATCTTATTGGCTTTTACCCTTATTTTCTGTGATTTCATAGAGAGCTGGGGGAAAGATCAATTGATCTGAGATATGCTGATCAACTACCTCATTGATTTTGTATGTGTGTGCGTGTGTGTGTGTGTGTGTGTGTGTGTTTGTGTGTGTGTGTGTGACTTCCAGAGGAAAAAATAACAGAAAAGTTAAAGTAAAATGAAATTATATCAAGCTCCAAATCAAAAATGCCTTCCAAAATCCTGGCACTCTTTCTCTGGGATGTGCCCTCAGAATTGAGATTTTTCATATGAGCAGAGAGGGATTCTGAAAAAGAAAAACAATAAATGAAATGCATAAATTGAAAAGAACTGGGATTTTTTTAAAGGCTCCTGCAAAACATTCTCTGAGGGTGATTTTAGACTAGACCTTGACAGTGTGATATTGTGAATGTAAAAGTGAACCTTTGTCAATCAGAAGGTACTTCTGCAGAAATAAGTTTCTCGGGAGAAACTGAAGGGAATTTCAAAGATCTAGTTTGCATTCACTGTGTTTTCATGCCCATTTCCTTGGGATTAAAGAAACCATGAGAATCTGAGAGTCTCAAACAGCTTTTCAAATTGCTGCTTATGATGTTTTCATTACAAAGTATCCCCACTGAGGTGTTATTAAAATCCATCTTACCCATCCCGAGGTGTTATTAAAACCCACTGAAAATCAACTGTACCCACCCCACCTCCCCTCCCACCAAGAAAAACGTTCACCTCATCTCACTGTTATCTGTGCTATTTATCAAAGTGGAGGGGAAAATACCAAAATCCAACCTGCCATCGCTAGACCATAACAGAAATGAAGAAGTTGGGGCAATGTCTGTGGAAAAAAGAACAGGGTCACAGAGTAATATCCCCAAGTCAGGCAAGTGGCCACTTGAGCTCCTATGAGAGTCTCGGGGTGAGCCTAAGGCCAATAATCCATCCCCAGTAAGGGACGAGACTCACCAGATGATCTCTGATCTGGCTTGGACTTCTGGTCCAACCTATCATCCATCTAACAAACATCTGTCAGTCACCTAGGATGAACACTGTACTGCATTAAACGCTGGACCTCCTGGTTAGCCTATAGTCTGGTTGATATCTTCCCTGAGATGCTATGTCTATCTATACTATTTACAGAAAAGCAGAATGACCTCTTCTTTCTAAAGGTCCAGGAAGCCCTGGTGATGCAATTTTTCTATGAGCTCTTCTGTAAAAAGACTGAAAAAGAAAACCACAAACTGAGGTTGCTTTGTGAGGCCTAGGATGTTCTAACTACTAACATTTTAACAACAGAAAGGCTAACTCTTCCTTCTGGTATGAGTGGGTTCTTTCCTTCACTTTTCTTAAAATTGTCATAGATCCATGTATGAAGCATTAAAATAATTTTGTTTAATTTATTCTATTTGACTACAAATTCTCTATTCTAGAAGATTATGGAGATTTGCATTCAAGAGCACAAAGAGAGACTTTGTTAGGTTAAATAAGCATTCCTTCATCAGACCATTTGGGTTTCTTAAACATGACATCTTGAGTTCAAGTCCTAATAGAACTTTTACCTTCCTAAGTCTGGAAGCTATACCAAGATGCCAGTAGCTTTTTGGCATTAACTTGTAATGATCCTGAAGTCCACTAAAGCCCCAAGATCTTTTTCAGACTAATTGCTATCTTGTATACCGCTCTCATATGGGACTTGTGAAAATCTCTTCATATTTGTAAGTTAAACATTTACATTTTTCCTATTAAATTTCATCTTGTCCAATTTGGCCCAATGTTCTAGCCTGTCAAGATCTTTTTGAATTCTGCCATCCATCACATGAACTATCCTTTCCAGCTTTGTGTCATTTGCAAATCTGATGAGCTTGCCATCTGTCCTTTTATCCAAATGACTGATAAAATTGATTAACCGCATAGGGTCAAGCACATATCCCTGAGACTTTCCACTGGAGACCTCTTGCCAAGTTGACATTGATCCATACTCTGAGTGTGGTCATTCAACCAGCTCTGAAATCTGTAAGATTATATGACTGTCTAGCCCACATGGCAGCATATATTCCACAATATTAAATGCTTTTCTAAAGTCTAGGTAAAATATAGCTATGGCATCCTTCTGGTCCAGAAGTTTAGTAACATTGTCATAAAAACAAAGAGAGTTAGTCATGCATGGCCGGTCCCTGATGAAGCCCTTGCTTAATCAACTCATTTCTGGGGCATCTTAATCAGTTTCAGTACCTATGGAGTTGATCCAGATCCTCTTTGCATAGACATAGTACTTGGCTCTTAATTTGTTGTAGACAAAACCCAAAATAAAGAGCAGGAGATGTGTCTGTTCATTATTTTCTTCTGACATAAATTCACAATCACCAACCTAAAACAATAAGTTGTATTTCAAAAGTTCACTTTTTAATTCAGTTGTTGGAAACTCAGAATATATTTTCCATTTGAAATAATGTTCCACACTGAAGTTAGCTACTCGATTCAGCACACAAATTCCAATTTAACTCATAACTCACCTAAATATTACGTCTCCTCTAGACGGGACTAAGGAGGCAATTCTGCCAAAAAGAGTAAAAAGAAAGGAAAAATAATTTATCTGGGATATAGTTGAGGAAAAACAACTTTCATTAGAAAACAATGGAAGAGATTCTGATTCTAAAGGAAATTTCTAAGCACTTTCCAAGGGCATAGAGGTTTTTGCTGGTACTTACTTGTATCTCATTTCCCTTCAAAATGCCTGCCTTGCCTTTCCCTTGACAGACGGTATCACTAGTTTGACTACGTGTATCAGTCATGATTAGGGCTGTTCTTTGGCTCACAAGTGGAACAAAGAGGTGGAAGGGGGAGGAGGAGAGAAGAGATTTTCATGAGGTAACTGAGACAGTTGGAAAATGAGAATGAAGGAAAATGTGGATAGATGTGTGAGAGAAAGGAATTATCTGAGTTGTATGTGAAAGAAATAGAGAAAAAATAGGAGAAATGTCAAGGCATGAATCCTTTGAGGTTGAGGGGAGTTGTAATAGGAATTTTTCAACAGGGCAAAAACAGGTTAGGCTAGTAACTGTAGCAGTAGTATCCAGATCAATCCATTATAAATGTAGCTTTAATATGAAAAATATTGGTTTAAATTTAATGTGATTGGGTTCAAGGAAGAAGGCATCTGTTACCAAATGGAAACCTGAGTTTGAGGTGAACCAAGGAGAGCTGTACTGTGCAGCAGTGTGAGACAGTAGAAAACTATGAGATGTATTAAATCCACAGCATTTACTATGTTCCAGGCACACTGCCAAGTGCTAAGGCTACAAATAAAACAAAAATGCTGTCATTGTCCTCAAGGATCTTACATTCTAACAAAGGAAGATGACCAAGAAAAGGGAGCCAGAAAGCAAGGGCATGGCAGCAAAGTCCAGAGAGTAAAGTATGATTTGTCTAGTCCCTTCCTCAAAATGGAGGCTCCAGAAAGAAATCCCCAATGAGAGAAGAGGGATGAAGAGGATGAAGGCAACTGTCACATAGTGGCAAAGTCCAGAGAAACTTTGAGGCATCATAGGTACAGGAACAGTGGTTGTGACAGGGAGGAAATAACTACCCCTCCCCATATTAGCTCCTTGGGCCAAAGCTCCCTTTGTCCCATGTTTGTTAGAGTTCTGGAATAGGGACTGGGGGGTGGGGGGCAAGGAGAGAAGATATAGCTACAAAATAGTGCTATTGGTCCAAGACAGCTTAGCTACTAGAAAAAAGAAAAAGTGAAAAAAATTCACTCATTCCAAAACTGTACATGGGAAATATTCACAAGTTGGATGTAAATAATCAAGGAATGGTTACTCTATGATTGCATATATGTGTCTGTGTGTGTGTGTGAGTGCATGCACAATTTTGTCTCTTTATAGTAGGAGACACACCCTGATGAAATGAAAAGACATTGAACTTTAAGTCAGAAAATCTGCATTCAAGTCTCTAATTTGACACTGACTACTAGCTGTGTGGCCTTGGAAAAATAATTTAATTTCTCACACTGTAATTTCTCTTACTGGAGTTTTCTGATTATTTGTAGAATACAAATAGCATTTTCAGCACCTGCATCAACAATCAGAATTATTGTAAGGAAAACTCTCTGTAAACTGTAAAAGACTAGATAAAAAAATGTAAGCTATTAGTATATGTAATTAGTTCTTTTTTTTTCCCTACATTTCTATTTCACTCACTTCCTTTTAGAAGGCAAGCCTTTGATATGATTTGCCCATGAAGGGGTTTTTTTTATTTGTTTGTTTAGGGAAAGGGGTGGCGGAGGATGGCCACTGACAATTGAATAACTCAGTAATTAAATATTGAGCACCATTCTACATACCAGGTGCTCTGTAAGGTTCTAGGGTTACATAGTCAAAGGTGAAATGGTCCTTACCTTCAAGAAACTCAATTTTACCATGGAAACAAGATACATATATATGAGAATGTTCAAAATACATATAAAGGTAATACAAAGGAATTCAGTGAGATTGGCCTACTATGCTATTAGCAAACAGTTCCCAGAATGCAATACAACTTATCACAATGAATGCTTTTTTCTCCTCCCTTGTTGCTTCTGGTCCTCTTAGCCAGGGGGTTCCATAGTGCATAGAGTAGGTCAGGAATCTGAGTTCAGATTTAGTCTTAGGCTCTTACTCCCTGTGAAACCCTGGGCAAATTGCTTAGTCTCTATTTGCCTCAGTTTCTTCATCTATAAAATGAGAATTTTAGGACCTATTGTCCATGGTTGTTAGGGGAACAAATGAAATAATAATTATTTTTTAACATTTATTAATATTTATTTTTTAGAAAAGTTAACATGGTTACATGATTTATGCTCTTACTTTCCCCTTCTCCCCCCGCACTCCCCCTCCCATGGCTGATATGCATTTCTACTGGTTTTAATATGTGTCACTGATCAAGACCTATTTCCAAATTGTTGATAGTTGCATTGGTGTGGTGGTTTCGAGTCTACATCCCCAATCATGTCCACCTCAACCCATGTGTTCAAGTAGTTGCTTTTCTTCTGTGTCTCCTCTCCTGCAGTTCTTCCTCTGAATGTGGGTAGCGTTCTTTTCTATAAATCCCTCAGAGCTGTCCTGGGTCATTGCATTGCTGCCAGTACAGAAGTCCATTACATTCTATTTTACCACAGAGTGTTGGTCTCTGTGTACAATGTTCTTCTGGCTCTGCTCCTTTCGCTCTGCATCAGTTCCTGGAGGTCTTTCCAGTTCACATGGAATTCCTCCAGTTTATTATTCCTTTGAGCACAATAGTATTCCATCACCAGCATATACCACAATTTGTTCAGCCATTCGCCAATTGAAGGGCATCCCCTCATTGAAATAATAATTATAAAGCACTTAGTGCCTGGTATTTTGTATTTGTTACAAAAAGTGTTATTTATCATCATCTTACCACTGTGATAAGACTGTCTTCAGAACAACTTTTCAAAGTTGTGGTTTTGTTTTGTTTTGTTGCTGTTTTATCCATAGCACTTAGCATAATGTATTGGACATATTAAGCTTTAATAAAGCTTCTTGAGTTAGATTGAATTTTTCACCATTACTGCTTAAGGTCTCCATTGTAACTCAGCCAGTTGGAGGAGAGGGTAGTGAAATATGCTGGCTTAGCCTTTTGGTAAAGATGTTGGCTTCTTAACTAAGTACAAGTATACCTAGCATGCTCCCCATACCCATATCAATTCCTGGATTTTATTAGAATTATCTTCTAATTTTATTCTTTTGTTTCTTTTACAGGTCTCATTATGTTATAATGTATCAACCTCCTTCCTACCTATCACTGATAACCCACTCAAGTTCTCTGTCTCCCAATACACTTTATAGAGGCTACTGAAATTAAGAGCTAACTTGGCAAGGTGATCAAACAGGCTCAGTATTTAAAAGCTACATTAACATAAGCTCCATGTTTTCCTGGGACTGCCAAACAGCCTTCTTGGGCTATGACCTGGTTGGTTCTGCCAAAAATCCTGGTAGTTTACAAGGCCAAATAGGTACTTTTTGACTTGAGTCCACCTGTTTTTAGTGACTTCTGGAGAATCTTGTATCTACAACCATTCTTCTTCATCTTTTTCCTGGATTATTTTCTCTATTTTTATCTAAGGTGTTACATTGCATTTATGGAGCCCAAAAACAGTGTTGAAAAATGTTGAATTTATAGCATTATAGTTCTAGAGCTAAGAGGCACTATAAAGGTTATTTAGTCCAGCCTTCTCTTTTCACAGAAAAGGAAACCAAGCCCATGATTTGCCCAATGTCACATATTAAATAGCAAAGGTAGGAATTTAACTCAGATCCTCTGACTCCATATTTAGAGGTCTTCCCATGACAGTATACTGACTCCCACTACAATTAAGAGGAGGAGAGGAGAGTGCTTCTAGCTAAAGCCAGCATTTCCAAATGCCCTGGTGTTTTTGCAGCTTTGCTCTTTACCTTTGCCTTTTTTTTATTCTTTTACTTGTTTTCTCAATTCCCTAGTTCTATAAAACACAATGCTGATAACACTCATTCTTCTATCCCTTTGGTTAATAAGCCTGAGCTGGGGCTGTCAAAAATGCACTCGGTAAATGATGGGCACCCTTCCATTCTGATGAGTCTCTTCAGACCCTGGTACATAACGACCTTCTCTTAGGATCAAAGGTTTATAGGAGGCTGAATAGCACAGAACATTTCGAATTGTTGGAAAGGGATTGACTCCTTTCAGAGTTAAAAACACATTTCCCCTGACATTTTATTTGGGAAAATAATCAAGAAAAATTTTCCCTCTTCTCCCCTCTGAATGCAATTTATCTTTATCAAAACATAAAGAAATTCAGCTCCAACGAGAAGGTTCTCTCAAAGCACTACAGGATGAAAAGCACAGTAATAGATACATAAAGCTATGGCTTTTTTCTTTTTTAATCTGCGCAGAGGTGGTTTCAAATGATTTTCTCATAAAAGTGAAAAATAAGATATTGTGTTCGTGTGTTGTAGGCATTTGTCCGAGTGGCCCAAAATGGAGCCCCCCAATCCTTTATGGCTGGCTGCTGCCTCCCTTTGCATTTGATCTCTTCCAGGTGCTTGATAATTATAGTGACTTCTTTAAGCACCTGCTGCATAAACCAAGCAGCCAATTTAAACTCGAGCACCAGCATTCGTTATCTGGCCCGGACAGGAAGCAGGCAAGCCCAGGATTCTGCACAGAACAACTGGGGACAGGGGACGTGTTTCAAATTTCGTAAATACTCCAATTGATGTTCGGAGGCTTTGTGTCAAGCACAGGACCGCTATCTGCATGGAAAGTCCTGACCTTGAAAAGCTGGTTAAAATGGCTGATGCGTGGTCTGCTGCTTAGATAGCAAGACACAAAGTAGGTCAGCTAAATTCTATTCTGGCTTCTGTCACTCTTCAGGAAAAAGTGTTCTTGCACAGAATAAAACCTTGTGTGGCTCCAGGCAGTCGGTCTTATTGACAGTCATTCCCCACCCGGCTGAAATGGTCTTCAGAAGCTACTGGATAATAAGTGCCATAATAACAATAACAGCAACAATAATAACACCCATCCATATTTTTACACTGCGTTTATGGTGCATCACACTTACACATTCATTATCTTACCGGTTCCCCGACTGCAATCCTATGATTGTTTGCAAAGCTAGGAAGAATTTTAGGTTTCAACTAAAATAGATGCCGGTTCAAATCCCAGGCTCTGCCATTTAGGATTGTGTGTGACCTTGAGAAAATCACTTCCCTCTCACTTTTCTTCTCAGTCATATACTGCCTCATTATCTCAGATCTAAATTTATTATCTAAGGTTATTATCCATATTATTATTATTATCCAATATCACCCATATTATTAGCCTTCTTTTACAGATGAGGAAACTGAGGCTTAGAGATAAGAAGAAATAATAGCTCACCCAGGGCTTTCCTTACAACAACACTGAGACAGGTTTTGAAAGCATCATTAACCCAATTTGCAAGTTCAGGGAGATTAAGGGATTTGTACAATTAATTAGTCAACAATATTTATTGAGTAACTTCTATTTGCTAGGCAGGAAGGATCAAAGTACAAAGAATAAAACACACCCTATTCCTGTTACATTCCTAACGGGGGAAACAACAACAATGGTGATGGTAGTGGGGGGGGGTATTATAATAATAGTAATGAGAGCAATTGTATAGCACTTAAGGCAGCTAGGTGTTTCAGTGACTAGAGTAGGAAGTTTGGAATCAGGAAGACTCATGTTCTTCTGTACAAACCCAGCCTCAGACTCTTACTACTCTGGGCAAGACACTTCATCCTATTTGCCTCAGTATCCTCATCTGTCAAATGAGATAGAGAAGAAATGGTAAAGCTCTCCAGGAAACCACTCCTTGGTAGAGGACAAGAAAAACCCAAGAGGAGTCCAAAAGCTTTGGCCATGACTGAAATGACTCATCAAAAAGGTATGCAAAGCTCTTCATGTGATATGCAATCTCACTTGATTCATACAAGTACATACCTAAACATACACATCAAATAGAAATAAATATGAATTTTTAGGAAGGGAGGGAACACACAATTGGTGAGATCAGATAGGTCTCATTCAGAAGGTGGTGCCTGAACAACGTCTGAAAGGAAGCATAAAAACTTTTTTTGAAAATAAGGTAATTTAGGAGGCAGCTGGGTGTCACAGTACTTAGAGCATCAGACCTGGAGTCAGGAAGACCTGGGTTCAAATTTGATCTCAGACAATTCATAAAACAGTGTGACCCTGGGCAAGTCACTTAAACTCAATTACCTAGCTTTACCACTGTTTTGTTTTGGAAGAGATACTTAGTATAAAGAAGATAAGGGTTTCAAAAAAATGTAGTAAGCACCTACTATGTAACAGACACATAGGCTAAGGACACAAGGTGATGCAGATACAAAGAAAGGCAAAATAAAAACAACAACAACAAAAAAACCCTCAAGGAATTAACAGTCTAATGGGGGAGAAAACTTGCAAACAACTATGTACAAACAAGATATCCATGAGATATGATCTCAGAAGAAAGGCAGGAAACAGTGTAAAGACAGAAATGGAAGACAGAGTAGCCTACTTGAGGAACTGCAGGTAAATCAGTATTTTCCCTATTTGAGCAACTGCTAAGTGGTAGAACTGGGATTTTTGAATACTTATATCTTCTGACACTTGTACCACACTCCCTCACAAGTCTGACAGGTGGTTTCCAGACAAACTATTTAATTAAAACATTTATTTACAGCTCCTGAAATGTCTCTTCTCCAAGAGGGACTCCAAATCCTCTATTATAGGCTATCTGGTATCTGTGTAGCCAGCCCCAACCTGACCTAATGGGCAAGTAGGGTTTATAAAGCATCATACTCTTTTAATTTATGCTATAGGACCCAGAAAAATGTCCTGCGGATAATTCTTTCATATCTTACCAAGATCCTTTCCCCAACTACCCTGTCACATACTCTAGGGACTCTATAGAGACTAGCTGATCCTTGTCAGCTCTGAAATTCCATGAATCCTTCCTTCACTCAATATGATTGATTTGTTTCTGAGCACAGGAGAAAGTGTCTAATTCCATGGGGATGACAAAGGCAGGTCCTAAATCATTATTAACAACTAGATGCTCATTGTAGCTGTTTTAACACACCAAAGGTCTATCTTTGTCCCTATGACCTTACTTTAACACATACTTTCCTTAGCACACATCCCTCAACTTACTTCCTCCAAGCCTTCTCTTCTCTTCTTGACTGTCTGGAAAAAGTACTAAGTAGAGAAGTCACAAAACCTCAAGACTGGGAAGGGACTCAGTCTAATGTAGTCTAACACCTACCTGAATGATAATTCCCTCTTCCATTTCCTAAAAGTCCTCAACTAGTCTTTCTCTGAAGACTTTGGAGAATTAAGAATCTATTATCTCTGGAGATAACCTTCTCTTATTTTGAAAAGCTCTTATTCTTAAGGAATTTAACCTTATCTCAAACCCAAATTTGCCTGCCTCTTTTCAACTTGTATCCATTGTCACATTTGGGAGGCAAACAGAACAAGTCAAATAATCCCTCTTCAACATGAGAGCCCTTTAAATAATTGAAGGCGTCTCTCATATTGCCTGTGAGTCTTCTCTTCTCCAGGCTAAACATCTCCATTTCTTGCATCTATTCATCATATGGCATGCACTTGAAGCCCTTCACTACCTTGGTTGCTCTACTATGGAAACTCTCCAATTTATCAACCAGTGTTCTTCCTAAAATGTGAGATAAAGAAACAAAGACGATAGCCATCATGTGGTTTGATCAGGGCAAAGGAGAGTTGGACTGTTCCCTCCCTGGTCCTAGGCATTATGTCACTGAATGCAACCTAAGATTACATTACCTTTTTTTGCCTACCCTACCACATTGTTGGCATAAAGTACTACTTGGTATCTGAAATGCTTCCACACTCAAACTCACCAAGCGACATCCCCACCCCAACTTTGTGAGACTTCTAATACCAGCTAGAGGATTGGTATTCTCCTCATGCTCCCTAGAGCCTTTTATTCCAGGCTTCTCTTCCATATTCTAAACAAAAAGCAGATCAACAATGGTTTTGGAAATCTTAACTAGAGATCTTTAAAGCCCCCCTACTCACATTCCCACGGCACAAGGAGCAGGGCAGTATGACTGAGACGTGTCCTAAGGCACTGAGATTTAGATGGTATAAAATTTTATTCTAAATGCATTCTCAGCCTCTTCTGTCAGACTAGAGAAAATGCCAAATAGTTGAGTCACAGATTCTCAAAGTTAAAAAGCACCTCAGAGACCATTCAACCAAAACCCTACCTGAAAATAATCCTTTCTTCTCCTTGGCAAGGGCCTCACAAGAAATGGTCTTCATGTCATGAGATTCCTGTTTCCCTTTCAGAGTATCTTCCTTTGTGTCCTGTGTCCTGAATTTCTCCACATATCTATTATTGAAGTCATTCCCATCTCAAGTGACTTGAGGGCATATTTAAGTGCTACTTATTGCAGATGCAATCTAGCTTGGCTGTGAAAGCTTTCCAGAAGTCCTAAAGGAGAGTTGGGTAAGTATTCACTGCCCATAATCCTTTGAATCCATGAGTATGCATCCTTATAACATGATGGCCAAGCTAACCCAATCCAGAAGCCCAAAGAATAGAAACCTAAAGTCCATAGAAGGTCTATGAGTTGCTCAGCATAATACAGATAGTGACAGAAACAGAACTAGAGCCTACATCTGTTGACCCTTAGGCAAATATTCATTCCAGTACATCATGAATTTGCAAGCTAATGAGCTCCCTTACAGAAGCCACAAAATGCTTCCTTCTCGGTTTGCCTTTAAGAATCCCCAATGTCAGCATTGCTTTGGCTCTCTGAGGGGAAAAAAAAAAAGACTCAGTGTTTGGTAAAGAAAACACAGTCAACCTCACTAAGCCAAGCTCCTCTGGCATCCCACAGAGAACTAGAGACCAGGAGAGATGGGGCATGAACAAAGGATTTTCTCTTCATTTTGTCTCAAAAATTATATTAAAAACCAAAGCCATAAGGAGTGATTTTTCTGTTGTATCTTAGGTGGATGATCCTATTTTTTTTAAGAGTGCCTTTTGGCACCCTTGTCACTGAACTCCACTTTAGGCTTGCATTATAAACATGTTATGCCCATCCAGCCATTTTTCTTTCCGTTTTCCAGGTAATTTGACTCTATAAAAAGTACAAGATCTCTTCATGCACATTGCTTTCAATTAAATGTCAATTTGTCCTTTTACCTTGGTCTTCTGAGGACTTTTATAGTCTTTTCAAAATATGTGCATCTTTTCCTAATGCTATATTCAATTGGACTCGTTTAAAAAAAAAACAGATATTTCTTTTCTTGTTTTTAAACAGCATGAAATGAATTTTGGCCAATTCGCGAGGACCTATAAAAATGAAGCATTTGCTAGTTTTTAGCTATTCTAATTTCCTTCCTCACTATCATTATAAACACATTCTGTGTGCTGCTATCTCTAAATCCACTTCTCCAGGCATGTGACATATAACTCAATCCCAAAACCTGGGGTAAAATTCTCCATTCCCCCAATCATCCATATATCATCACAAAAACAAAGAGAACCGATGGTTTGTTCCCAACTTACTTAGAAGCTGGTCTGTGTTGTAATATTGTATCTGTGTCAAGAAACAGTTCCGTTTCATATGACAAGTAGGAAGGAGGGCACCCAGATATTTGCATGGATGGTCCAGGTTTCACAACTGAAACATTTATTTGCCAGAGGCACAAAGCAATAGTCCTGCCTCCACATTGGCCCCCAGAGCCCTGATGGCCAACCATAGACCTGGCTGCCCTGGGGTTAAGGCTAGAGGGTGGGAGAGAGAACAAGATTGGAGGCTCCCAAATGGTCCAATTAGACCTAAGTTTGCCTTCAGAATCTATGCAGGAAGAGGCTTTGTATAGGCAAGTCAAGCTAAAGAAAATTCCATCTATGATACTTGCGTGTGTGTTTGTGTGCATGTGTGTGCATTTCTGGCATGTCCCCCAGGGTCTCTCTGTCCTAGCAAGCAGAATTCTTAAAATTACTGAAAGAAGGTGCTTATTGAAACCTATCGTTCTCCCTTCTTTAGCAGCCTTTGATTTGAAACATTCAAACACATCCCACAGTCTCTGCTTCCCTAAAGGTTTGGGCTTTAATGTTCTAAAAGGGGGGAAAAATAGTAAAATAAAACCATCAAATCTCCTTATGCCAACCAGATCTGTTTTCTCTCACTCGCTAAAAAAAATAGTTACTCAAAACTTCAGAACCCAAGATCCTGCAACTATGGGGGAGTTGTTTTTATTATCCCCATTTTACCGATTGGGGAAATTAAGTTTCAAGCCGAATGATTTTTCCAGTGTCACACAGCTGGTGTCTAAGGTGAGGATTGAACCCAGGTCTCCCTACCTCCAAGTCTAATACCCTTTTTACTATGCCATTATGAATTTGGACAAGTCACTTAGGTCTTTATCCTTCTCTGTAAAACAAAGGAGTTAGAACAAAGACCCTCTGGATCTCAAATATTTTATAAACTTCCCCAGGACGGGGTTTTTCATCTCAGGAGTAGGTCACACTTCACCCAAGTGCTATTTCAGTCCCCATGGTTCTGGAAATGACAAACCACAGAATAAGAAAAAAAGAATGTAAACTAAAGAAATGGAAAACAATAGAAAAAACAGTTGATTGCCTAATTTAAAATGATCTATATAAATGAAAGGCAAAAGAGAAGAGTTTTGTTTGTCATTCAGTTGTTTTTCACTTGTGTCTGATTTTTTATAACACATTTGGAAGTTTCTTGGCAAAGATACTGGAAGTGATTTGCCATTTCTTCTCCACCTCATTTTACAGTTGAGGAAACTGAGGTAAACAAGGTTAAGTGACTTACCCAGTGTCACTCAGCTAGTAAGTGTCTGAAGCTAGATTTGAACTCAAGAAGATGAATCTTCCTGACTTCAGACCCTGTACTCCATCCACTATATCATCTAGCTCCCCAAAAAGACAAGAATGGAAACTTCCAAATGATAATGTTCTCAAGCTGTTATTAATGGTGGTTTACTGTTGAACATTGGAGACAGCTCTGGAGTCCATATCCTAGGAGACATCCTAGATTGCTGGGAAGGTAAGCAGAGGGTAGTGGTCAGTAAGAAATACCCAAATCACAGAATTTCAGAGAAAATCACAGAAATTCAGAGACCACCTTATGGTACTTTGTACTTATCCAATCATGTTCAACTCTTTGTATCTACCATGGGCTAAGTGTCAATAGGGTTTTCTTGGCAAGGATACTTGGAATAGTTTGCCATTTCCTTTTCTATTTTTATGCAGGCAGAGCTAAGTGACTTGTCCAAGGTCACACAGCTAATAAGTATCTGAAGTCAGATTTGAACTCTGGTCTTTTTAAATTCCAGGGCCAGTGTTCCATCTCCATACCACCTAGCTGCCCAAGGGACCACCTAGTTCAGCCTGTACTTAGGTAAGAATCCTCTCTACAACATGCTTAGTAAATAGTCATTCAATATACTCTCATGAAAAGCAATCTTCTCTCTCCCAAGGATGCATATAATGTTTTTTTCAACAGTCAATTCTAAAACCGCTTCCTATATGAGGTCCCTCATGATCCACAAAGGTGCTAATACAACTCTGCCAAAATTACCTTGAGTTATTTGCATGTAGTTTTATAGACTTCTATGTATACAAGTTTTTATCCCTGATAGAATGTAAGATCCTTGAGGGCAAGAACATCTCATTTTTATATTTTTTTTATCACCAGCACCTAGAAAAATGCCCAGCATATACTAAGCACTTAATAAATGTTTGCTGCTTAACTGATTGATTGATCTTTCTGAGGTCTGTGCTCTAGGACCAAGCAAATTAATTGGGGTAGGTCCATACTCCCTCTAATGGGCCTCAAGAGATTTAAAGAGAGCCATCATGTCCTTTATATAATCTGTTTATTGTCCTGGCAGAACACCCTTTATTGATTCAAGGAGTCTCCAGTTCTTTCCATTTCTAAAGTGGCTGTTAGGTGGCAGAGTCGACCTGAAGTGAGGAAGATCTGAGTTCAAATCAAGCTTCAGATTTGTTTTGGCTGTGTGACCCCAAGCAAGTCACTTAAACTCTGGCCACCTCAATTTCCTCATCTACAAAATGAGGATAATAATAGAACCTACCTCAAGGTTGTTGTATGAATAAAATGGAATGATATTTACAAAGCATTTTGCAAACCGTAAAGCATTATATAAATACTATTATTAGTATCATCATCTGGATCACCTGTCTCTGGACTTCCTTCAGCTAATCAATAATCTCCCTAAAATACGATAGCCAAAACCAACCATAATATTCCAGGTATGGTTTTCCTAGGACTGAGTGCAAAATAAGATTATGATTTTCCCATTTTTTTCCATCTGGAATTAAGAATTCATTTAGTACCTAGGGATCAGTAAAATAAGGAAATGTTGGGTTTTTTTCATGTATTTGTCCATTGTTATTTAATTAACTGATATACAAGATGTCCCAAAAGTCTTGGTATAGTTCTAAACCATACAACTCTTTCCCATCCCCATCCTCTAATTCTCCTTCTTGCGGTCCAATCTCAAGTTGCTGGAAGCATTGAATTCAATTTCTCCTACATCTGGTACTGGGGATCAGTAAAAGTGTATTGAATTGAGTATGTAAGTGGGGCTTCTTGCACACAAACAACAAATAGGGTAGAAATATTTCTTCTCTAAACAAGGCTAAAGTTACTCCAGTCTCAAGTATCGAAAATGGTTCCCACCACACATTCTAGGTGATGGCAAGCCAAATGTTGATACTGTACAGTTGAGCAAGCCAAGGTTTCTGGATAATAATGGAAGCCTGGCTAGTTTGTTAAGCATCTGACTTAGAAGCTCATTGTTTTCTGGTGCCTTGTAGTTTAGGCATTGCTCCATGAATAACACTTGTGGGCAGGCACCATTCTGTGGGCTAAGATCCAGTGATTTCCAATAACTTCTAGGGCTCTCTTTTTTCCCTTAACTTACCCCTTCCTTCCTAAATCCTCTTTCTCCCTGACTGGCAAACACTTTCTTTGCCCTTGTCAATCTCTCAAGTCTGTGGCACCCCCTGTTGGGATTGTGACTTGTGGCTTTGCAATGTTAACCCCCAGCTGGGCCACACAGCAGTCCTGGCATTCTCCCTTAACCTCACTGACAGCATAACTCAGTTAGGAAGTCATGTTTTGAAGATGTTCGGCAGAAGGGAAACAGAGACATAAATTGAGGGGCACATTAGTATCCAAGCAAGTGGCAGATAGAAAGATGTAGCCAATGTGGCATCTTAATAGGGTGGGTAGGAGTCAAGGGATCTGCCATCATGGATTATGTGGCTGGGGAAAAAAGAACTCACACAAATATGCATTATTTCCTGGAGGGATATAGAGAATGACAGGGAACAACCTCAATGATAATGATAATGCTGTGAGCACTCAAAGAGCTCAGCCTTCATTCACAGAGATTATCTGATTTTCTCTCATAATCAGAGCAAGGACTTGGGCTTCAGCCCAGAGATTCAGGAGCTTGCTCTATTCCCTTACTGAATGACTTTAATTTCTTAGGAGAGCCCCTGGACCCTCAGCTCTTCTCATTGAGCTCAGAGCCATGAAAAGAGAAAGATTTGACCAATGAAGAGAGTTGAGAGAATGTACTTCTTTCCTTTCATCATAGAGGTGAGAAACTAAGGGATTGGAATAGAGCATATGCTATCAAACACCATAGATATGTTGATTAATTTAGCTCACTGGCCTTTTTTTCCTCTTTATTTTTTTCATCTTTGCTAAAAAGTTTGATTTGTTGAACTGGGTGGAAGAAGGGACAAAAGACCTTAATAAAAATAAAAAATATATTTGTTGTTCAGTTGTTTTAGTTATGTCTGACTCTTCATGATCTCATTTGGGGTTTTCTTGTCAAGAATACTGGAGTGGTTTGCCTTTTCCTTCTCTATCTCATTTTACAGATGAGAAAACTGAGGCAGGGTTAAGTAACTTGCCCAGGGCCACTCAGCTAGTCAGGGTCTGAGACTAGACTTGAACTCAGGAAGAAGAGTCTTCCTGACTCTGGAGCATTCTATCCACTGTGCCAACTAGTTACCCATCAATAAAAATAGGACACCTTAAAAATAAAAAGAAAGCAATGAATGAGTTTCCAAGTCTAGGAGTTGGGGAGAGGGAGATAGGAGATGGGGCAGAGCAAATCTCCATTCAGGTCATTAAGAATGTCTGAAGAAGAAGGGTTGAAGGGAGGTAATCAATCAGTAAGTCAAAAAAATTATTAAGTGCTTTCTGTATCCAGATGCTGTCCTAAGCATTAGGAGTACAAAAAACACAAAGTTATAGTCCCTGCCCTCAAGGACCAAACATTCTAAGGGAAGAGATACATGCAGATAACTGTATATACAAGATAAATACAATGAAAATGGAAGATAATCCCAGAGGCAAAGCTCTAGTAACTAGGTAAGGGACCTAGAAAGTCCTCCTGCAGTAGGTGGGATTGGAGTTGTCTGGAAGGAAGCCAGAAGGCAGAAATAAGGAGAGATGGAGGCAAGCCAGTGGAAAGGCATAGGAGATGAAGAGTGGTAGGAACATCAGTAAAAAAGTTAGTAATGCTGAATCCAAGTATGTGAAGAAGAATAAAGTATAAGAAGACTGGAAAGATGAAAAAGGGACTTCCATTAGACTTCCATTAGATCCTTGAGCTCAGGAGCTGGGTTTTCTCTGCTTATTTTATTATTGTTGGTTTTGCCTTTCTTTGAACCCCTATTGCTTCAGCAAAGTTCCTAGCATATAGCAGACACTTGATAAATACTTGTTGACACAATGTGGACTGGAGCTCAGGAAAAAGATTAGAGATATTTGCACAGATCTAGGAGTCAGATGTATTGGCAGAGATGACAATTGTACCCATGGGAACTTATGAGATCAACTAGTGAGCTAGTATAGAAGTAGAAAAGGAAAAGACTCAGACCAGAGAGTTGGGAGACACCCATATTTAGTGTGACTTAGATATAAATCCAACAAAAAATGACTAAAAAATAATTTGACATATAGGATTAGAATTAAAAGAGAGCAGCGTTTTATAAACCTAAAGAGGAGAAATTATCCAAGAGTAAATGTCAAAAGCTTCAGAAAAGTCAAGAAGGATGAAGAAGAGGGAAAAGCCATAAAATTTTAGTAATTAAAGGAAAATTGATAATTTTGGAGAGGGCAGTTTCAGTAGAATCATCAGTTCAGACCGAAAAAGGTTAAGAATCAAATGAGAGGGAAAAAATGTTTTTAAAGAATCAAATGAAAGGAAATGAATGGGGGCAGCAAGTCTAGGTAGCTTTCTCAAGGAGCTTAACTGAGAAGAAAAGGACAGATTAAAGCTGGAAGGGAGGACAAGATCAGGTAATGGTCTTTCTTTTTAATGAAGAAACATGGATGTTTTTTATAGGCAGTAGGGAAAGAGCCATTAAATGGGGAAAGATTGAAGATAGAGGAGTTGATAAAGGGGGAATGATTTAAAGGAGACAATCTACAGGAAAAGATGAGAAGGGATAGGATGAAAGGTACATGTTTGCCTTGGCAAAGACAAAAGCATTGCTTTATGTGAGACAAGGGCAAAGTAATCAATAATGAAGGGAAAAATCTGGGTGATGTGAGATGAGAAGAGGAAGAAAAGAAGAAAGAATTATTTCAATTGTTTCAATGAAGTATGGGACAGCTAATACAGTGAGGGGAATAGGTCCTTCAAGGGGTTTCAGAATGACTTCAAAAGTTTGGAAAAGTTGCCATGGTAAATAGGAACGTGAACTATTTAGGGAAGTGTAAAACATTATCTTGCTGCAGTAAGGGTCCAGTTGGGACTATAAATTTATAGTGCACCCAGTCATCATGATTTCATGACTTTCTCCAGTTCTTTTCAGCAGTACCTGAATTTGGTAGATGGTGTGAACAATCCAAAGTTGGAGTCCATCAAAGCATAATTAATGATAAGACAAAGGAGCAAAAATTTGTTGGTAAAGGTAAAAGTACAACCAGGAATGGAAAGGGAAGCCAGGAGTATCTTTTCACCAGGAGGGATACAGGTTTCAGTGAGAACTAGAAGATGGAGAGTTTGAGAAAGAGGAAAGGTCTAAGATGAAAACAAGTTTGTTGATTACAGAGCAGACATTCCAGAGAGCACAGTGGATAGATCTAGGGTGGGACATTTGGAGAATAGTGTTGGAGAGGTTAGGGATAAGTGAGTGGGCAGTTGAGGATGGGGAAGAGGAACGAAATAGTTCCATTACTGATGTTTTTAAATGATGCTCTTATATAAAATCAATCTTATAATTCTAATAATCATGTCATAATATTTATTAGAAAAACATACTCATCACTTTTCCAAATAAATTGAAATGATGAGTAAACCAGATCCCTGAAGGTGATCCCCATATGATATAAATAGCCTCTTATGCTTACAATCACACCCACATATTTCATCCAGACAAAGATAAAACCTTTGTCTCCCTGTCCTAGAAGCCCAATCACGATTGATATAGCCCAGCGTAGCCAAGAGGTCAAATGTTCCATACGTAGGATTCTATTGGGATCAATAAAGATATTTAGGATTATGGCTTGTAGTGAAAAATAGGAAGGTAAGGAGGGACCTAGGAATATTGTAAGTAGCACTATTCTATGACAGAACATCCAAAATCCCTGTCACACCCCCAGAATCTATTCTATGAACCCTTCCCTTCTCTCTCCCTCCCTGCACTGCCACCTCTAAGATCCAAGCTCCATTTCCACATACTGAAAAGGAATTCACAAGGAGGTGCTGTTTTCTTAATCATCCTGTATTGAATATGGCTGGATAACTACAGAACTAAAGCAGAATGTTCTAATCTAGGATTAAAGAGTCTAAGACTCCTCAGAAATGTTGGCCATGTAAGTCTGTAAGTTATTTGTATAGAAATGATGACTGAACCAATGGAAGCTGATGAGATCATCAAGAGAGGGTATGAAGAGAAAGTCCAGCACAGAGTTTTAGGATGATGTCTATGATTAGTGAGTAGAACATGGTCAATTAACAAGCAAAGGAAACTAAGAAAGAGTGATCATGAAAAGCCAAGGAAGGGAGAGTGCCTAGGTAAAGGCGCCATGCTGAGACCTCCAGAGCTATCCCAGGGTCTTAGTAGCTCTCTCTACAGCTCTGAGTCACCCTATCAATTATGGCAAACTACAGAAGGCGCCCACAAACCTATCATCACACAGTGACCTCCATGCAGTGTCCTGCACCAAGGCAGGCCAATTTCACGAGGGCCCAGTGGATTCCCCTTTGTTATCAACATTGGTAAGCAATTATTAGAAGATCCCGAAGTAAATCAAGAAAATAAAGTGTGTTGAGGAAAGGGGTAATTCAATCCAGCTGACTTCCTGGTCCATTCTCTCTCTCAGTTCAGAGGGATATGTGTTTGTGTGTGTCACTGTTACCACACCCCTCATACCTATTTTGATATTTATTAGTAAGGGGCACAGTTTTTCCCAAGAGGGCCACTGGGATCAGAATATCTTTTTCTTGGTTGGTGTTTCCTTTCCTTTCTCTCTGAAATAAGGGAAAAGGGAGAAGTAAATGAACATAGCAGCTGCTTACTGTTCAGTAGAAGATGTAATTTCCTCAAAGGGCACAGAATCAAGAGAACCTAACAGACAGGTTAACCAGAATGCCAATAACCAGAAACCCAGAAATTGACTTGTGAATATTAAAAGAGTATTAGAGAACCAGCCCAAAGTTAGTTTAAAAACTCTGGTTTCAACTATACTGGGATCCAGTTAGATAGAGGGATTTCATCCTAAGGGGGCCTAAGAGGCTACAGGACAAATAAAAAAATTATATAAATAGGGGATAATTTTCTAAGCAAAGCCTATGTATCTCTAATTGTGACAATTCCTCCCTGCCAACAAAAAATAAAACAAAACCCATAATATATATCTGGCCTTGCTGAGATTATTGCCCTATTCCTTCACACCACTATTATTGGCTCTAGAGTCCCTAATGTATATTCTACATCCCACGCTTACTAGTTGTGTGACCTTGAGCAAGTCCTTCATTCAGTTCTTTGGACCCTACTTTCATCATCTGTAAAATAAGAAGTTTGGATAAAATAATTTCTAAGATCTCGAGTTCTAATTCCATGATTATTTGACTTAAATTTCCCCTTTAGGGACCACTGAGACCACAGAAGTGTAGCCTTCAAGAAATGTAATCTAGTTATGGAGATTGATGTGCTGGGACCATTCATGTTCAGCCACAGCCAAATCTCCTGAACTTCCATTTCCTTTGTTAACTCATGACCTCTTTTTCCTTCCATATCAGGTACTGTTTTTACAAGAATTAAAGAGGTACCATTAGCAATAGTGGGATTAATCCAAAGTAGAGCTTTTGATTTTCAACGTTAAGACTCTGCTTTTCACATAGAGATCAGATGGAGACAGTCTGTGGGATTTTCCTTTAGCAATTACAACACTTGTGTTTAATAGCAAATGACTTCCATGGCCCTACATAGGCTACTAATAAAATTAATCAATTGAGAGTCAAAAAAGGACAAAGGTGGTGGGTGGGAGCAAAGGAAAGAAGTCCTTTAAGTGTATGACCTTGCCACTGATAGAAGAAAAAAATGCAACCAGGCAAACCCCAATATTCACTCTAAGCAATTTTCTGGACTGTCTGTAAAAAGCCTTTTCAGGAAGCAAGCAAACCATTTTTGGAACAGCTGCCCTATACTTGGATTAATACTTTGATGCAATGACAAGGATTTCAAAATGCAAATGGCCATAAATGGATTATGACATACATAAAACTGAAAAAGATATTCTGGTAAGTCTGGCTCTAAGATAAGGGGAAGTGATTCCCTGAATTCAAAAATCCTTTCCCAGGGAATGAAGCTCTGAATTTGGACCACATTAGAATTAGGATTCTGAAGATTGGCAATGCTAGCTATAACTCCGAGTTTCATTCTTGGAGCAAACTATCACCCAAGTAATGAAAGGTGTGAAAAATGGTTTGGGGATCATAGAGGTGGAAGAGACATCCAAGGTCATGTAGCCCAATGCCCACATGTCAAGGATTCAGAAAGTACAACTGAAAGAGGCCAAGTAACAAGAAGCAACATTAAGATTCAAACTCAGATCTTCTGGATACAAATCCAATGTCTTTTTCATCGTATCGTGTTGTCCCTACTTGAAATAAACCAAATTCACAATATATTCCATGATATATTCACACAACATTTCTGAGGACACCTAGATTGTGTGAAAAATCATTCCTCAAAGACCAAATTTTTAGATTACTTAGGAATACTGGAAAATATCTCTTGATAGTTTTGCTCCTTAAGCAAAACATTTCCCACCAGCACAAAGGTCTTAGTGAAACTAGTGCCAAAGCAAGAAAAAAAAATGAAATGTATAAACACAGCCACTTGGCTTTCTATGGGAGATAGAAAGATTAAATAAGATAAAATTTCTGACTACCTGCCCCTAAAATCAATTCTTAATCATTCATTTCATACATCATTGGTTGGGTGCATTCGCTATGACATTGTGGGGCCCTCTGCTTTCCTATTCTAACTCCCTTTGTCCCTTCTCCTTCTTCATCCCCTCTAGTACCTCTAACCCAGCTTGGTTCCATACCATTTTGATACCACCTCCCTGTGTTGCCCATATGACAAATGTTCAGGGAATGTAAAAGAATCTTAATATTAGTCTAAGCAATGTACGATTAACAAGAGAAACCGGCTGTACAAGCAAAAAAGGCATTCCAAAGATTGCACAGAAAATATTTTGTGGCTAAATGGTGTTCTGGATTATTTAAGAAGAAATGACAGGGAGACAGAGACACAGAGGAGAGAAAGAAAAGACAAAGAGAAGAAGAAGAAGAAGAAGAAGAAGAAGAAGAAGAAGAAGAAGAAGAAGAAGAAGAAGAAGAAGAAGAAGAAGAAGAAGAAGAAGAAGAAGAAGAAGAAGAAGAAGAAGAAGAAGAAGAAGAAGAAGAAGAAGAAAGAAAGAAAGAAGAAATGGAGGAGGAGGAGGGAGAGAGAGAGACAGAGAGAGAGAGAGAGAGACAGAGAGAGAGCACCTAGTATACAGTATTATCTGTAGCTATTCATAACTATGACCGATCACTTCTCCCCATATATCATTTGAAGGTCCCCTATCTTTCAGAACCCAAGCATGTTATCTAGGGTGAGCACCCCTGATTGACAAGGCTTGACACCAATTGACTTTAAGTTATGTTCAAGATTCAAAAGTTGCCTCAAAAAATGGAGACTCATCATCAATGGGGAGATTCAAAAAAAATGTTGAGGTCTGATGTGTGAAAAAATGACTTAATAGAAACAAGTTAAGTGATGGTCTCCCAAGGAAACTACTCTAAAAGGGTCCACCATCATTTGATAAGTTGATTAGTTCCAATATCCTTGTTTCCAAAAATTCAGTCTCCTTAGTTTATAATCATCCTCATAGATGATCATGTGCACATATAGATGCTCTAATCCTTTCACATATGTATCCAGCTCCAAAGGCAGGTAGAGGACTCCATAATGCAAAGAATACTGGACTTGGAGTCAAGAAGACCTGAGTTCAAATGTGACCTCAGAGACTCATTAGCTCTGTCACCCTGGTCAAGTCATTCAACCTGTCTGCCTCAGTTTGCTCAATTATAAAATTGGTATAATAAAAATATTCCCAAGGTCTTGTCAGGATCAAATAAAATAAAGTATAAAATATGCTTAGCATATACTAGATACTTAATAATTTTTTTCCTTCCTTCTCTATGGCAATGGAAAATCATATCAGAGATTTAGAGCTGGAAGGAACCTCAAAGGATATCTAGTCCAACACCCTTATTTTAAAATGAAAGAAACTGAGGCCCTGAAATATAAATTTACTTCCCTAAGACCAGAGATCATGCCCCAAGCTGCATCAGTCAATCAATATATGTCCACGATATGTCAAACATTATGCTAGATATTGGAGATACCAATAAACAAGTGAGTCAGTCCCTGTCCTCAGAAAGCTTATATTTCTAGGAGTAGCTAGTCAGTGGATAAAGTGCTAAGCCTGAAGTTGGGAAGACCCAAGTCCAAATCTTGCCTCAGACACTCTCTAGTTGTGTAACCCTGGGCAAGCAACAACCCCAGTGGCCAGCCCTTATTGTTCTTCTGCCTTATAATTGTTCTAAGTTCTAAGGAAGAAGGAGGAGGAGGAGGAGAAGGAGGAGGAGGAGGAGGAGAGGGAGAAGAGGGAGGGGGAGGAGAAAACCTACTCCATTAAGTAAAGACAGGGTATATGTCTACCCTCCCAGTACATGGTGAGTTGGAATGATAAACACAAGCAACTGCGAAATCAGAAAAAATGTCTTGAAGGGAAAGATGCTTGAATTTAAGCATGGGAATAGTCTATACAAGGGCATAGAAGTAAAAGAAGAAATTTCCCAGCTAGAAAACAGTGAGAAGATTCCCAACACATATTCCATGTACATAGCCCAGCATACCACAGAGAATATAGACGCATCTAGAACATAAAATATATAGACAGTTTGCATACTACTTACTAATCAAGCACCATTCTCAATCCTACTTACACCATCTCAGATTGTTGGATTACTCAATAATTCTCTATTTTCTTCCCAAATACTCCTTTTTTCACATACATTGAAAAGCTTGCTGCACAAAACTGAGATATATGATGAAAATTTCATGAATCAAATTATTCTTCCAATCTATTTATAATAAGAAAAATGATAGGGAGAAGGGGGAGGCACAAACATTTATTAAGTGCCTACTATATGTCAGGTTCTATTCTGTTTTTACAAATTTCTCATTTAATAGCTTACACTTATGTAAAGCTTTTATCTATATGATTTCTACTTAGGACTAATAGAAATATAAAAATATTAGGACCAAGGATAGCCTGGGTAGGTATACTGTCATTCACAAGATACTAAAAGAATGGGAAAGACTCCAGTGCAGCTGATAGATCCTTCATGGAAGATTTCAGAAATGGACTAAGCCATTCAGCTTGGAAAACTCTTTCCCTGGTTTAGTACTGCCCACTAGTTCTAGCCAGCTCTGGACCCCCTAACATGCTTCATCCTGATCATGTTCCTGCCATGATGCTTAGTTCTAGCTGCTACTATACCTCCCAAAGACTCTTTCTCAATGAGACCTTCACCTCGTACTCCAATGATTCTTTCCACAACACTGCAAAATAACTCAGTTGCCACACCTCTTGTTCTGAGAAATCAGATTAACATTACTATCTATTGCTTTTGGAAAGGGTAAGACTACCTGTTGCTCTAGAGCAGTGATGGGCAAACTTTTTAAAGAGGGGCCCAAAGGAAAGGAAATGCTCATCTGTCAGTCTATTTCTACGGCAACTCTTTCGAAGTTTCATTGAATTGTATGCTACTCATTGTATTCATCAGATTAGGAGTAATGTCACACTGCTGGATAGAACATTTCAGGGGGCTGCATCTGGCCCCCATGGGCAGTAGTTTGCCCATCACTGCTCAGAGGAAGACAGATGGAGCAGTATATAGTGTGCTGAGTTGTAGAGTCAAGAAGACCTGAGTTCAAATCCCAACTCAGCCATTTACTAGCTGTGAAACCCTGGGCAAATCATTTAATCTGTCTGCCTTTGTTTCCTCAACTGTAAAATGGGGATAATAATAGTACCTACCTCCAGGATTGTCGTGAGGATCAGATAAAATAATATTGCAAAGCACTTAGCACTGTGCCTAGACATAACAGATAATTAATAAATACTTATTTCCTTCCCTTTTTGGCTCAACTCATCAATCCTGTGCCCTTCCAGAGCACAATTCCCTCAATGCAACTCTCTTATGTGTCATCTCCCTTCATTACAATGTAAGCTCTTACAGGATAGGTATACTCAGTTCTTTGTATTTGTAGCCCTATCACTTTGTAATACTTAACAAAATATTTTTTATTTATTCATTGACTATCCAAAAAATAATTACTTGAGATGAAAAGCCTCATCCTCTGGCCAAATAAGAAGAAGTCCTACCAATGCAATCAATATTCCAAATGCAGAAAATTAAAATGAGCTCAAAAGCTAGGAAGTGCCTGAGGCTACATTCAAACTCAGGCCCTCCTAATTCTAAGCCTTGTGCTCTATCCACTATACTACCCAGCTGCTCCAATTCACACTTTCTGATTTCAAGACTAATGTCATCCAAAACTCCCATAATTGGTTCTGTAATTTCTGCCAGTGGCCATTTACTCTATCCTCACTAGAGATAGAGAATAGATAGTCTCTGTTTCATACACTGACAAACAGGTCTAATAAGCAGATTTTTAATAGTAAGAAGTGAGAGGAAAATCCCTCTTGTCTCAAGCCTGCTCAGAATGCTTTACCCAAGACCAAAGATCTTAACACATTAGCAATATAGATTGAAGTGTCGAAAGTTCAAAACTGAAATGCTTCCTTGTGAATCTAATGCACTGAATATTTCCAGCTATTGAGCCTCTGCCTCTTTCGGGCAGTTAAGTTGGATAAGCCCAGAAGATTTCATCATTCCAAGTCATAATGGCCTCTCTACCTTGTTCACAAACAGAGATGAAGCACCACTTTACCAAAGATGTATTCTATTCAATTCAACAAACATTTTAACCAGAACAAGACATTATGCTAGGTCCTGGTGATATGAAGATGGATTCAACACAGAGCCTGCTTTTAGGGAGCTTACACTCCATTGAATGGAAAAGATATCCCCCAAAATAATTACAATACAGATTCTTGCAAAATAGAAATTCAGGAAAAGAGTTCCAAGATATGTAAGAAGGAACTCAATTGTTTTATTTAGAACTGGGAAGTTCCATTTTAAAATTTTCCTTAATAGTCCCATTGTTCTCTCTAGGTTCTCCCCATTGTTGTCTTCTACTGATGGCTGCATTCTATGATATTTTTCTTATCATGTCATTGTGTTGGGAGTAATTATTTTTTGATGCTTAATTTGCCTGAATTTCTAACTTTGGTTTTCATCACTATAGAAGGCTTGGGAGGACTCTTATTTAACTCCTTCCTAAGTCAGACAGTGACATCCAAGTTTATCTATTCTGCAAATTTGCAAGTTTGAATTAGGGAATGTTGAATGCATCTCTTTAAAATAAGGGCCACCAGCCATAGTGCCACCATTGGTAAGGAGAAACGGGAAGTCAAAAGAACCAAGAACTTGTCCTAATCCATTTTACCATGCTCAGATGAACACAGTCTTTTACAGAATGGATCACATTCCAATTTCCAAGTCATTTCTGATTGGATGTTCTTTTTTTCCTCCTAGATAAAACATGTCCCTACTATTTCCATATACCTCAGCTGGTGGGTAAAGACAGATGCCTAAAGAACATAATCCCTTTTCTCAGATGTAAAATCTGTTTACTACCATGAAGGCGGTCTCCCTACACATAATCCTCTCATACCTCAGGAGTGTTCAGTCCCTGTAGAGTGTGGCTACAAACCACGGAAAACTCTGTGTTCTTATCTTGTCCCTTTCCCCCATATATTCTTCACAAAGGTTTCCTATTTTATTGACCTGATGATATTTTGTTTCCTATCCAATAGGAATTTGGAAACTCTGTTGTATAGTAGGGAGGCCTGTGATAAATAAGCTCTGTTTTCTGTGCAGGAGACTTCTGCTATTCCTTTTAATGGATTACATTCCATAATCCTTTGAATTTGAGTCAGCAGTCAAAAGTCAAGCCAAAGTAGCTAGAAAAGTGATTTCTTTTACTCAAGTAATGGCTAATAGGACCAAATTGCCAATTTAGGAAATTAAATATGAATCTATTTTATTATAAATATATATTAAATATAAATGCATGTGAGATAAAAGCTATATGATCACAAATCTTTTTTAAAGCTTTTAAACATCACTGGATTCCCTCACTGTGCCTAATACCATGCTGGGCATAGAGTATTCTCTAAATAAATGCTTCTAGACCCTTAATAAATAAATGCTGAATTAAATGGAATTGCATCACATGAATAAGTTATATCTGGAGCACCTTAAAATTTACAAAACATGAATAATTTCATTTGAGCCTTACAATGATCTTGAAGATTGACAGGACTCTTTCTCATTTTCAAAAAGCTAGGGCTTTCGAACTGGATGGAACCAGTAAGATCATCCAGCCCATGGGGGGGTGGGGGTGGGAGAAGGGGAGGGAAAGAACATGAATCATGAACCATGGAAAACTGTTCTAAAATAATTAAATAAATAAATGAACTTAAAAAAAAAGATCATCCAGTCCAACCTTTCACTGTACAAATGAAGAAAATAAGAGTGCATCTTATAGCTAATAAGGAGTGAAATCCAGAGGTTTTGTTTTTTTTTTTCTCTCCTTCAAGCCCAGGACTCTTCCTATTTAACCCTACTGCCTCCATCTTTATTGTTGGCCCTTGCATGGGAAGATGACATGACTTTGATGTTCCAAGCTAGGATTGTAGATGAGAACCTAAAATAATTTGTGGATAACCTGCAGACTTTCACACTATCCTCCCAAGTCTTCAGTTACCCTTGTGGGCATTTGAATTAAGTTCTGAAAACTTTTATTAAGCATTTTATATGTGCCAGATGCTGGGGATACAAATGCAAAACAAAAAACAGAATCGTCCTCAAAGAGTATATATTCTACCTGGGGGATAAAAGAGGACCCAATACTTATGAAATCTAGTTAATATAATTTTAGGGAGGAGAGAACTCCTAGGGAGTATCAGAAAAGGTTTCCCAAAGGAGGTGACATCTGAGCAAATTTGCTTCTTTTTGAATGGAAGTTTTCATCCTTGGAGAAGTGTCATATAAATGAAGAGAGATCCATTCATAGATACAATGATGGGAAGAGGGAGGGCATCACAGAAACTAAGGGCCAAAGGCATCCCTGTGATCATACTGATCTGAGGCCATCAAAAGGCTGAAGAAGGTTTGGACTAAAATGGGTCCCACCATTATTTGCCCAGAGATGCTTCCATTGTCATTTTGTCTGCAGTGCCACATTGCTTCAAGGTTCTATCCGAGGTCTCCTTTGAGTCTGCCTATAGTCAGCCTGCTTACCTTGTACGTATAGCAATCGAGTGGCTTGATACAACTTATACATTTGTTTGTTCATAGTTCATTTCCCAGACAAATACAGCCTAGCAAAGGAACTGAGGGCATGAGATTACCACCCCCCATGGATCTAGGCACACATATACACATACACATGCGCACATACTACTGGAGCTGGAAGGGATTTTAGAAGACATTTTAATCGTTGATGATGATGCCCATATGGAAATATCCTGTACATTATCTCCCAATGATTTCTGTTCCTTTGGACTTTTCTTGGAGATTCTGCATTAAAAATAACTCATCACCACAACTGCATTAAAGATAATAGGTACCCAAGGCAGCTCATTCCACTTTCAGTTAGCTCTAATTAGAAGCAAGTTTTTTCTTTATATCAAGCCTAAATCTAGCTAGATACAACTTCTGCCACTGATTCATTTTATGCCTTCCAAGACCAAGGAGAACAAATCTAATCCCTCTTCCCCATGACAGTCCTTCATGAGTAACCCATTATTGCTACATTCCAAGAGGATCCTATTGGATGTGTCTGTTACAGAAATGAATCAAGGAAGTAAATTATAGTGATCTGGAGCACTGGCGCATAGTGGGACAAGGACTGGACCTGTGATTTTCTCGGCATAGGGAAGAATAAAGTGAAGAAATTCCCTCAGACAATGCAGGTTGGTACCTTCTTTGAATTCTAGAATTCTGAGAGATTGTGACTCATATATATCAGAGACAAGACTTGAATTAGATCTTCCTGTCTTCAACACTGATTCTTTAGCCACAGTGTGACGCTGACTTCCTGTCTATAGCAGTATCTCACATGAGCATACTTGATGCTTTGTAAAGCTTTGGTCTAAATATCATCTATTGGGGTTGGTAAAAGAAGTATTAAAAATACTAAAATGTAATTGCAGTCTCATAGCTGTGGATCTTCTTTCCAGTCTGTGGAAATCACCATCCATTCATGCCTCCCATTCATTTTGACTCTTATCTTTGTCTTCCCATAAAGTCACCTACAAAGCCTTCCCATAAAGCCTACTCCACAAGCTGGGGTCTTCTTTTCATAGCACAATCCATCTCTGGCTTCAGAGCATGGCCCAAAGAGAGCACATCATCTGCCCATGAACCTTCCTCCAAACTTCCTTATTTCAATTGTCAGAACTAACGTTCTCCCAGTCATCTAGGTTTGAAACTTCCAAGTTATTGCTGACTCTTCTATCTCCCTCACATCCTGTCAAGTTCTCCCAGTTATATATTGAGAACTCTCTCATCCCTTCCCTTCCCTTTCTTTTTCTCTTAGTATCACTTCCAAAGTTCTGGCTTTTGTCAGCACTCACCTGCATTATTAGCCTCAAAATTATCTCTCTCACACACCTCTCCCTCCCTTAACCATTGAGAAGGCAAGAAACACAAAATCATTTAAAAAAAAGTATGTCAAAAAAAAAAAACAAATCCCTCACCAGCCACATCAAAAAAGAAAATATACTTTAAACTGCCCTCTGAGTCCATCGCCTCTCTATCTGGAGGTAGACGTCGCATTTCATCATGAACCCTTTGGAACTGTGGTTGTTCATTGTTGTCAACTTTGCAATTTATGATGTGAATATAATACAAGCTGAGACAATAGGAGGGGTAAAAAAACCTCATATACTGGCCCATGGGAAAGAAACTCTGGACTCTGTCCTCACTCAATGGGATACTTTCAGATACTATCAGATTGCCAAGGGCATTGGTAAGAGGCCACCAACTAAGATAAGGAGAACAGGGTAGAACTGAGCAAAGAGGAATTCAACTGAGGAACAGCCATTGGATGAAAAAATACACCTCTGATATCCAAGCAGAGTATCATCTTCCTCCTTATATAAAGACCCCATGATTTCTTTAGTCAAAGGGTTCTTAACCTGTGAACCTGTGATCTGTGACTTTGATTGATATATATATATATATATCTATGTGTATATATATGTGTGTGTATAACATATATAATAGAATTTATTTATTATAATTGTTTTCTTTTGAAATCCTTTATATTTCATCTCATTCTTTTAAAAATAATATTCCGAGAAGGGATCCATAGGTCTCAACAGACAGTCCTAGGCATTTACAACTAGAAAAAGGTGAGCCCCTATTCTAGCCCATTCACCCCAGGTTTGAGGGGAGAACATATTTTCCCCAGTCTTATTATACCTTTAGGAGATTTCTTTTCTCAGGTTATGCATTTATTTCAGGTCAAAAATATCAAAGGCCTCCTAGAATGTGAATGTCATGGGAAAAAGAGTTATTATTTAGCATGGTTCATTTGAAAAGAATACTGCTTTGGAATCAGAAGACTGAGTTTAAATAATGATTTTATGATTTACTCCCTTAATTTGAAACACTAGGTGGCACAGAGTCTCGAGAGAATGCCAAGCCTTGGGTCAGGAAGACCTGAGTTCAAATTTGACTACTTACTAGCTGTGTGACCCTGGGAAAGTCACTATAGTACTTTGCCAAGAAAACTCCAAATAGGGTCATAAAGATTAGAACACAATTTAACAACAAAATGATGTGAAACAAATCATTTAACCTCTCTGGGACCCAATTTTCTTGTCAATAAAATGAAAGAAATGGAGGAGACGATCTCTCAGATCTCTTCCAGTTCTAAATTTGTGAAGCGAAGAATTTATCACAATATGTACAAAGATTTAAAAAAATGGTATCATCCTTGCCCTGCAGTAGTTTACATTCTAGCAAAGGGGATACAATAGGCTAACAGAGAAATAACAGAGAAAGATGTTTACTGTGATGGACTATTTGAAAAAGAGCTCCAAAGAAAATTCTGAAGGCATATTTGCACTGGGAGAGACCAGTCTTAGCCAGGGAAATAAAGAAAGGTTTAATGGAGAAGGTGCACGTGAGAAGAACCTTATAGGAATTAAAAGATTCCCAAGGGCAGAAATGAGGAGGAAGAACATTCCAGCCTTGGGTAGGGGGTGCAGAAGTGAGAGACAGCATGTCTAAGTCAAAGGCAGCAATACAGTTTTGCTGGAATGCAGTGTGTATAAAGGGAAATAAAGTGAAACCCTGCCATTAATTTTACATCCGTCAGTTGCTAAATTTTTATTATTTATTTATTCTAACATCATTTTTTTTAATTTGGAGTTCCCAATTCTCTCCCTCCCACCCCTTCTCCACCCATTATGAAGGCAAGAAATGTGATATCAATTATACATGTGAAATCATGCACATATTTCCATATTTAGCTAAGAAATTTTTCAAAAATGATTTTACCTCTTAGGAAAGTCTCAACACTGGTCCTATTTTCTCTAATAATTATTTTGAAAGATAACTACAAAGTCTTCTCAAAGGCTAACTAGAGACCTGCTTTTCTCCTCTTATCTATGCAAGGCACAGACAATTGCCAGATACCTTGGAGAATTAATGTGATTTAATTATATTCTATCTCATGGTAGTTAGTATCAAACTTCTATTGTACAAGAAATTATTTCTTCACAAATCTAGCTCTGTTATTATGCTCATCCGTTATTCATTAAACTCATTAAGATCAATAGGGATTGCTTATAAATAGCTATGTATCCTATTGATTCAAAAAAGGCAGATAAGGAAGAGGTTTTTAGAGTATGACAGCAGAAAGCTTCTTAGTTATTTCTAGGGGGATTCATGTAATGGGAATCTATGCGTAGTTGATTTTTTTTTCCCATCAATAGATAGGAACACTGAACAAAATTACTGGCTTTGTTCTCCCTAAGAAGAATACAGAGGCAATGCTACACAATGGGGGAAAAAAAACCTCATTGAATTTAGAGTCAGATGATGTGGGTTCAAATCCCTCCCCTCCTGCCTCTTCATCCCTGAATGACTTAGGGCAATTTAACCACACATAACCTCTCTGAGGGGCAGCCAGATGGGGTGGTAGATGGAACACTGGGCTTAGAATAAGGAAGATTCATCTTCATGAGTTCAAATATGGCCTCAGAAATGTGACCCTGAACAAGTTACTTAACCCTATTTGCCTTAGTTTCCTCATCTTTAAAATGAACTGGAAATGGCAGTTCAAAAAAGAAAATGGAAAACCATTCCAAGATCTCTGCCAAGAAAACTCCAAACTGGATCACCAAGTGTCGAATGAGACTGAAATGACTAAACAACTAGCCTCTTGAAAATGAAGAGTTTGGACTAGATAAGCTCTGAGGTACTTCTTCCCTTTCTAGACGTATGATCTAGAATTTTATGAAATCATTTTCTAAGCCTTGGTTTCTTTAATTGTAAAACAAAGGGTTAGACTAGAAGGGCTATGAATAAAGGCAGTTTGTAAATTAGTAAGAAACCGTGGTGAGTTAGTTCAATTCTGGATCTCAAGGAAGAGAAATATCGTTATACCCAGATTTATTTTAAGTATAGTGCTTCTTGGGAACATTCAGATAACCACTGGAACACATCCACACAAAAAGCATACAGAAGGAGTATCTAGGTGGCTTAGTAGATAGAGAGCCAGGCCTGGAGATGGGAGGTCCTGGGTTCAAATCTGAACTCAGGACTTTCTTTTTCTCTCTCTATCCAAGTTGATCTCTCCATACACTCTGCTGTATCTATCACCATTCCTACAATGCTAGGACATAGATCAAGTGCATAAAGAGTTCTCAGAGGTCCCAGTCAAATTTTCTCAATTTAAAGAGAACCGAGGCCAGGAAATTATGACATTCAAGATCACAAGGCAGTAAGTATCAAAGATATGATTTGAACTTAGAGCCAAAGCTCTTTCTACCATACCAAGTAAGCTGTTATATAAGTGCGAATTGATATCATCATTATCATCATCATCTCGAAGTTGGACATGCTTCCTTGGTGGGAGGGGAGTGGAGGAAGATAGAGAGAATATTAAATAAAAACTCTTAATACTCCGGATTTTAAAACACTCCACCACCTCGCCTTCCCTTCTTCCCCCTCACAAAGGGGGAGACAAAGTAGAGTTGATGTTAAAAATAGACCTTAATATTCATAATCTTAAAATGATTTCTGGCATAACACAAATTCTTAGGGCCAGATGACAGCGAGGTGATCTTAGAGGTCATATTTCTCCTTTATTTAAAATAATTTATTAAAAGTGTTTGAAATTGTTCCCCAGCAATTATTGCTTTAGGGTTAAGCCATGCATGATCCATTTATATTCCAAGATTAGACCTGACAACCTCCTTTCCTATTGATTAGCCTTATGAATCTGTTCATGAGAACTTTTGCCAGATTAGAACATTTTACAGAGAAGATGATCGGGGCTGGAATATCTTTTATGTAATCAAGGGCAGTGTGTAAAATAGTTAGAGCACTGAACACATGAAAATGCATTTCAAGAGAATAGTGTCTTAGTACATATATCTATACAGTATAGGATGGGATGGAAGGATTTAATTCTTCCCATTAAAGGTACTATGGTCTAGTAGAGCTAGGTAGCACAGTGGATAGACTAGTAGGCATGGAACCAGAAAGATTCATCTTCATGAGTTCAAATCTGACCTCAGACTCTTACTAGCTGTGTGACCCTGGGGAAATCATTTAACCCTCCTTGCTTCAGTATTTGTCAGATGACCTAGAGAAGGGTAATGGCAAACTACTTCTAGTATCTCTGTCAAGAAAATCCCAAATGAGTTGCAAAGTCTCAGGCATGACTAAAATGACACAACAATAAGAGGTCTAGAGAAAAGGGTGATAGATTCAGAGACAGAGGAATCAGATTCAAATCCAGGCTCTGCTCTTTACAAACTATATGATCTTGGATAAATCATAACTTCCAGTACTTCCATTTCTTATTTGTTAGATAATGTGGTTAAACTAATTAACCTGGAATTCACTTCTAACTCTAGTGACCGATTCTATAGTCCACTCATACTATTGTTAATAAGGTAAAGAGAATATTTTAATAGAAAAAATAGCTGGAATATATAGTAAATGTACAATATAAAATCTGATTCAAGGATTGCTATGGAATAGCCATAGAGAAGCAAAGTGATTATCTATTCTATCTACTTGTATTGTACTTTTAATATTTCTCCAAGAATTTCTACTCTAGTATTGTCTTCACTGTAGGGGTTTAGAAATTGAGGACAAGCCCTCTTCACTTATGTTTCATAAAGTTTTCTATATTTTGATAATAATATTTGGGCATAAATTACTTTATAATCCTGGGTATTTATTTGGGGCATTCAAAAATAATATTTGGAGAATGGCTCCCTGAACTTTGCTACATTGTCATAGGGGTCCATGACATTTTTGTTGTTCACTCAATTTTCTATCACATCTGATTCTCTGTGACCCCTTTTGGGGTTTTCTTGGAGAAAATAATGTTCTAGTTAGCCATTTCCTTCTCCAGCTCATTTTAAAGAGGAGGACCTGAGGCAAAGATAAGTGGTGTGCCTAGACTCATGCAACTAGTAAATATCTGGGGCCAGATTTGAACTTAGGAAGAAGCGTCTTCTAATATTCTATACATTACATCACTCAACTGCCTGTTTATGACAGAAAAGGTCACAAACCCCTATCTATGTTAAGACACTATGCCTGCAGTTCCACTGGCTGCCAGCAGTGCCTTAGATTTGCTTCTATATGACAGTAAATTTGTTTATCCCATAGGGGATTAGGTGAGTCTTAGAAAATGCATTATATAATTTATCAAATTTTTATAATATTCTTCCATTTTATTAAACTTAAAAACATTTAGCTATTTTTAAAGAACTGTCAAAGATGTCAAGCTAGAGGTGGTATGGGATAGAGTAGAAAGACCCCACATTTGGAGTCTTGGGAGTTAAATCAGAATTTTGGCTCAGCTGCTTAATTGATTTTGATTCTAAATCATTCATCTCTCTCTTCCTGTTTCTTCACTGGAAAATAGCATTTTCCTCTACATAACTGTCCCACATCTCATTTCAATATCTGTGTACTTGTGGTTCCCCATATCTGAAATCCATCCTTTCCTGTCTTCCAACCTTTTAGAATTTTTAAGTTCCTTCACAACATCATTCAGATGCACCTCTTACATGAGCTTTTTTTTTCTGATATCCTCAGTTATTTGCACTCCTCCCTCTTAAAATTCTTATGCATTATTTTGTTTATAATTGCTATTTGGGAAGAAGGGAATTTAATTACTTGCATAGATACTAGAAGGATTAAACGAAGTATGCACTTTTTCATTTTTGTCTTTGTATCTCCAATGGATAGTCTAGTGCCAAGGGTAGAATAGACTGACCTCTTCATAAGTGTTTATTAAATCATACTGAATAGAATTAGGGGGAGAAGGATCAAGTAGGAGGTGAAGATTTAAAATAATTTCTAAGGTTTTGTTTGTCATTAAATCCAAAGGGAATAATACAGACCAATTTTGAAAGGGGAAAAAACCCTAGGCATAGATTGGCACCTCTCAGGTAAACCTCAATGATGTCTGTTTATTTTAACTAAATCTTGGCTTTCCTTTTTTAGAATCAGAAACTTTCTAGGCTGTACTTATCCAGGAGGAACTTCAAAGCAACAATTTGATCCAACTTGCCACTTTAGTCTATTCCCTGAAAGCATTTAATTAGCTGCTTACCCTAATGACTCTGGTTAAGACCTTTATCTGTTTCCATTTCCTGTTAATCTTGGGGGCCTAATGTATCTGTGCCTTCTTTCTATAAAAAAAAAAAAAGGAAAACTCTTCCTATCCACAATTTCTGACCATGAAAGGAAAAATTTATAGGGGATGGAAAATACTGAATGAAATAAAAAATAATCTCCATCCCTTTATTTTTAACCACATTAAGGAAGCCTGGGATCTTGAGTTATGGAGACAGCCTATAGCTTCCCACAATAGCATAAGGTAACAAAGTTAGGACTAGGACCCAAGTATCCTGCTTCTGTCTCAGACAGAAATTCCGGCTTACTGTGAGGGAGTACTTCCCAATAATTATAGCCCAAAATAGAGTTTCCTTAGGAGTTAACAATAGTTCACGTTTTATGGTGCTTTGTGATTTACAAAGTGGTTTCATCACAAAGTCCTTGGAAAGTAGATAGGATAAGTATTTATCAGCCACATTTATAGAGTTGAAAACTATGGTTCAAAGAAATGACTTACAAACATTCAGACAACTGAAAAATGGTTGATCTGGGGCTTTAAGAAATGTCCAGGCTCTTTCAACTACATATTGGAAGTAGAGGGTAATTGATTACTTGTCAGTGGTGCTGTGGTCATGACTCAGGTAAGTGGTAAATTGTACAACCTCTAAGTTATTTTCCATTGCTCAAATTCCATGATTTGATGAGCAGAGAATAATAGCAAGTTATATCTTTTTAAAAATAAATTTTATTGATGCATTTTGCTTTTTATCACCTAAATTTCTCCTTGTCTGCCTCTCCTTTCTCTTCTCAAAAAGCCATCAATAATAACAAAGTTTTTTTAAGAGAAAAAAGAAAAAATCAGCAAAACCAATCAATATGCCAAAAATAATCTAAAACTATAAGATTCCTCTCCTCTTCCCCCACCCCATCACTTCAACAAAGGAATCAAATGAGGTGTCTCCTTGTCTCTCTTTGGGGAGTCCAGCTTGCTCTTTGTCATTTTGCAACAGATATGTTTGATTATTTTGTGATTGTTCCTTCCATTTGTATTGTTGTAGCCATTGTGTGCCCAGCAAGGTAGAAAAGCAGTTAGAGTACCAGACCTGGAATCAGGAAGACCTGAGTTCAAATCTGGACCTAGACATGTACCAGCTGAGTCTGGGCAAGTCACTTTACTTTGTTTGCCTCCGTTTCCTTGTCTGTAAAGTGATCTGGAGAAAAAATGGCAAACCACTCCAGTATCTCTGCCAAGAAAACCCCAAATGGAGAGGTGAGACTACTAAACAACAACAGCCACTCATCTTGTATATTGTATTCTTGGCTCTGCTTGCTTCCCTGACAAATTACATTTTGCACTGAAGAAAGCCTCCTTTGCAGCAGTCCTAATTGAAAGAACAATTATCATAGACATTAATTAGGCACCTGTTACACTTTTAATGTCCACTAAGCATTTGTTTGTTTGAATGGAAATATCCTGCCATATTTAGTGCCCATGCGGCCAATGGCAACATGCCTGACCTGCTACAAATAGGTTTAAATCACTCTGTGCTCTGTTTGGCAGCAAGCCCCCAGGCTCACTAGCTCTCAGTTTGGTCTTCCCTGTGTTAATGTCATTCCTCCTAGCATGGATCCTTTGACAAGAGAATTACTCCTTAATAAATGTTCCTTAGCAATATAATAGAGGCTCCAGCTCCAAATTCAGTTTGCACATGAGGGATTTTTTCCCCCTTCTTAACCACTTTCCTCCTTTGTTCAAAAGTGGTTATATAAACCCAGATCTCTCGAGCCCAGAAGTCAGTGTGATGCATTTAAATTCCAAAATAAATAGCAAGAACTCAGAGTAGAAATGACCTGTTTGATTCTGAAAGTTCTTTGAAAATTCAACATGACAGAGAAAAATCTTTATTGTCAGCAGCAGAGAAACCCAGCATCAGCTTTGTAATCCTGGAGCCAAATCTAAAGTATACAAAGAAAGCTTCATTCGATTTTCCATTTAATACCTGGGGTTTTCTATCACCCCTCAATGAGGAGGAAAGGTGTGAGGAAATCACCAAATAAACTATTTAGAAATTGTTCTATTCATCCATGTTCTAAAGCTTTCAAGAGAAAATTAAAGGGAGAGATACCTTTAAGAAACAGATCTTTGGCTGTAGTAGGTCATAAATGCTGCCCTCTAAGCTCAGTGTAAAACCACAAGAAAATATACCATCCAGAGGGCTGCCAAAGAAGACTAGCATTTACATGGCATTTTTAAATTTATAAAGGCATATATATATATTTTCTCCCTACATCCTTACAGCATTCCTGTGAGGTAGGTACTAGAGACACTCTATTTCACAGAGAAACTAAGGCTTAGGGAGAGACACATAGCTAGAGATATGATACAGAACAAAGTCATTTCTTCTTTTTGCCTCAGTTTTCTTTACTGAAAAATGAGGAGGTTGGATTAGATGACTTCTAAGGTCTCTTCCAGTTACAAAAGTTTATAAAAGTTTTGTGGCATTGAAGTAGAAGGTTCAGCTCCAAATTACATAACCACAGTCATCAGATTTACAAGTAAAATGGAGAGATTCTTCCTACAATGTGACTGTGGATAAGTCAACTAACCATTCAGCTTCCTCATCTTTAATATCAGGATAATAACACCTTGAAAACCTACTGCCTGGCTATGTTGGAAATTTGAAAACATATAGGATATGTGAAGATAGGATTAACTCTCCCCTTGTCTATTTTTAGCTAATCAAATCAAGAACTTTGAAGTACTCCTACTTACCATTAAGTATGAGAGTTCACAAGTCACTTACTAGAGTAAGCTCACAGGTCCAAAGACCACTGGCTAGTGCTAGGCAAATTGAAAGGCTGCAACTGATTTCTATGAAGAGGAGGAGAGACAGGAAGTAAAGAGAAAAGGGGGTATAAAAAGAGACCAACATGGTCTGGGAGATCATTCCTTTCCTGGCATTTGGAGTGAGTGGCTGAGATTCCTGCCTTGGCTTTGGAAGAGGCTGCATTGGTGGAACTCTGGCTGAAGACACCACTGGGACTTCTAACTGAAGATTACCAGGATGATCAGTCTTGGGGAAGCCCCTGAGCTGGACTTCTGCAGAGAAGAACTGGTAGGCTTCTTAGGAATCTGTCTCTTTATTTACATTTTACACTTTCACTCTTCCCACCTCTTTGTAAATAAAAGCTGCTAAAAGTCATTTTGACTTAAGCTATAATATTTTAAAGTCAGTGACCACAATATTACTTTATAACTCTCATATTTAGTATAAAACCTAAATTTAAACCTTACAGATATTAGCAAATGCTTTAGAATCTCAATAGTCCTGCTCCTGGAAAGTATAGCTCAGCAACTGGCTTTCCCTAGCTACTCCTCCATTATCTTCCTTTAACATAGTGCCTGGTCCATAATAAGCACTTCTTCAATGCTTTTTCATTCATTCATTTACAGGGCTAATTAGTCAGTGATTGTTTCATCATTGAGCCCATGACTTTAACCATCCAAAAACTAGACTGTAAATGGCATGAGTGCAATTCCATCTTTGAAAATATTCCTGTATATTACCCATGGTACAGGATTACTTCACTATTTCGCTAATGCCTTGCATGTGACTAATACTGGAATGAGTTATAACTGTATGTTTATATCACATTACCCTGCTTCAAGTGTATCATAATATTTTATAGCTTAATGGAGTATCTGGCTTATAGCAACGCAGGAAAAATAAATCTCAGCCAATCATCTATTTTTTTTAAATCTATGTATAGCAGTCTACGAGGTTTCATCCATCAATAACAATTACCCTGAAACCTTTCTGACACAATAGGTAGATGTTTAATATCAATAATATAAACTACACCCTCACTAATGGAGATATATTAAGGTATTGATTAGTTATGCAAGAAAGTGTATGCTTGTTCCACCTCTGCTAGTAATTGTGAGCAGGCATTGACCACAGCTTTCAGTCCATTTCCCTTTCTCCACCCTAAAGTGAACTTAGTTGGCAGATAACCAGAGCACACAGACATTCCTATAAAACCTCAACTGCTGAAAGTAGAACCCAAGAAATATGCGATTTCTTTTGTTTCCTCTTTACTATGAATGATTCTAGATTGATTGTTTCTTTTGTGAGGGTCTGTATGGCTTTTCACCTACAGTTTGACCTTCAGACATTTTTCTTAGACTGGATGCAGATAAAATTGGTTTCCATATGACTTTGGGGATCAGTTCTGATGTCTTTTCCAATCAGCGTTGACCTACAGCTCTAAGTTCTGAAGATGGGCCAAGGAGTGCTTGATACAAAAAAAAAACAAAAAAAGTCTAACAGGTCAAGATGTCACCCTCTGTCCCCCAGAAGTCTTAAGTCTACTGTCATCATGCAACCTTGATAGTAGACAAGCTCCACATGAAAACCAAGGAAGAAGCAAAGTAAGCAAAACCTGGCATGGTTAGTCACCAAACCCCTCTATGACTATGAGGAACTCCTTGAGGTTGGGGATGGTTTCAATTTTGTCTTTGTATGACTATCAAACAGTGCAGAAGGTCGTAAATAAAAGTTTGATGATCAATTAATTGATTAATTGAAAACAAGGCAGCAATAGACATACTGATGTTGCCCCTTCTGGGCATATTTGCCAATGTTGGATAGATGTGGTGATACAAGTCTATAATGTCTTCTGTTGGGATGTTCTGAACTCCAGGAGGGATAAAGCAAATTGGACATCTGCATTAAGTCTAACATCAATATGGTAAGCCCCCAGAATGGAGAACCATCACACTACCTAAGGAGGAATGATCCATCTCAAGACAGAAACACAAAAAAGAGTAAGATCTCATGTTGATCAGTATTAGAATTGGGCCCCTGAGGGAAAATAAGCACTCCCACTGGGGAAAGATAGAGAGCTGCACCGTCAAAAACAAAACAAAACAAAAACCATATATTAGCAAGGTTACCTTGATCAATCAGTCAATCATTTAACAAGCATTTATTAAGTATTTACTATGTACCAGGTAGGGCAGCTAGGTGACACAGGGAGTAGAGTGCTAGACGTGAAGTCAGGAAGACTCATCTTCCTGAGTTCAAATTTGACCTCAGATACTTACTATCGGTTGACCCTGGGCAAGTCACTTAACTCTACCTTAATTTACTCATCTCTAATATGAGCTGGAAAAGGAAATGTTGAACTACTACAGTACCTTTGCCAAGAAAATCCCAAATGGGAGGATCATGAAGTCTTGGACATGGCTGAACCAACTAAACACCAAATATACCTGTCCCTGTGTTGTCAGTCACTAGCTGCTAGAAACATTATCTGGAATTGAGTTCCTTGGGGCTTACGACTAGGAACAGAATCTCTAGCATGGAGGTTTTAGTGACTTTCTTAGCATAATTATAAGTTGATATTTAGAATGGCTTGTTGAATTAAATTGAATTGGGAGTTGAATTCAAGTGTCCATAGATTGATCCAAGCATCCAAGGTCCAACTATAACTAATCCAAAAGTGGTGTTGAATGGAAGCCAGCCATCAGGGTCAGTGTTTTATCAAATTCAAATACTTTTAAAAATCTTGTAAGATGGAGTTTCATGACAAACATGCAGTCAGTCTTCAATGAGCATAGTTTTGTGGTTTTTTTTTCCTTGACTGGGTCAGAGAATAGAAATGAGGATTACTAACATCAGCTCCTCTTCCCTATAACGAATCTAAAAGACTCTTTCTACCTCTCCAAGATTCTCCAGTCAGGCACACTAGTTACCATTTATGCACATCATTGATTGCACAAGGACCAATCAGGAGAGACGTTGTGTTTCAGTGTATGAACCTAAAATCACTCCTCAGAACAGAAAAGAAACAGGACAATGTCTCAGTTGAGTATTGCAAAAGGGTTTGCTGTTCAGCACATATCTGTTCTTCCCTTAATTCTTATCAGCACACTGGGTTAGCTCCAAGTCATATGTGATCACGGTGTCAGAAAGGGAGGTGAAGGTCAGAGGAAAAGGGAATGGAATATGTGATTCTCCCCTTCTGATAACTGGAAGCTCCCAAGATCTGAAATTCAAGGCCACTCACTCTATAAACAGCATTTTAGAGGCTACAGACCTCCAGCAGTTTGCACTCCCAGAATTTAGTTGGGGACCAAGTCAGAAAATATGACCTTCTGAAATTGAAGATAATATGAGTCAACATAAAATTCATGAGATTAGCCATCTGTGGAAATCTTGACAGGAAATAACCCACCCTACCCACCCTCAGAGAGAGCTTATAAATGACTCTGATTAGCCATGGCTGACTCCCAAATCTTGTCTAAATGTAACTAATGGGAGATAAACTATAATCTAGGATATCATAACATGTGAATAGCATACAAACAGAAGGGTGCTTGCCTGCATGGAGAAGAGAAGAGGGAGAGGGAGAAAACAAAGGATTGTTAATGAATTAATGCTGCTCCAGCAATATTTTGGGGAGAAAGTGCCCTGACCAGTGGACAAGAGAATTTCGGCTCCTGTAACAGATTTGTGTGTATGTATAGTAGGGATGGGTAAATCAGGTTGACATGTTTCATGGCAAGGAGAGAATATCAGACTAATTTCATTCTTTTTTTTAAAGCCCTTGCCTTCTGTCCTAGAATCAATACTAAGTGCTGGTTCTAAGACAGAAGAGCAATAAGGGATAGCCAATGGGGGTTAAATGCCTTGCCCAGGGTCACACAGCTAGGAAATGTCTGAGGCCAGATTTGAACCCAGGACCTCTCATCTCTAGGCCTGGCTTTCAATCCACTGAGTCACCCACCTGGTCCCCCCTTTCATTCTTATTCTATTCACTAAGCAACCTTCTGATCTTGGCCTGCATTTCCAATGGGAAGACCACACACTGATCCAAACATAAGTATTCTGATCTACTTAGCAGTCATGTTTTTCCTATGTAGATTAACAAGTTAGTGTTTTGGTTTATCATTTTTCATATGGTATGGATGAAGGGATAAATGAGATCTCCCAGAACTTGGTCATTACTAAAGAATCTAACAAAATTCATTTCCTAGACCTACAACACTAAGAATTAGAGCCTGGAGAAAGTTAATTTCAACAAGGTTTAGACATAATTTAGAATGCTAATATTTGTATCTATAGATCTATAAATCTATCTATAAGGGGATGTCTTTATGTGTCCTTCAGGGGATATTAATAACTTTACAAGGATAATTCAATATTAATAAGCTTTATTATATATATACATATTATAAGAATATATTTGTTCATTAAAAGCTTTGTTTGGTATTAATGAAGTACACACTTACCTTTCTGAGGTTACTAGTTGCCTCTTTGAAACCACACTTGAAAATGAGTGATTTAAATCCTGTCTAGGCATACATCTGAATCATAACTTGGATTTTGTATTTAAAAAGGAGAGGAGTCATAAAGACATGCAGTATCAGAATAAGTCAAACAGAAAAAATGTTGAATATTCAAATAGAAGATATCTGTACCTTGAGGGGAAAACAGGAAACTGAGAATATCAAAGAACTATATCATCCTAAGAAATCAGGGAACCATGAGGCTTTGGAGATGGAAATAAACTGGAAGAGCACCTTCTCCAACCTAATACCCAGAACCTTCGTAATGGTCTTGTGGTATCTAAAATCTCCCCATTTTTGAGTTCTGCAGCAGATTTTTCTGGGCTGCTGTACCCACTTTTTAGATGATGGGAATAATTGATTCAATTAGGAATATCTCTGCTGAGCTTGAGTAATTGACTCAGGATACAATATAAGTCATTTCCTGAACTTCTAACGCTATTTCCTTCTTCAGGGTGAAGATTGACTTTGTGGCAAAAACAGTCATACAAAACCACTTAGTTCTAGACATGTGTACAGCTGCTTCAGGGGGTGTCTGTGCTCTTATTAATCAACCTTGTTGTTCTTACATAATTAGATGAGGGAAAATTGTTGCAAATGTGCATGCGCTCCAAAGAATTCTGAATGACACTGAGTAGATCACAAGAGAGACCCATGTGACATCTGATGGCACATGGTGAAACTGCTCTTGGCTATGGGGTACCAGTCTGTTAGCATCCCTGGTCAAATCAGCCTTTTTAATTCTAGGGATTATGATCCCTTTCTGACTTTGCCTTAGTTGTTCTACTAAAGTCTATGCAATTTTTGACCAGGGGAAAAAACTTCTATATGTACATATTGAGAATAATGGTCATGTGAGAAATCTAGTGGATTTCACTTTTAAGTAATCAATTTGTTTTTTTTAAATGTATATGTTTAACTGTTACAAATGATTGTCAAATGTTGTCAAATGAGTTGAGAAAATTATTTTTCTATGATTTTTCATGTTAATTTTAAGTTTGATTTTTTAAATTTGAATTTATGGGATATACCCGATACTTGGTATTGAAGAACCAGTTTACAATGTCAAAGAATCCTGATAACAATGCATACCCCAAAGCCTAGACTATCAAAAAGTCCCATATACGATTAAATCTTGCAGGACCATAATTGATATCGTTTAAGTCTGATTCCAGATATACCAACAAAGGAATGCTATCAAGCCAATGATTTCACATGCCAACAGCCCCTGTGGGGGTGGCATTACTAAGCAGCAAGATGGGAAGAGCAATCTCAGGGAAAGGTTGGGGAATTACTTTGGCAAAGGCCACATTAGGACTTTCCTGGCTCATTCTCCCTGGTAGGACATCTCCTCTTAGACGGGAACATTTACGTCTAGTTCTGACTCTGTCTTGCTATCCATCCCTATGACTCTCATATGAAGTTGACATCAGACTAGGGGATCACATTCCCTTGTCTCTTTTTCTTTGTCATGGCAACTTTCTTTAGTGATGGCCAAGGGTAATTGCAATATTGTTTCACCTAACCTACATGTTTGTTGGATATAAACTATTTCCACTGGAAAATGGATAATATCAGAAAATTATCATAATTTTTATATACTTTTTCTTATCTTTGAGAAAAGTTATTTATATTTTGGCTAGATCATTTATTTAATGCATTGTTAAATAATTGACCTAGCCATATGTATATCCTGTACCAAATCTATTGTTGTTATAAAAGAATATACATCATTTGGGAAAATTCTTCTGTTACCATCAAGCTCAGACACATTAGTCCTCATCTGTAAAAAGTATCATTATACAGGATTAGATCTTTGGTAGTAGCTCATCCTCCTGAGGGGAGAATGAGAAGATATCCCAAAGGTTAAATCATCATAGATTCTTTGCAATAAGATCTACTTTTTAAAAAAATTTAGAGGAAGATGACCTGGACTAGGAAAAGCAGATCTGCTGGAGAAACTGCTTTAAGGACCAACATGATCCCAGATGGCCCAAGAAGATGATGTCAATAGAAGATGTCCCCAGAAATCAGAAAGCTGCATTATGAGACTCTGAGTGAACCATTGGTTGCCCATCTCCTTCTGTATTCCCTAGGTGCCAATATTTTATTTTGGTTATAAAACTCTTGTGCCAAATAGGAGAGTGCCCCCTAATGTCTTCTTGTCATTATGTCTATCAATCATTTTAATATCATGTTAAAAAATATCTAAGCATGTTTAGACCCTCCAGGAAACATACAGTACCACTGGGCTCTGATGTAACCTGGTGAGATAATCCTGAAATTTATAGATACCATATCTGGAATGACTCATTGAGGAGACTCCAAATGAATCAGATAGGGGAATGCAGAAAATTAATATTGAATCTTAAAGCTCCAACAATCTCTTCCCAAGCTATGAAACTGGATTGGGCCCAAAAGGACTAAAGGCTGGGCTGGCTTTTGTTACTGGCAGGGTAGAAATCTCCTTATTTATCTGTAAACAAGAACTCTGAGACAATAATGATAGCAGACTCAAAACAGCCATTTTGTATTGCCAAATGGTAGTATATGTTGGTGTTTTTCAAGTCTGTTGGCATCCTCTTGAGACGTGCCTTTTTCTGTGCTGAAGAAAAGGAGTTGAGTTCCTTGAGGCCACTTCCTGCGTGTCTATTTTCTGAACAGAAACCTCTTAGGACTTCTTGGAAAGGGACTGAATGATGAAGTCAAAAGGGATATAAAAGACCTGCAGGAAAGGAAATCAGGTTCTTTTGATCCTCTCTTCTGACCACATTCTAACTTTTTTCATCTCCCCAATGTCTAGCTGCTTAGTTGCTTACATTTAAGCCTCTGCTCTCTCTGGCTGCCTCTGACCTCCTGGTTCCTTACATTCACATCTCTCTCTCTCTGTTTTGGGCCCTGCTCAAGTTTTGGGCATCTTTCCAAAGGAATTCACTGGCTAGTTAAAAATCTTGAGTAGCCAATTAATAAATTAATATTTAAAAATAAAAATAAAGGCTCTAGAGAATTTCATTCATTATGGTTCCAATCAAGCTCATCTACTGCACAGTGCTCCTATTCTCTAAACAATCACAATTCCCATTTCCTCAAATGAGGACAATTTGATTATTTGTTTAGTGTTTCATGTGACTGGTCTAACCATTCTGGAAAGCAATTTGGAATTATACTAAAAAAGTCACTAAAACCTCCCTACCTTTTAACCTAGAGATTGTATCCTATCCACATACCCCAAGGAGCGTAATGAAAGAAAAAAAGTTCCATATGGAACAAAATATTTATTGTAGCTTTTTTTGTGTTAGTAGAGAAATAGCTACCCATTGATCAAAGAATAACTAAAAATAATAATGAAACATATGCATGACAGAATGTTATCATGCCATATGAAATGAAAATATTAAGAACACAGGGAGACATGGGAAACCTTATATGAACTGACACAAAGTAAAGAGTACAAAAACCTGGCACCCTGCCTTTTGAAAGTATTAGTTTTTATTGAAGTATTTTAGCACGCAAGTCCAAATATATGCTGCCCCTCAATATAGATCAAACCTCTAAATTAAGCCTCTTTAGAAGGAAAATTATCAATATTCAGTGGAAAACAATTAAACTAGATTATCAAAAACAAATTTAGATTTACTGTGAAAGAACTTCTTACATCATTCAATTCGAATAAAAATAGTTTCTTCATTTTTAGCTTCACTATTTTGTCCCTTTCAATATGATTTTCTTTGTAAACTCCTCTCAGTGTCATTGCTTTGAAAGATAAGACTCTATTGAGTCAGAAATTCAAGATTCCAGAGCTACCTTTCCTGCTCTGACTGAAACTCTTAAAATCTAGAAATCAATCGATCAATAAATATTTATTAAGGATATAGCGTATGCTTGGCACTATGCTAGGCAGTTGGGACATAAGAACAAAGAATGAATTAATAAATCTTCCCAAGAAGTTTACATTCTATTGAAGGAGCTAGAAAATGCTTTTTTAATATTGTATATATATATATATAGTTTAAATATAAAATAAAAAGATACAAATATGTATAAACTAATTAAATACAATAGAATTGGGAGAGAAGGCACCAGTAGTTGGGGAGAATCTATTAAGGCTTTGATGATTTCTGAGAGTGAAAACCAGGAATGTAAGAAGGCAAGGGCACAAAGATGGAAGGAGCAAAAACCCTGCCAGTATAGCAGATTGCTAGATTCGGAATCCATATCAGAGATGCAGCTCATCTAGGTTTGCTCTAGCCAGTCCTGGAGCCCTGTGGGGTTGATTAGACTGCATGATGTTAATGATTTCTAGTGAAAGTGTAGCCTTTAGTCATGGAGAGCCACAAAGAGGATAGATAGAGGGGCTAAGGCATCTTCTATAAATCATTCTCAAGAAGGGAGGCTAATTCATTGGATTTCATTAACTGTCCATTCCCAAGTAGGCGATTGTTATTAGTTAACTGGGTTTGTTTCAGTGAAAGAGGGACCTAGAGAATTGCCCTGATCTAGCTTTGTTGGTGTGGCAGCTAAGTGGTACAGTGGATAGAGTGCCAGGTCTGCGGTCAAGAAGAATGAGTTTAAATCTGGCCGTAGACACTTACCAGCAGTGTGATCCTGGGCAAGTCACTTAACCCTGCTTGCCTTGGTTTCCTCATCTGTAAAATGAGCTGGAAAAGGAAATGGCAAACCATTCCAGTATCTTCGCCAAGAAAACCCCAAATGGGGTCAGGAAGAATTAGACACAACTGAAAAAAAATGACTGAAAAATGACAGGATCTGGGCTAAATGTTTATTCTCCCCTTTCTCTTCACCTTCTCACTCATGCCTTAGTTCCAGAGTATTGCCGTGTGGGAATCAGGGATGGGCATATCGTTCCCCACCGCCAAGCAGTTCATGGAAATTTGCCAGAAGTGTGTAACCGAAGCAGACATCCACACTTCGCAAGGTTATTGTCAGACTCAAACAAGATCATATACAAGGTGTCCCAAAAGTTTCAGTGCCATCTTCAGCTATTAAAGCTTAAGGAAATTGCTTTAAGCTGTTAAAGCTTGCAACTGCACTGATTTTTGCAACCCGCAGTATGTAAAATCTTTCATAACTAGAAAGCATTACATAAATATGTAGGTCATTATTGCAACATTTAAATTCCTTGAACACAGGGATCCTATATAATTTCATTTTTTATCTGGTTCAGTAACTTGCACAAAGTAGGCGCTTAATAAAGGTTCATTTAATGAGTAAATAAATAAATGTGACCTTGATGCTCCTGGATCCACTCTCCCCCTCCTCCCCCTACCAGAGACCTGTATTTGTCCTTGCCACCATCCTACCTTGGGCAGAAAGACAAATAGACAGGAATCATCAGACTGGTGCGCAGAGCCTTCTGTCTGGCATGAGCTTTGCCTGCCCCTGTTGGCAAATATTCTTCCTTGTGTGTGAAAAACAATCTCATGAGGAATGTACCCAGGAAAGGCCATACTTTCAGCTGAAAATGATGGGACTGATCCAAAGGGTCAATAAAAAGTGAAGAAGATTGAACTTTTGATGTATTAAAAAAAAAGAAAAAGAAAACCCTACAAAACCCAGCGTTTAAAAACATTTAAAGATTTATCTTTGTTTCCCATTCCCTTGAACTGCACAAAGGCAAAGAGGGGCAGTGAAAAAAGAACCTTTTAATTAGTTATGTTTTCTTGTAAGTCCTCTGCTTAGAATGTTAATGCCTCTAGGCTACTGGGGAATTAGCATGAGAAAATTTCCTTCATTCCAAATTAAAGAAACAAGAGAACTAGACCTCAAGGCTGCTTCTGACTTGAATCTCATCCACAGAAGTGGTGTTTTACAATTACAGGACTCGATTAGGAAGGAATTATTTTCTGACAGCTAGAAATGGTCAGGAAACATGATAACCCCATTGGTCAACTGGGTGGTTAGATTGCTTCTGAAGTGGAATAGGGGAAGAATTGAGCCTACTAGGCTTGGCATATCTTCCTTTCCTTTTTAACTGTTACCTTTTTAAAAGGGGTTTATAGATAATTTTTTTCAAATGGAGTGGAAGATGGACCAGAGTACAGTAGGACCTTGTTTTATGTAACGGATAGCTCTAAGACCTTTTTTTGTAAGTTAAAAATCCCACAAAGTTAAAAATCCTGTTTAATCGTGAACCCCATTATTTAATAAGTATTTTTATGCGAATTTACCTAGACACTTGATGCCTTTTCTTAGGCTTACCAGAGATACCTGCATCACTGCTCTTGTGCTTTGGGACCATTATGAATAACTAAATAGTATTAATGACACAAAGAGAAGCACTGCTCTGACATGAGCCCAACTAACCTGTTTTAAGCAAGAACTCCAGACAAAGACTGATGCTGGAGCTAATGGCTGGCTCAAATATAAAAACCCCAAAATTCACAAACACTTCTCAGAGTGAGAATAAGCATAATTAGACCAGTTGGTCACAAGACTACTGTGCTTGGGAAAATGGCCTGAATTTGGTACATAATTAATTTTTTTATTTTATGTATTTTTCTGCCTTTATTCTTTTTTTAAAGGCCAAGAGCATAGACCTGAATTCAAGGGTATTTATTTCTTGTAAAATGAGGTCCTAGTGTATATGCCCTACTAGCAGAGCATGACCCCAGATTCAAAGGAATTATTCTGTTTGATATGTAACTGGTTTGTTTTTTTTCTGCTGAGGAAAAAAAGTTTGCCTTGATCCCCAATTGAGGGTAAGAAATCTCTGCATCTAGCAAGCATCGAAAACAGAGATCCAAAGAGCTAAGCAGAACATGGCAATGGAAACTCTAGAGGTATTCTATTATAATCTAGAGCAGCGATTCCAAAAGTGGGCACCACTGCCCCCTGGTGGGTGCTGCAGCGATCCAGGGAGGCAGTGATGGCCACAGGTGCATTTATCTTTCCTATTAATTGATACTAAAATTAAAAAAAAAATTAATTTCCAGGGGACTAAGTAATATTTCTTCTGGAAAGGGGACAGTAGGCCAAAAAAGTTTGGGAACCACTGATCTAGAGTTTTCTCAACTCAGGATTATGGTCAAAGTTATAGGACACCATGAGGCTACTCCTCATCTTACATCAATCTGAAAATTTATCTAGTCTTCTTGAAATCCACCAGAGTTGACTCCCAGGCCTCTTGTGCTATGAGCAAATTCAATCCTGAGTCATATCCTCTATTTCACTGGTTTGCTATACCCTAGAACTGGGACCCCCCAGAAATATTCTCTGTAGTTTTGCCAGAAGTACTAGAATGGTACAATGGAAACAATAGTGGACTTGAAAGTCAGAAGATTTAGATTTGAGAGGTGGTTCTATCACTTCATAGCTAGGTAGCACCATGAATAGAGTCCTGGACCTGACATCAGGAAGATCTGAATTCAAATTTATCCTTTGATACTTACTAGCTGTGTAACCTTGGGCAACTCACTTAAACTCATATGTGCCTCATTTTCCTCTTTCATAAAATAGGTATAATAATATCACTAACTTTCCAGGATTGTTGTGAGGATAAAATGAGTTCATATTTGGATGGTACTTTGCAAACTTTAAAGTGCTACTTAAATGCTATTAGTAGCTATTATTATTACTTACAAAATATCAGAATTGCACAGAACATTAGATGTCAGCTATTCAACCCTGATCATACCAAGTCTCAAGCTCATACAACTAGGACAATACATAGGAATTATCTTTATATGCAGTATCCATCAATAGGTCCAGTTCCATAACAATTTCTTCTAGTGGCATTTTTGCTAATTCTGTCTCTTCCTTTTACTCTGCTAGTATGTATGTTTATTGTTCTTTTCAATCAACCATGAAAGAATTTTTTAAAGTATCTTCTATGTGCCATGCATTATTCTAAACTCTGAGTATACACACACAAAAGTTGAAACATTCCCTGCTCTCAAGTAGACTGAATTCTATTGGAGAAGACAACAAGTACACATATGTGTATCAAGGATCATCTTCTCTTATGTCACTCCTGAGTCTACTACTTGACTTCATATATTCATTCTCATCATCCAGTATTCTAAGATGATTCAGTGAATATTTTTAGATATTTCTTCATTACTTACTAAATTGCAACACCTCTATCTCTAATCAAATAACTCAGTCCCCACCCCAATTTATTAAATAGTGTGTATTTAGTAAACAAGAAAATTCATTTTCTATTATCAGTTGCACGTATCTCTTTATATTAAAATGCATAAGCTCTTTAGATTAAATATTAAACACAACTGACTATATAATTCCTTAACAATATAATCAATACTATATCCAGACATAAATGATTATTTGCAGTGGTTTAGCTATGAGAGTGATCATGGCCAAAGTCACCTCCAATCATTACTGCAACTACAGATGACCTGTCCTTACTTCTGAAAATCATTCATTTCATTTAACTTTCCAAGGAAAGTCACTTTTAAAGAATTTTCTTGGTCCTCTCTGAAAGAAAAAGTTAAAATATAACCAGCAAGAAAGAAAATTCATCCAATCTTCTTTCTCTTTTTCTTTTTGAGTTTCCCTCCAGTCATAACAGAAAAAATTCTCTTCAGCTTCTCTGAAGCCGTCACTCTTCAGTCTCTCTAGCCTAATTCCTTATAGACTGGTAGTTAAAACTCTCCAAAGTGCCAGTGAAATTCTCAGTGAAATTCCTGTTTACAAAATATCCCATATTTGATTCTTAAAGGTATAGAAGCTGTATTTCTTATTTCTTTGGAAAAGCAGAATGTAACAGGTGTGTGTGTGTGTGTGTGTGTATATATATATATATAATTACAAAGACAACAAATACAAAGTAGTTAATGGGAGCAATCAGGAGAGGCTTTGTATAAATGATGGGACTTGAGCTGTATTTTGGAGGAAGAGAGGCATTAGATAGATGTAGAAGTGAGGAAGGGTTTCATTCTAGGCATGGTAGATGATCAGTACAGAGGCATAGAGATGCAAGGAGTGGTGTTTCTGAGTAAAATTTGGCTGGATTCTAGAGTATAAGAAAGGAAGTGACCTCTAATGAAGCTGGCAATTTAGATTAAAGCCAAATTGAATAGGACTCTAAAAGCTGTTCATTGAAGATTAAGAAACATCTTCCTTTCATTCTGATGCCACTTTTGATGTTGATTCAGATATCTTTCTTCCATATTGTTGCCATATCTAATCAGTGACTAAATCTCAATACTCTCCTTCCATGACCGCATCTCAAGTCCATCCACTACTTTCTATTCCTTTAGACAGTAATCTAGCTCAGACCTCATCACTTTTCAACTCACTATTCAAATAACCTAACTGTTCTTCCTACCTTCAGTATCTCTTCTTACTCCAATCCATCCTACACATAAATGTCAAATTAATCATCCTTTGACATGGATATGTCACTCCCCTTCAGGGTTGCCCTATTGTTCTAAAATACAAATTCTGGCTTTTAAGGACCTTTAAAACATGGCTTCAACCTACTCTTGCAGCCTTATTTTACTTCCTTTTTTTCTAGCAAAACTAGATTATCTCTCTTTTTTAAAAATAATCAAGTGTTTTATTATTATGAGATGAAGCAGGCAAGCAAACAAAAGCACATACACATTTATTTTTATGCAGATTTTAATTAATTAATTTGTTACAGTAAAGTTTCCATGTATCCCCCCTCCCCTCTCCATTCTAGAGATAGAATAATTTGATAAAAAGATTTTTGTACATATAAAACTGTCTTATTTGTTTCCATTTATCAGTTCTTTCTCAGAGGTGGACATATACCAGTTATTCTTCAAATAATTTTTCTGTAGTTAACATTCTCTTAATACTGCTCATTTCACTCTTCATAGTATCATATAGGTCTTTCCGTGTTTTTTTAATTAACCTACTTATCATTTCTTTTGGTGTAGTAATATTCCATCATGATTATATGCCATAACATATATTTGTTTAGCAATTCCTCAATTGGTGGGCATCCCCTGAATTTCTAGTTCTTTGCCTCCATAAAGCAAGCTGCTATATTTTAGAACAAATAGGTTCTTTTCCTTTTTCCTTGATCACCCTAGGAAATAAATCTAATAGTGATACTGCTAGGTCAAAAGGTATATACACAGTTATATAACTCTTTGGGCTTAATTCCAGATTGTTCTCCAAAATTATTAGATCAGTTCACAGTCCTAACAACAATAGTGTATTTGTGTCCCCTTTTCCCCATATCCCCTCTTAACGCTTGTCACTTTGCCCTTTGGTCATTTTAGCTAGTCTGCTAAGTGTGAAATGATACCTCAGAGTTGTATTTTTTTTTTCTTCTCTAGCAAAACTAGATGAACTCTACACTAAGTTCAACATACTATCTGCTGTCTCCATGCATTTACACAAGTTGTCTCCAATACTTGGGATGCACTGCCTCCTCATATACACCCTGAAGATTCCTTCTCTTCCCTCCTGGCTTAACTCAGTTGTCTTTTCCTTTGTCGAACCTTGCCTAATCACCCAGAAGAAAGTTTACTCACATTTTTATAGGACGTTTTATCTGGATCTCTTTGCTCCCATTATATTTGGCACTGTAGTATGCTCCTTGCAGTCAGGGACAGTCATTTTTAAAAAAAAAAAGTCTTTGTATATCTAAGCACTTAACACAATGCCTTAAAAAGAGTAAATACTATACTAATTTTTTAAATTATATATATATATATACATGCCTATACACATATATAAGCATATATATGTGTGTGTATATATATATATACATATATATATAGTCAAGTGACATCAATGTTTTGCTTACCTACTTTCCTATTTTTCTTTTTTTCACTTTAATTTTTTTAATAAGAGAAGGCCCTCTAGTAGGGAAAAGGATGCATTTAGAAATGGAGGTAACATAAAAATAGAAGTTATCAACAACCACTTTAAAAATAAATATATGAATTTTTGTTGAACTGTGTTTCTTTTTATAATCCATACCATGTTATCATTGTCACCACTCTTCTTCAATTTGATCATTCTTCATATTATTTTAAATTGTTCTTTTCCTTTGAGAGTGCCTTGAAATTTTTCTTCTTTGGACTATTTTCGTTGCCATTTCTAAAGATGTTGAGAAGATAGTTTTTCTTATGACCTCTCATTCCATCAAATTTCCAGAAATCTAGAGCAGGAAAAAACCATGTGGACAAGAAACTCCCCTACACCCAACCTTCCCTCTTCTACAGACATGCATGTACTATTACATATTCTGAACTCAAGCCACACCACTCTTTTGAAGAGCTGAATGGATTTTGTGTTCAATCTTCTATTATATATTTGAGTGAAATAACTGAAGTAGGCTTATAAAAATAATTAAATCAACTTAAAAATCCTAGAGCTGGGCATTACTATCCAACAAAGTCCAGGCAGAGCTCCTGTGGAAGGACTGAAATAGACTCAAAGAGGCATGTGAACAAGGCTAGAGCTATCTGTCTCTCTCCAGCATGAAAATGGGATATTTTCTGAACAAATGTGTTGGAAATTTGCTGGAACTTGAAAATAGACAATTCTTTCCTTAAAAGGGCATCTTCATGTGAATGCTGTCTATTCTGTTCCATGGCTTTGATCTTGACTGACGTGGAGTGTGGTCATATGAACGAGGCTGATTCAGACCAGACCAGAGCAATTTCTTCAGTCTGATTTGCCATAACTGTGTCTTTGCAGCTGGGCCATGCAAGAGGGACCCAGCTTCACTGCTCAAATACCCAAAGATCTCAACCAAATGTAAGCATATACATAAAACATTAGAAAAGGATCTTAGAGTTCATCTATTTCAACCTCCTCTTTTTTCCGATGAGGTAAATAAAATCTACAGAGGAAAAATTATTTGCATCATGTCCTATATATACAAAGTTCTCTGAATCTAAATCCTGTGATCAGTCCTTTTTTGTTTCTTATTATTCATATAAATTTTTAAAAAGTGAATTATATTATTTTACAGTCACTTCTAATACACTGAAGAAAAATTTGGTTCACATTATACTAGGTAAGATATTCAAAATCATTTAATGCACCCACCCCACCCCTCATTTTACAGATGGACAAATCCAGGTAGAGTCAGATAGGTAGCACAGTGGATAGAGTGCCATGACTGTAGTCAGGAAGACCTAGGTCCAAATGTGACGTCAGATACTGCCTAGCTGTGTGACCCTGAGAAATTCATTTAACAGTAACTGCCTAACCCTTGCTGCTCCTCTTAGACTAGGACAGAAAGTAAGGGTTTAAAAAAAAGAATTCAGGTACAAATAGGGGAAGTAATTTGTCTAAAATCATATTGCATATTTATAGATAATCCCAGGATAGAATCCTGTCTAGATCTCCTGACTTTCAGGTCACAGCTCTTTACATTATACCTTAATACATGGGATTTGATTCACAAGTTTAAAGCAGATGAGATTTTTTTTTCCAATCACAAAATGAATGTTTTTTAAAGAAATAATTAATGTTATGAATACTAATCCCCCTAATTCATTCATTCATTTGAAAAATATTTTTAAACACCTAAGCATAAAGCAGTGTGCTAAGGGCTGAGGAGAATAAGCAAATGATTAAATTGCAGTCTTCGTCCTCAAAGGAGTTTACAGCTAGTTTCTGGTTTTTGTAAATTTGAAATTTTACATAGCTGGATGTCTTTCTTAAAGGCAAACTACAAGTATTCATCATGACAATTTTAAAATGCTTGTCACCTAGGATAACTGTGGAAAGAAAAATCTACTATATGAATCATAGAAAACTTAAGGAAAGCATATATTTTGAGTAGAATTTTTCAAACCCAGCCACTCTGGGACTGAAGTGAGAAAGAAGGAAGGAAGGAAGGAAGGAAAACTTTCTAACAATATATCACTAGGCTTTTTTTTTCTCTCTGCACTGTTGGCAATGCAAAATTTGGAAACAATTTGACTCCCCAAACTGACTGCTTCCAATGGACTTTAGAGCTCTAATTTATCTCACCTGGTTGGCCATTTTATAATCCTTTTCTTTTTTCTTGTTATGAAACTCCAGCATCAGCCAATGAATACACATTTGTTAAGTACCTAAAATGTTCCAGGGGCTGTGCTAAGTGCCAGGAATGCAAGGAAAGGTAAAAGGCAATCCTTGCCCTCAAGGAGTTCACAATCTATATGGGGAAGCAAGAAATGACAGACTTGGTTAGTAAATCATTGGTGTGATTTGGTTGGCCAAAATAGCAGGCTCTGAGGCCCCCCACACACATACACACAACACACACTTAATTTGGCCGAGTCCACAGAAAGAAGTAACTGCTTCTTCTTTCAGGGTTCTTGGAGATCCTGATGGCTGTGGAGGTTTCTTTCTAATGCTATAATTTGAGACACTATCATTGGGCTTCTCCTAGCCAACCTCGATGATTTTCACTTGATATCATTTATTCAATCAAATTTAATTAGCTTATGGAAAAGGATATTTACTAAGAGGGCATAAAAACATTGGATCAAAACTTCCCTCTTCCAAAAGTAAATGATGCATTGATACACCAGAACATACAGATTCCAGGGGAAAACAGGCTCAAAATTTAAAGCTCATGTGGTGAAGGAGTAGCTCACAGTTCTAAGATATCTGAAATAGAAAGAGATGAGAAAAAAATGGACAGCTCAGGAAAACTCCTGGCTCAGGAATAACTTAAGGAGAAAGGTGAATTTGCTATTCTGCAAGAATCCACTAGAAGCAGTCAGTGATCACTAGATTATTCTGTAACTACTACCATGATGACAGAAAAAAACTAACCCACCTGGAAACAGTCTAGGTGGCAACACTATAAGCAAGGCCCAAGATGGAGAGAGAACTGGAGTGCAAAATGTTCTTTACAAAGGGAGAACTGAAAAGCCATTTCTTTTATGGATTACCAACTAAACTGCAGCTGTTCCACCCTCAGGCTCCATCAGAAGTAGCCTCTCATGAGCTACAAGAATGGGATGGAATGCATAATAGAACCCAAGCCATGACTAGAATTTAGGAAAATCAGAATAATATAGGCAATTCTCCAACACACAAATGGGCTAAGTTCTAATAATTTATTCATTGGAAACTCAGCATCTATTTTCTCATAGGAACAGTATCCTGCTTCCTAGATGAGCCCACAAAGTTTATTTAAACTATTAATATTTTGACGTAAATATGAAGAGTATCAGCCTATGTTCTAGATCCTGGAAAAGACTGGGAAAGGAACGTCCAATTCCAACTTAATCATGAAGAAGTATAGCAGATCTAGTCCATGATCATGTGGGTCTACCAGCTGAGGGTGAGAATGAAAAATATTCATGGCCACTATAAAATGACAAAGCTCTAAAGAGAAGGGTTGAGTCATTGAGAGTCAGTTCAATGATACTCCTTTGAAGATGTATTCTGGGGGAGTCAGCTAGGTTACTCAGTGAGTAGAGAGAAAGACCTATTCATAGGAGGTCAGGGGTTCTGATGTGACTTCAGACACTTCTTAGCTGTGTGACCCTGGGCAAGTCACTTAACCCCCATTGCCTAGCCCCAACTGCTCTTCTGCCTTGGAACTGATACACAGTATTGATTCTAAGACAAAAAGTAAAGATTTGAAAAAAAATGTATTCTAGTCTAGTCGCTTTCAAGGCTTCACTGACCATTTGTGAAACTGATTTCTCACTTTGCTCAGCTTGTCTAGAGAAAACCAGGTTCCCAAGGCTCCAGTTTTTGGCTTGCATGCACTTAGATCTTGTTCCATATCCTGTACTTTTTTCCTTAAAAAGGCATTGCCCCCTCTCCCAACCCTGGTGATGATAGCCCTAATCATCTACACACATTCCTTCCCTGAAGCAGTTATAACAACACTGTCTGACTTCTGAAAAAAAGATTTCCTAAGGCTGATAACAGCAGAGACACTATCCATACTGTCCTCAATAATGGACTCTTGAAACACTGGAGTTGAAATAACATGTTTAAAGGCCTCTTGGGAAATGGTTGAGTTATTCTTTTTTTTTTACCTTTATTTCCTATCTTAGTTACAATTCTAAGACAGAAGAGCAAGAGCTAGGCAAAAGGGATTAAATAGCTTGCCCAGGGTAACACAGCTAGAAAGTATCTGAGGCCAAATTTGAACCCCGGTCCTCCAGATTCCATGCCTAGAACTCTATTCGCTGTGTCACCTAGCTGCCTCAGAATTAGTTGAGTTACTATTCAGGAAAGCAAACATCTGGTTGAGGCAGCCATCAGAGTAAGTGATGCAATCTGATATACCTCAGGCTCTTTCACCTCCAAAGAACCTCCCAAGATTTTATTTAGTTCATGGACTTGCACAGCCACAGGATCTGCAAGGCTCCAGGACAAGGTAGGGTTCCAGGAATCTTGACAAATGGTGCAGGCTATTTACTGGGACAGAAAATATCTTGTTAGTAGGAAATGTGAATTTCTTAGGAGTTCAAGGGGAAATTTGATCCCAGTCCCCCACACAGACCCCTAAGCTGAAAATGCTAAACAGATGATTATCCTATTCCAATAGAGCCAAAGGCTCAAAAGGGAATATAGCAACTTCTTATTTTTTGTCCTAAGTTAAGACTTGGCATGAACTGGCCCTATCGTGGTCAATCAGGTTTGGGGAGATTTGGCTACTCTCATCGTCTCCAATTAATTGGCCCCAGTTGACATGGCTACTGACCTGGCCACACTTATGTAGCAGAGTATGCACTGTAGTGCCACTTTCTGTCCAAACAAAATGGCGGCAGTCATTTCATCATTCTTTTATATACCCCCATATACACACACCAGAAGCCTATCACTGGATAGAAAGAAGCTAGCATAGCTCCCTTAAACTATATCTACTTCAGTTCTGGACCTAGGCATGGAGATCCATCTAGGAGGGAGGCCACACAAATCATCCTTCATGTTCAAGAACTGTCCCCTATGTTATAAGGACTTGTCAAGCCCTGTTCAGGGCTACTCATCACCTAACTCTCACCTGAGGTTCCAAGAAGCTGTGGCATGCCCAGTGGCTACACCCTGGTAAAATGGCATGGGCTAACCCAGGTTGAAGGTAAACAACAGCCTCAGAACCATGAGTGAATTAGCGAGATGTCTACCCAAAACACATGAAGACTTCCTCCAGAAGAAATGGGCAGATGAGAACAATTTGTTCCAAAAGTCATAAAGGTGACTAAAGGCAGGATTCCTGCAGTGCTTCTAGCTTGGTCCAACATCAGACACCAAGGTCATCCCCTCCTTCCTGGGCCATCACCAGTCATCCTGACTTAACACTGGACTTCGATGAATATAGCCCGGAAAGTAAGGTCGACAGCTTTGTGCCACTCTGCCTCACTTAAATTTAATTCATACTCAAATCAAGACATCACTCCATGATGTTATTGGTCCTTTTTGAAAATAAAGGACAAAAAAATAATAGGTCAGAGATTGATGAGACACTACCCAATATGCACACATGTATTTTTAGTCTGGTAATGCCTCAGCTCTTTCTGATAGTGACTGGCCTTAAAAAGATTGCATCCTATCTTCACTTTGATACCAATCTGGATGCTGCTGGGAAGATAGGATTGTTCCTTAGATAGATGTTAAAAGGGCAAATCACATCAAGATTTGGAGACATAATATCCCAGTATGATTCTCAGCAACAGTGATTTTCCTGAAGAATGACTAAGGGGCATTCTGCTTCAAAAGGAAAAGTTGCATGTGCTCAGAGGTCTGCAAATGACATAGGATAGGGATAGTAGATTCTTAAATCGTAGGCTGGAAGGAACTACAAAGGCCAGCTAGTCTGACCTCCTCATTTTATTGATGAGAAAATTGAAGTTAAGAGAAGTTAATTGTCCTACCAAGGTCATACAGGTGGTCTGTGTCCAAGGTTGGATTCAACTCTGGTCTAGTGATCCAAAACTTGGTACTTATCCCACTGCACCATGCTGACTACCTCAAAGAAAAGAATTCCCTACACTGTGGCTACATCTCTAACTCTGTGATATATGGAGAATATCTCATATACCAAGGGAAAATCTCTTATGGTAGTCCTTCCTACAGTAGCCAGGGACCACACCTGGGCCACCTCCTGGTCAATATGAGAAACTTCAAGAGGTCTGTTAACAAAAAAACAGTGACCAAAGACAAAGAGCAAAACCTAGCATAGCTGAGAACTAGAATGAGATCAAGAACCCTAAGTATTCTAAATTATAAGGAACTAAAGACTGACGTGGATTAAGGAGGAAAGGGTTATTTTAATGTTTAATAATATTTTATTTTTCCCCAATTACACGTAAAAACAGTGTTTATCATTCATTTTTTTTAGTTTTGAGTTCCGAATTCTGTCCCTACTTCCCACACTCTCCTTTACTCCCTCCCACTCCTCCCCACTCTCTAAGATGATAAGCAATTTGACAAAGATTTTATATGTACAATCATATAAAACATTTGTCCATATTAGTCATTTTGTGGGAGAAGAAAAAGAAGAAGGAGGAGGAGGAAAAGGAGAATAAGGAGGAGAAAGAGGAGAAAAGGAAAGAAAGAAAGAAAGAAAGAAAGAAAGAAAGAAAGAAAGAAAGAAAGAAAGAAAGAAAGAAAGAAAGAAANTCATTTTGTGGGAGAAGAAAAAGAAGAAGGAGGAGGAGGAAAAGGAGAATAAGGAGGAGAAAGAGGAGAAAAGGAAAGAAAGAAAGAAAGAAAGAAAGAAAGAAAGAAAGAAAGAAAGAAAGAAAGAAAGAAAGAAAGAAAGAAAGAAAGAAAAAAAGAAAGAAAGAAAGAAAGGGAGGGAGGGAGGGAGGGAGGGAGGGAAAGCAAAAAGTACAATATAGTATGTTTCAGTTTGCATTCAAACTCTATCAGTTCTTTCTCAGAGGGCAGATAGCATTTTTCATCATGAGTTTCTGGAATTGTCTTAGATTATCAAGAATAAAAGGTCATTTACAGTTTATCTGCAAAAATTACTGTTGTCACTGTGTACAAAGTTCTTCTGGTTCTGCCCATTTCTCCTTGCATCAGTTCATGTAAGGGGAAAGGGTCATTTTTAGAGAGACACTGTTTTCTGAGAATTCTGTTTTGCTTTCCTGGTCTTCTGATCATGGCTCTAGAGGCAGAATGGACCTCATCTTGTCCAATCTACTCATTTTACAGATGAGGAAACTGAGGCCCAGGTACATTCAGTGACTTAGCCAAGGTCACACAAGTAAAAAGCACCAGTGAACCCAAGTCCTCTGAGTCCAATGCCAATCTGTTTTCCACTATACCATGATGCCTTCTTTCTTCTCACCTTTACAGTGGGAACTCATTGCCCAAAAGATCAAGATATTCCCTTGAAGTGTTCCTAGATCATTGGTGTCATGAACACTTCTGACAAAAGGGTTACAGCAAGTAAGCAATATAACTGAACTAATTCACATTGATGCATGATTGAAAGATTGTCCTCCCTTAAACCTCTCAGAGAGAATCACAATTTTAAAAGAAGATACTTGTTAACCCAAATGACTCTTTAATTGATAGGCCAGGCAAAAGAACAAAATTAAAACAGCTGAGTCTATGTGCAGAAATAAGTTAGCATATTAGCTGACTACCTTTGCCTTATAATCTGTCTCCTTGCCCAACTTTCCTAAATTGTGCCTGCTTTTCACAGTTTCTTTCCTTCCTCTACGTCTGAGCCCACAAATTCTCTAAAAGGTCCAATGGTGGCTTTCTCAAGAAACATCACTGCTTCTTTATTGCCTCCAGAATAAAATACAAATCCCTCTGTTTGGCTTTTAGAAGTCCATCCCAATCTAACTCCAATCTATTTTTCTCCACAGATTTCACATTATTCCTTCTTTTCACTTCACCCAAATTGGCCTAGTTGCTCTTTCCTATCTCCAATATTTCATCATCCACCTACACGCCTTCATACATGCTATCCCTCATGCCTGGAATACTCTCTTTCCTTCCTTTTGCCTCTTGAAATCTCTTGCTTTCTTCAAAATACATCTCAAGAACTATCTCCACCATGATCCCCCACTCACCAGCTATTATTGCTCTATCCTCTCCAATTATTTTCCATTAACTATAGATAGATAGATAGATAGATAGAGAGATAGAGAGATAGAGAGATAGATAGATAGATAGAGAGAGAGAGATAGAGAGAGAGAGAGAGAGAGAGAGAGAGATAGAGATAGATACAGATATATTTTATTTGCTTATCTGTGGCAGACTATTTTCTCCCTGTAAAATGTAAGTTGACAACAGGACTGTTCCTTTTTCTTCTTTCAGTGGGTGCTAAGAATCAAACTGAAGGGGAATGGGATGGAGATTTGGGTTGTAGGATCATAGAGATCACTTAGAGCTGGAAAGGACCTCAACGGTCATCTAATCCAACTTCCTCATTTTACAAATGAGAAAATTAAGGCCAGAGAAGTTGTGTCTTTCCCAAGGTCACACAGATTTTAAACAGAAAAACCAAGATTCAAATCCATGACCTTCAAATCCAGCCTAATTTCTACTTCAGTAAGTCTGTAACATAGTTGTCATTTGTTTATCTTGGGCCATTAGTAGGTACATTGGTATGTTGCTTTTAGGTTGCATTAGGTTGGGGTTTCCTAAAAAAGTAGAAAATCTGCTTCTTCTGCACAGCAGGGCTGATGCTTCTTTCAATTTGAGTCACCCAATATTGGAGCTGTTATCTTCATGAAACCTTTCAAAAAGTATAAATTGCTTTTGAAAGAGTGAGAAAAACTATAGAACAGAAAAGAGAAATTATTTCTAGATGGAAAAAATGTCAATCAAAACCTAAGATATAAACCTAAGATATAAAGCTATTTATTACCTATAACAGGAATAAAAATTAAAATACTTTATGATGATTCTGGTTGTATGTACCCCCTTAACAAATTATGCTATTTTAAAAGGGAAGGGGAACAGGGAGGGCCAGGATGCTTAGCTATTTAAAATATATTTTCAACTTAAGTGAATAAGAGGTTTTAAATATTTGACCATAAGTATCCAACATGGCAGAGAGAGATAGAGATAGGGCTAGAGATTGAGATAGAGATAGAGTAAGAAGTAGCATAGCTTTAGATGATATAAATCTATGCATAGAAATAAGACATATATATGTGTTGTGAATGCTAGGTGATTTAAATGCATGAGAAAGTTGACAAAAATCATGTTGGAAAATAATAGCTTGTAGACTACACAGAAGCCTTGGCCAAGTATCTCATAAATACCTTTGTCTTCTGTACATATTATAAGAACCAAAGGAAGGTCTGCAAGATGCTGGTGAAAAATTGGATGATTTCTGGAAAACTATGGAAGATTTCTGAAGACAAAAAAAAAGAATCAAGAAACACAGAATGAGAATGTATAGACAAATCTTCAAAAGTATAGAGGACATCCTCTTCAAAGAAATCATGCCTCCATCATAATAGGAAAAATTGAAGTATACAACTACTTATTTTATTACAGCCTATCTTTTTCCATTAGATCAAATTTAGCAGTCTCACATTCTGAAGAAGACTATATATTCTTTAGGGACAGAAACTATACTTTAAAAAAAAACATTCTCCAACATACCCAGCAAAGTGGTGGACATATAGCTTATGACTTTTGGTCTTTTCTACTAACATGGACTTGGCGTGGCTCAGAACTTAGAATACAATAAGACTCAATTTTTTCCCATCTATATTACCACTTCATGCATAAAGCCCAAATGTACCCCAAATCTAGAATCTTTTCTTCCAGTACAAGTCAATTGACATGTACCCACAGCAATCTCTCAAACCCAAAGTTGAGTAACCAATAGGCAAATAAATTAGTCCACCTTTTCTTCAGGTTCCCCCATGGGAGATAAAAGCCATTTTCTCAGCAATGGAGAGATCTAGAAATTATAAAACAACTACTTCCCTAACAGCATTCTTAACCAGACACCCCCACGGAGCATTTTACATGCAATTAGCTTGCCTCATGCAATCCACATTGTCGTTCAGCAGGCTAAAAGTGCCTCAGTGAAGAAATGAATGTTAAGCTTCACTATACATGTCGTTAGCATCTCCCAGTACTCAATTTTCTCTTCATTTTAATGTTCTTAGGTGGGATCCAAAACACCCACCAGAAAGATATTTTTTAAGGAATGAAACTTCTCTGCTGGGAAATGTAGTCACATCTAGTCATTTATCAGGACTGTCTCACCTGAGATGTAGTTAACTTTACATCTACTCAGAGTGCAATAAATTATTCAATTTCTGAGCATCAAAAAGGCCACCTTTTTACTCTTTAAAAGAAAAGAAAGTCAGCCTGCTTATTTAGCCCCTCAACCATTGGTAGGAAACAAACACACCCAGGTACTGTGAAACCTTTCTCTATACCCCTTCAATATTCCCCACCTCAATTTGGATAACAGCAAAAGCAAGTCTCCCAACTCCATAAAAAATCAGAGGACTTCTCAACCTGCACTTATGCAAGTCTCTTCAATAAAGGAGCAATCTCAATAAAAGAAAGAACATTTCAAATGCTTTTTTTTTTATTTTCAAAAACAAGATATGGCAACTTAAAAAAATAAGCAGGGGATATCAAAAGAGAAAATATTTAAAGCACTCACAAGGCCTTGCATCTGAGATTCAATAATTTATACTTCTCATTTCTGAATTATTGGATCATTCAGTACATCCCATTTGTGATTAGGAATTCCCTTCCCATTATCCCCACTTAGTAGCACTATATATATATATATATATATATATATATATATGTATATATATATATATGTAGAACTGTAAGCCCCAGTTCAGTGGCCATCTATCTGAACTGATATCCATAAGGGAAAAAATAATACTATCTAGAATAGACAACCAGGTGCCTGTAGTTAAGGAGACTTAAGTTCCAATCCAGCCTCAGATATTTACTAACTCTATATTTCTGGGCAAGTCATTGAACTAGTCTGCCTTGGTTTCTCCATCTGTAAAATGGGAATATTCATAGCATCTACTTACCACGGGTGTTGGGAGAATAAAATAGATATTGTTAAATTATTAATTAATATCAATGTAGTATTGAGATTAATAAATGTTAATAAAACTATTTTTTAAACTTTAAAGTATTATATAAATGAAAACTAGTAGCTATTGTGTAATTAGAAATCTTGAACCTTTGGACTTCATCTCCAAGAATCTTTTTCCCTTTGTCCACATAACGTCCTTATGTATTGTACATAAAAGTTTGCCATAACCCCGCCTTTTTAACTCTTCTTCCCACGCTCTCCTCCTGGCTCTCTTCCCACTTTTGGTGGTCCAGACAACTCTTTCTTTGCTAATGCTATCATTTTCCTTTTTCTTCAAGTTATTAATAAATTCTGATAAGAATATAATACTTGAAGCATTTGGATATTAAATTTTAATCTTACACTATCAACTGTATACCTTGTAAGTGATTGTCCAGTTTTTACGTGAAGATCTCCATTAAGAGTGAACCTACCACCAATCAAACTAGCCCATTCTACTTTGAGGTAGTGCCAAATCTAAAAGCCATAATTTGCCTTTTTGTCTTGCTCCTGTATTGGCTTCCTTAGGCTAAACAGACTAAATCCAAGTGCTCTTCTACATTATAAATACTTAGATTCAATCCTTTAAAATGGCTCTCTAATGGTCCCTGAGTCTTCCTTTAAACAGCTTAAACAGCTTAAATATTTCCAGGTACTTTTCTAATAGCTATAAACTCAGAACTCAAGATCTATCACCATCCCCACAGTCTTCCATTAGATATTCTGATTTTTAATGTCCTTCCTCAAATGAGACATCAAGAGGTGAACACGCAACTTTAAATATCATCTGATGAGGCTAGAAGACAATGAAATTATTACATCCTTTTATCCTAAAGACTTGGTCTTTTCATACAGCCCACAATGGCAATAGCTTGCTAAGCTGCCATAGCACACTGTCTACTAAAACTGTTTTTTAGTCATGCTGCCTTTGTCTTTGACTTGTGAGGTTTCTTTTTTGGATTCAGGTGTAAAACTTTTCTATTCATCTTTTTAAGTCCAATCTAACTGTCAAGATCTTTTCTGAATCCTAATTGTCATTCATTGTGTTAGCCAGTGATTCCCAAAGAGGGCACCACCGCCCCCTGGTGGGTGCTGCAGCGATCCAGTGAAGAGGTGATGGCCACAGATGCATTTATCTTTCCTATTAATTGCTATTAAAATTTTTTAAAAATTAATTTCTAGGGGGCTAAGCAATATTTTTTCTGGAAAGGGGGCGGTAGGCCAAAAAAGTTTGGGAACCACTGGTGTTAGCTAACCCTTTTGACTTTATATTATCTGAATATTTATTAGATAGAACATCTAAGTCTTTGCTGAAGTTATTGACAAAAGATTTACACAGTACAAGTACAAATCTCTGGAGAACTCTCCTAGAAACCTCTTTCTAGTATGTTGAAAATTGTTATTATATGTAATTGGGAAAATAAAATATTTTTGAAAATTAAAAAAAAAAA